>NC_056741.1:1498219514-1498530764 GCF_019279795.1 Protopterus annectens
GTCCTGCTACTATAAAATAGCAAAAATTGCCTGCAACATGCCAACTTGAATCCATCATTGTCTTGCCTTAAAAAGTATAAAGTGGCTCGACTTCTCCCACTATCTAAAATGCACCCAACTGACACTTACCCACAAACTACTATATAACCTCAACTTTTGCCTCTTAGGTCCTCAAGCAAACAGCTCCTAAGCATATTCAAGCCCAACAAACGCACTAGACAAAGCCTCCATTCCTTCATCATCACCAAAGCTTGGAATTCACTACCCTCGTCCATTACTCATACACACTCTTTAAAAGCATTCAAAACTGCACTAAAATCCCATTACCTCAATAATCAAACATGTTCCTGTAACAACTCACCTAAACTTCCTTAAATAGGTCACTGTCTAAGTCACTAGTCTCCATCAAATAATGTTCTTTAACTCATACACCTTTGTTTTTGGTCCCTAAATTTTTCTTTTACTATACATCTAGCGCCTATTATTCTACATGCTACTTTAGTCTGCTCTTTCAGCAGGTTTATGGACCAAAAGAGAGAGAGAGATGTGAATGTTGTTTATACATGCCTGTACAAAACAGCTTATAGTTTCCATACTGTAATTACTTTAAATTTCTGTAAGTACTTGATATGTATGATGTTTACTTGAACTGGTAACTGATGACTGATGTAAAATTGTAACTGCAAGTGATGTTCCTTATACTCTGTATATAACTGTTCATATGATATGATATGATATGATATGATATGATATTTTGTAACCTTTCTTGGAGCTTTTCTCCCCGGGACTTCACTGAAAATGGGTTTCTGACCCAGTGAACTTTCCCGGTTACCAAATGTCAATAAATAAACAAATAAATACTGTATATATTGTAGATTACACTTTACTTGATTGTACATTACAATATGCTTGTTCACAATAATGTATGCATACACAGAAAAACAGCTAGCGATCCAAACCTCACCAAAGAAGTCACTATTGTTTGCCAAGAAATACAGAGTTCTATGTTAAAAGATGAATCTTTATTGTAGGTAAGCGCTTTTGTGGTGCTTCTCACACCACTTCATCAGATCTTTTACAACCATGCATCACAGTACTCTATACTTTATACAAAAATTTGAATCAGCCCATTAACTTAATTGATTCAATTGATTCAATTAAATAAATTAACTTGTTAATAACCCATTAAACCCTTCTATCAAAGCTATGCATAGGGTGCGCAAGCTCAAACTACTATAAAAACATATATAAGAAATCCATATATAACAAATGTGTATAAGTGTAAAGACACAATAAAAACTCATAAAAAACACTTATAAAACTCATGTATGTATACTTTTAGACCAGTGTATTCATATAAAGATAAAAAAACCAAATACATACAAACATTTCTCTCTTTCTGCACCTAACCAAACTACTATAAAAACATATATAAGAAATGCATATATAACAAAAAATGCATATATAACAAATAACCATATGTGTATGAATGTAAAGACACAATAAAACTTCATAGAAAACACTTATAAAACTCATGTATACATACTTTTAGACGAGTGCATTCATACAAAAATAAAAATATAAAAACAAATACATACAAACATTTCTCTCTTTCTGCACCTAACCAGAAGGGTGCTTAGGTATTATTTATTATATAACTGTTCCAAATGACTTTTGTATGATCAAGTTTGAGTTTCTATGTAGGAAAAACTAACAGGGAATTGAGGTTCAGAATAAGAGAACATTTATTATACATTAGGAACCAGAATGTGCATTTGCTAAGCATGTGCAAAGTAAAGGGCCAGAGCATACATTTAGCTTCCAAGTGATAGAATCAATAAGAGAAAATGATAGAGTGGAGGACATAATAAACAGAACTGAGACTTCTGAGACACGTTGGATTATTAGATTGAGAGCAGACAGGGGTCAGGGGCTAAACGATAGAATCCCCCTTAAGCCTGTCTTGCAGAATAGGCCTTTGATTTGATCATACAAAAGTAATTTGGAACAGTTATATAATAAATAATACCTAAGCACCCTTCTGGTTAGGTGCAGAAAGAGAGAAATGTTTGTATGTATTTGTTTTTATATTTTTATTTTTGTATGAATGCACTGGTCTAAAAGTATGCATACATGAGTTTATAAGTGTTTTTTTATGGATTTTTATTGTCTTTACATTCATACACATATGGTCATTTGTTATATATGCATTTCTTATATATGTTTTTATAGCAGTTTGGTTAGGTGCAGAAAGAGAGAAATGTTTGTATGTATTTGTTTTTTTATCTTTGTATGAATGCACTGGTCTAAAAGTATGCATACATGAGTTTTATAAGTGTTTTTTATGAGTTTTTATTGTGTCTTTACACTCATACACATTTGTTATATATGATTTTATAGTAGTTTGAGCTTGTGCACCTTATGCATAGCTTTGATAGAAGATTTTCATGGGTTATTAACAAGTTACTTTATTTAATTGAATCAATTAAGTTAATGGGCTGATTCAAATTTTTGTATGAAGTATAGAGTACTGTTATGCATGCTTGTAAAATGTCTGATGAAGTGGTGTGAGCAGCACCATGAAAGCGCTTACCTACAATAAAGAATTTTTCATCTTTTGACATAGAACTCTGTATGTCTTGGCAAACAATAGTGACTTCTTTGGCTGAGGTTTGGATCGCTAGCTGTTTTTCTGTGGTTTACAAATAATTTTGGAAGTTACTGACAATTCATTTACACTAACTGTGACCTAAAGGAACTGTTCATTTTGTATTTTGTTGGTTGTGGTTAGTGCCAGATGGCTGAAGGAAACCTAAGGTGTTACAGTACTACTAGCACAAGTGATGTTATAGAGTTGGAATATGCTCCAGGAAGTCATGGAGAACAAACCAGCAAAGCACAAAAGGATTTTATGGGATTCACAAAGTGCACAATTAACCCTTATTGGCTACAGAACAACCATCAGAAGATTTACAAGTAAGGCATAAAGACACTGACATTTTCTCTTTAATGAGAGAAGTTCATAAGTTAGAGGATGAACTTTATAAAATAAAGAGGTTACAAGCTGAAAGATTCCACCTGGAAGCTTGCCTGAAATACAAAGTTATACCTCGTGGCCTTAGAATATTAAAAAATGCCAATACAGGGAGATAGGATGCTAGAAATGCTTTCAAAATGGCAACAACTCAATTAGGAATTAAGCTTCAATTACATGAGGCTTATTACTGAATATACAGGAAGAGATGAAGAAACCAGCAGAGAGAAAATTCTAACTCAGCAAGAACAACTATATGATGATTATTCATCTGCCCTGATTGATGAGAAATTAACCAACATAATGGATTTGGTCTCTTTATATGAAAAAAGACTGTACAGGCAGAAATTTGGCAAATTAGAATGAGATAGAAGGGATTTTAAGGAAGGCTATGTGTTTGTATGGCCACGAACGCATCTCGAACCTGCAAACAACAGAGGAACCACCTTAAATAATATAAAAGACAGCCATTCAGTGACATCACGTATAAACAATGTACAGGGCATCTTGGGGGCAAGGCCGAAGGCAAATTCAGTTGGTTTATCTAAATAGCAGACAGTTTCTTGTATGTAAAGTGAAAACAGTATAAATGAGAAGATAAACAGCGAGGAAACAATGGAAATGACCGCAAATAACTTAAAAATGCCATCAGTACTACCATCTACCTCAACAAAGGATTTATTGAAGGGAAAACTTCCCCAGGAAGAACGTTTTTTTTCAGCTATTTCCAACAAAGTTAACGCCATCTCAGCAAGGATCCCAGAGGGGCAGATCACGGAGCAGAGAAGGATTCAAAAGAAAAGGGCTGCAGGCAATATCGAACGAGAGGACATCAAAGAAGGGATGGTACAGCAACAGAATGAAAGACACCTAATCTGGAATATTTCTAGTAGAACACTAACTCAGGATGAAATGAAGATGCTGAACAGAGGCCTTTCATTCATACTTGCACAAACTACTGAGGTAACTGACAGTATAATAGACTTGAAAATGTTTAGCAGGAATGTGTTGCTAAGACTTTTGTTTGGGAACAATAGTGACCTGGAAATGACTGTCTTTAAAAAACCTAGTACATTCATCCCTCCTAGTCACCCCATTGTAGATGTATTTAGTAGCTTATGTGAAAAATAAATATTTGAATTATTAGACAATGAGAAGCGCACAGCCTTTTTTAATAACATGTCTAGAGGGGAATATAAAGCCTTAAATGACTTGAAGAAAGACAAAAGTATTGTAATAAAACCAGCTGATAAAGGGGGACATATAGTAATTATGGACAAAAGATACTATGACACTAAAATGAAAGAAATGTTGAATGATGTTAAAGTGTATGAAATCATTACTGTTAAACAAAAGGAAAGTCTTTTAATGAAACTGGAAAATGTGTTATATGAGTGTTTACTAGATAGTTGGATAACTAAAGACTTGTATAATTACTTTAAAGTGAAGAGCCCCCTTACACCTATTATTCAAGGGGTTCCCAAAATACGCAGTGACCCAGTGAACCCCCCCCAAGACCCATAGTCTCAGGTAAGAATTGGGCAACAGAACCGATATCCACATATTTGGAGAAAACATTAAGACCATTAGTAGACAAGAATGTAACTATTTTAAAGGATACCAAACAGTTCTTAAACCAATTATATCATTTTTTGAAAAGTACTAACTTAAATCTGAATAATGTGAAATTGGTTACGTTGGATGTTCATTCCCTTTTCACATCAATTCCCAATGACTTGGGGGTTGATATGTTAAGGGAATATTTAACAAAGGATGGCACTTACACAAATAGAATTAATTTGTCTATTGCTGGAGTACGTGCTCATAAACAATGTTATGTTATTTGACCACGTTTTTTTATTTACAAAAAGAAGGGGTGCCATGGGCACTTCCAGTGCCAACAGCTATGCAAATTTAGTCATGGCCTTATGGGAGAATAACAGTATAAGTAATGGCACATGGAACCAGATAATATTCTACAAGTGTATTGTAGATGACCTTTTTTGTTATGGGATGGTAGCCAGGAAGAACTTGATAGGTTTTACCATAATGCTAACACCAATACAGCCTTTCCAACCTTTGAAATGAAGGTTTCAGATAAGGAAGTGGAGTTTTTAGATGTGAAGGTGCTTAAGACACAAGACGGCCAAATAACTACTAAGTTATATCATAAGGAATGTCATAGAAATATCATTTTGCATCGAGAGAGCATGCACCCTAGACACATTTTTAAAAATGTTGTAAAAGGACAAACATTAAGAGCATCTAGGTTAACAGCAAGGGACGAGGACTTTGACCAAGAGATCACTGACCTGAGACAGAGATTTAGAGAGAGAGGTTACACTGACCACATTACAACTGACATAACAGATGAGAGTGCCAAGGTAAGAGACACTACTGAGAAGCCCTACTTTTCTGATAATAGGAGTAATACAACTATGAACCCTATAGTAAAAAAGAAAGTCCTGAGAGTACCTACCCAATATTCAAGTAATATGTCCCTAATAACAGGAGTCATTAGGAAACACTGGCCCATTTTGACACATGATCCCAACATAAGGGAGCTAGTAGGAGAAAAAACAAGTTTCTCCTTTAAAAACAAAAAGTCTCTGAATAGACACTTACCTAGTGTTGGCATTGCATGCTAATCCCGCAATAGTACCCTTCTCTTTGTACTCTAACTGATATCCTTGGCACATGTATTTTGCTCACATAATCTGCTCATAGTCAGTGGGGATCTGCTTTTGCCCTACCACACATCTAGCCTGTAAATGTGCTTATCTGTTCAATAGTTGGGCCAGACTCCTTATTTGCCAACCGTAAATAAGTAGTAGCTTTACTTATCTTGTAAACCATCCTCGCTGAGGATTTAGGTTCGCTCATGCATTTGTAAACTGCAGCAGCGTGACACAAACCCATATGCAGCAGATAACCTCTGGAAGATGCCAGGATCCTTTATTTTGATAACCGCAACTACATATTAACTTTATTTATCTTGTTATCCATCCATGCTGAAGATTTAGGTTTGCTCAGGCATTTGTAAACTACAGTAGCATGACACGAACCCTTATGTAGCAGATAACCTCTCTAAAACACCAGGCTACTTATCTTGCTAACAGCAGTTACATATTAGCCTTGTTTATCTTGTAAACTATCCACGCTGTGGATGTAGATTTGCCCACACGTTTTTGCTATTTTTACTAGCTCTCCCTAGCTGCAATAGTATCTTATGTTGTTCTTGTTGCTACACAGTCTCCAGCAATTTTAAATGAAAAAGCGGGCATACTGTTGTGACTGGGATTGACCTGATGCTGATTACCAGCTACAAAGTTTTAAATGCAACTGCTTTTTAGCTTACATTACTATTTAAACTTAAGACGTCTGTTAACTTAAGTAAAACACTCATATTTCTATGCCTGCAAAGTTCTTTATCTAGCTGTCTTGTTTAACTTGTCAAAGAAAGATGCTTTGTTTGTGCAAAATGTGTACAATGTGTTGTGCCTAGTTTATGAAGACAATCTGTTGTAGATAGCTTATGTTTTAAACCAGCTAAAAATGCATTTTGTTGACTAACCTACTTCTTTCCTGATATTCACCTTGTGTTCCTTTTTACAACACTCTCCATTTATTTATTATTTTTTGTATTCTCCAGCTGTATCTAATTTCTCTGCCATTGGTCGTGCCCTGCTGGACATCTAAGAGCTACAAACATCACCCACCATACCTACTTATCCTACACCCCTCCTGGGAAACTGATACAATTTCTCCCTGTGTTGAACTCCAAGATAACTAAAGAAAGTATGTCATATGAGGTTCTACCTCCCTCTACATGCTTATGATATTAACTAACTTACTAGCTCTCTAGTGTAAACCCGCCAGTATAGCAAGCAGCCATACCCCCTCTGCTCTGCCTTCTTTTACTCTGAACCCCCCTTACCCACATTTTCCTAGCCTTTTAGTAGCTATATTTCCTTTAAGCCTTCCTTTCTGAATTTCTAATCTCCAGCCTTTTGCTGTGTCTCCTATCTGTGCAATTTCTGGTTTTGACCACTAGATGGCAGACTTTACCTGCCTCTGATGCCATTTGTTATTTCCTACCTACAGAATTAAAACCCTAGTTTTTCACTCTCCTCTTCTTCTTCTCTCATATCTCAGTCCGTATTTATACTAAAGCCTCTTAAGTCTTCTTTTCAAACACCTTCCTCTACCTTCCCTGCTTACCTTCCCATATACCTACCTTTGACTTTACTGATTGTTTCTCGCACCATCCTGCTGTGTTTGTCCTTTGGGTCTGCCCCCCTCCATTTGCCCTACGGGCTCACTCTGCTCCCCTACCCTACCCCCAATTCCCACCCCCAGTACACTTACCTTTATTCTAACCCTGTATCTCCTCCCCTTCACCATAGACAATCCTATTCTCTACCCCTCCCAACATTCATCAATTAATTAATCCCTCCCCATCTCTATCCCCTTGCTGCCTATACTCTCAGCCTTACTCCTCCCCTTCCCACTAAACAATCCCCTATTACTCCAGCTTCCTGCTCCAAATTTAATTTACTCTTATTAAAAATGACCCCCCACTTCCTCAAACTTCACTTATCTCCTCTATAAGCATTCTCCTCCTAATAATTGTTTTCAATGCAACCTCCTATTTCTCTTACAAACTACCCCCTCCTTTTCTCACACTACCTCCTCCACTCTCCCTCTTCCCCACCCCATCACTTCCCACTTTCACAACATATCCCCCTCTCTTCTTCAACCTAACCATCTACACTGTTTTAAACTAAAACTTCTAACCACTTCATTAAAGCCTCCTACTACCAAAATAAAATTGTCTGTCTCACCAAACAAAACTTGCAAACCAAAGGTCCTGCTCCATTCAACCTCTAATTGGCTTGCTCTAGCAAGAGACATTCACCCCAAACCTGGACCCAGAACTAACAACAATTTCATTCCCCCTAACTCTTCAAATAGTACCAACAACAAATACCTCAATCTCATTACCATTAATGCTCAGAGTGTAAAAAACAAACTAGCACTCTTCTATGCTTGGCTAAATCATACTCTACCAGATACAGTAGCAGTTTCAGAGACATGGCTAAAACCTCACATTACTGACTCTGAGTTTTCACCCCCTGGCATTCAAGCACTCAGATGTGACCGCCAAAACAAAAAAGGAGGAGGAGTAGCCTTAATCTATAACATTCTACTGAACCTCTGTCCTTACCAGAACCCCATTCCTCAGTTCAACAATGCTGAACTAGTCATAGGAATTCTCAAAATGAATAACTATAAAAGTATTTGTATGATGGCCATCTACATCCCCCCTGGACATAATACCACCACTCTAGAAAACATTCTCTCATGGGCCTCAACTGACATAAAACTTGAAACATATATTTTAGGTGATGTGAATATTGACTGGAATAGAATCAATAACAATAATCCCACCCTTTCTATCAGTCTATTTAATTTCACCCAACTAACAAACAGCATTACCAGACAAAATAGAAATAACCCCCTAGGGTCTACTCTGGACTGGATCTTAGTCTTCCACCCTAATAAAATCACTCACTCTGGTATACTACCTGACGCAATGAGTGACCATCTCCCAGCCTTCATTCACCGAGCTACTCACTACTCCCCTCACCAACACCAATACACTCATACTCGTAACCTTACAAACTTTAACCCTACTATATTCTCCGAAACCCTTAAACTAACAAATTGGGACAACCTAAAAACTCTTCCACTAGATAAGGCCATAGACTTCTTCAATACTACCTTCCTAAGCATCCTAAACTCCCAAGCCCCACCTAGAACAAAACGTATAAAATCCAACTCCGCTCCCTAGCTAACAAAGGACACCAAAACACTTATGCTACAAAGAGACAAGACCTGGAAACTTTACAACAAAAATAAACACCCTGCTACCCTCCTTAAATATAAGCAACTCCGCAATCTAACCAAAAAGTATGTCACAAATGATAAAAAAATCGTACTACACTAAACTACAGGCTACCCACTCCAAGAATCCTAAACAATTATGGAACTCCATCAACTCTCTTTTGCACCCTGGTACAAAATCCAATCCCTGTCCCGACAACAATAAAACTGACACAGAAATTGCCACCCTTTTTAACTCCTTCTTTACCAGCTCCATAGCTGAACTTACTAAGACCTTCCCCAACCACATCCCCTCTCCCCCTTCCCATCCCACTGCCCCTTACTCTCCACAACCCTCCACTCCTAATCCTCCCCCCATTTTTCATCTAAAACCCATCCCAACCTCCTACATTAAAAATCTTCTTACTAAACTTAAGCCAAGCTCCAATGCCCCTGACCATATTCCATCACTCTTTCTCAAACTCGCTGCAGATGGCATCGGCATCCCCATCAGCATTCTCATCAACAGATCTATCCAGGAATTTTATGTCCCCCAATTATGGCATGCTGCCTTTATCTTGCCTCTCCACAAAGGAGGCAAAAATAATAGCATCTCTAACTTCTGACCAATAGCCATTCTTTCCGCAATTTCAAAATTCCTAGAGAAATGCATCCACCTGCAACTCATGCCTTACCTCATCAACAATCAACTCCTCACCCCTACACAATACGGCTTCCATCCTGGCCATAGTACAATAACTGCTCTCCTTTTTTTTTTTAGATATAGTCAACCATGCCCGTGACTCTGGAGAAATTGTCTCTACTGTCCTTCTCGATCTATCCAAGGCATTCGACACTGTTTCCCATACCCATCTTCTGAATCACCTTTCTAACCTCAATCTCTCCCAAAAATCCCATACATGGTTCAATAGTTACCTCTCTGACAGATCCCAGGCTGTGAAATGGCAAACTGGTACCTCAACCTTCCTACCAACCCCAACCGGGGATCCCCAGGGGTCTATACTTGGACCAATGCTCTTTAATATATTCATCAATGGTTTCCACACTGCTATTCCAAACACTCAAATAGTGCAATACGCAGATGACTCCACTTTAGTCTGCTCTGCTCTTAGCCTTCCCAAGCTCCAGGCAAAAACCCAACTGGCCTTTACAACTACAGAGAACTGGATGCTTCAAAGCCATCTCTCCCTTAATGCCAATAAATCCAAAATCCTTCTTTTCTCCCCCTCAAAAGCCTTCCCTCTCAACAAACAATCCTTCAATATCATCAGCCATACCAACTCCACTATTGAAGTTGTTCCTTTTGCTAAACTTCTTGGGGTTACCATTGATGAACACCTGAAATTCGATATACATGTCCAACTAAATATTAAGAAAAACCCACCAGAAACTTGGTATGCTATACAGAAACTCTCACTTTCTCTCTCCATCTACAAGGCAAACTCTCACCACTACCTACTTACTACCGTCACTACTGTATGGTGCTCCACTACTAACCGACCTCTCTTCCACCATTTCTGCAAAACTAGAAATCTGTTACAACAAAATCTCAAAATTCACTACTAAATCTAACCACTCCTCCCACCATTGTACCTCTCTTCACATGCTAAACTGGCTAGAGCTTCCTAACCACCTTGACTACCTCCAACTCACTACAGCCCACAAATTAATCTTTAAACCCACTGCTTGCCCTGCTCTAACAAATTTCCTACCATTTTACACACCTCATAGACCCCTAAGATCTGCTCATCAAAATCTACTTACTGTATACAAACCAAAACATCCGGCTGGCCAGTTTCTCCTATCATTTTCCTTAGCAAAAAATGGAACTCACTTCCATCCTCACTACGAATCTCTAAACACTTTGAACACTTCAAATCCCAGCTCCATTCCTACCTCTCCCATAAATGGAAATGTAACTGCACTCTACCTACCCAATCCTGCCACTGTCTCTTATACATGTACTTGTACATATTCCCCTACCCCATGCTGTTTTTCCTCTACAGCTGCCTCTTGCTGAAGCTAACATAATATAACATCAAAACATTGAATGTATATAATGTAAATACTGTAAATAGCTTCCTATCTCTACTCTCTCTCCCTATCTGGGAATATATCTCTTTTCTACCTGCATATAAGGTTGATACTAAGGTGATGCTAACTAACTAATATAATCATCTCTACCATGTGTATACTCCACTTTTGCTACTAAATAATTGCCTCTCTCTCCACTGTACATCTCCCTTTCTCTGCCTACACCAGAATCTATTTCTAGTAAATTACTGCCTCCTTCTCTCCTTCTCAGCTGCTTCTCTCTTCTTTCACCACAATCTTGAATGTATACATAGTACACTTTATACTCTCCACCTTTATTTCCCACATATTTTACAAACACTACTTACTACTATCTTTCAAATATTCAGTCTTTGCAACTACTAGCATAAGAGTTTCAATTTGATAGTATTTGGCATTTTGTTCATACTATTTCTGCTGCTTCAATTCAACTATATGCTATTAACATAAGAGTTACAATTTGATAGTATTTGACATTTTGTTCATACTATTTCTGTTTCATCAATTCAACTATATGCTGTGCAAATGGCTCTCTAATCAACTATGTATGTATGTCATGAAGAGTGTTTTTTTTTTTTTGCATTTCTAATTTGCTACATCTCATTATATAATTCTACATTTGTTTTTATATAATTATATGTTTGATTTACTTGTATGTAATGTGGAGCATTTCTCCCCAGGCCTCCACTGAAAATGGGCTCCTTGAGCCCAGTGGACCTCCCTGGTCATCAAACTGGAAATAAATAAATAAATAAAATTATGTTATCCCATAGAAGCCAAAGAAACATCAAGCAGAAACATTACTACCAAAAAGGACACATTACCGTGCACTAGATGTAATCAGTGCAGATACATAGATGCTAGTAATAATTTCATGCACCCTGACACAGGTAGAGAATATGTGTTTAATGTTCAAGCTACCTGTAATAGCAAGAACATAGTATATATAGCAGCGTGTAATGTTTGTTCGGGTTTCTATGTAGGGAAAACTAACAGGGAACTGAGGTTCAGAATACGAGAACATTTATTATACATTAGGAACCAGAATGTGACAAATGCATTGGCTAAGCATGTTGAAAGTAAGGGGCCAGAGCATACATTTAGCTTCCAAGTGATAGAATCAATAAGAGAAAATGATAGAGGGGGGAACATAATAAACAGGACTGAGACTTCTGAGACACGTTGGATTATTAGATTGAGAGCAGACAGGGGTCAGGGGCTAAACAATAGAATTCCCCCTTAAGCCTGTATTGCGGAATAGGCCTTTGATTTGATCATACAAAAGTCATTTGGAACAGTTATATAATAAATAATACCTAAGCACCCTTCTGGTTAGGTGCAGAAAGAGACAAATGTTTGTATGTATTTGTTTTTATATTTTTATTTTTGTATGAATGCTCTGGTCTAAAAGTATGCATACATGAGTTTTATAAGTGTTTTTTTCAATAATTTTTATTATGTCGTTACATTCATACACATATGGTCATTTGTTATATATGCATTTCTTGTTATATATGCATTTCTTATATATGTTTTTATAGTAATTTGGTTAGGTGCAGAAAGAGAGAAATGTTTGTATGTATTTTTTTTATCTTTGTATGAATGCACTGGTCTAAAAGTATGCATACATGAGTTTTATAAGTGTTTTTTTATGAGTTTTTATTGTGTCTTTACACTCATACACATTTGTTATATATGCATTTCTTATATATGTTTTTATAGTAGTTTGAGCTTGTGCACCTTATGCATAGCTTTGATAGAAGGTTTTCATCGGTTATTAACAAGATAATTTATTTAACTGAATCAACTGAATCAATTAAGTTAATGGGCTGATTCAAATTTTTGTATAGAGTACTGTGATGCATGGTTGTAGAGCTGCCGCGGTGGTACGGTGGTAACGTTGTTACCTCACAGCAAGAGGTTCTCCCATTCAATTCTCGGCTTGGCTTGGGAGTGCCTTCTGTGTGGAATCTGCATGTCCTCCCCGTGGTTGGGTAGCATTCGAAAGACATGCGTGCGTAAATGGGCGTGCCTTCGTTGAAGTTTGGGCGTCGAGCTGGCACCTCGGCGTTTCGTAAAAATCTACTGCAAATCATTAGCGGTCCGGAGTTCTGCTGTGGTGACCCCTTACCGGGAAAAAGCCGAAAGACAAACAACAACAACTGTGATGCATGGTTGTAAAAGGTCTGATGAAGTGGTGTGAGCAGCACCACGAAAGCGCTTAGGAAACACTGGCCCATTTTGACACATGATCCCAACATAAGGGAGCTAGTAGGAGAAAAAACAAGTTTCTCCTTTAAAAACAAAAAGTCTCTGAATAGACACTTACCTAGTGTTGGCATTGCATGCTAATCCCGCAATAGTACCCTTCTCTCTGTACTCTAACTGATATCCTTGGCACATGTATTTTGCTCACATAATCTGCTCATAGTCAGTGGGGATCTGTTTTTGCCCTACCACACATCTAGCCTGTAAATGTGCTTATCTGTTCAATAGTTGGGCCAGACTCCTTATTTGCCAACCGCAAATAAGTAGTAGCTTTACTTATCTTGTAAACCATCCTCGCTGAGGATTTAGGTTCGCTCATGCATTTGTAAACTGCAGCAGCGTGACATAAACCCATATGCAGCAATAAAGAATTTTTCATCTTTTGACATAGAACTCTGTATTTCTTGGCAAACAATAGTGACTTCTTTGGCTAAGGTTTGGATCGCTAGCTGTTTTTCTGTGGTTTACAAATAATTTTGGAAGTTACTGGCGATTCATTTACACTAACTGTGACCTAAAGGAACTGTTCAATGTATGCATACAGTTTTATATGAAACTAGTCTGAACTACTCTGTTATTGCTTACATTGGTTTACTACAAAAATCATTAAAGGCTTATTTTTGCATGTTCGGATTACTGAAACATAATGTCGGAAACTGTTGTGCTGACTGTTCAGAATGTTGATTCATTAGGAAGGCAAATATCGACATTTGGCATATTCTGTGCCATTCAACATCCGTAAAACAGCTCTTGCCAAATAATACATTTTGTTACTGTCTTGCACGGGGCAAGCCCCCCTGCCCCCCCCCTTGCATATTAGATATTCTAACTCTGAGATCACACTACAGTGAGAAAAGGGTAATGTTCCCATCCATACAGTGGTGCAATCCACTTGTAAACAACAATGCTCAAAACCACGAATGCAAGCTGCATCTCGATGTTTTGGAGGCAACGTAATTTCAGTTCGGGATTTTCACTTTTTGCACCTTTACCCTCGACCATCTGAATGACAGTAAGTTAACTTTTAGGCTTTTGAAAGCACACTGCTTAGATTTTTGTATTTTGTTTATGAAATGTTTTTATTTCATTTGGGCTGAGCATGAAATGCCCCAACACTGATCAGTGCACTACCCTGGTAAACAAATATCAAAAAATAAATATATAAAAAGTAAGCTACTTGTCAGATAAGAACTGCTTCTTACCATACCTTTCAACTGTCCAGATTTGTGGATCATATCTTTGGTCTGTTTCTCATAAAATTTGTGGTTTTCTGGCAAATCAGTGTGATGATCTGCAGACTGAAGTCACTAAATAATGACATACATTTGAGTTTCAGATTTCAATTCCTTCAGAAAAATGTATGTTAAAACAAACCCTGTTACTCTAGCAACTTTCTAAGTTTATAAGAGGAATATTTAAAATATGTCCCCATTTTTGGGCCTTTATCCTCCCATTTTGTTGGGCTTTGTCCAAATTTCTTGTACTAAAAGGTTGAGAGATATGCTTCTCACATGTTGAGGAACAGAGTTACAGACTACAGGAAATTATTAAGAAAAGCCCTTTCCAATATAACATGTGATAATGAAGTTTATTTTAGTGTGCTAGATCCTGAACTTTCCCCCACAGAACCTCACCTGCCCATAACTGGGCCATTTTTTCCATGGGGACATGAGATGGGCCATCCTGGGTGATGCATAAGCCCTGTGGTGTATTTGATCATGTCCAGCAAGGCATATCATCTCATCAATTCTCAGTTGGCAAGCTTGTCTTGCTGGTTGGACTACTATTCACCCCCCAGTACAGCAACTCCTCTCATTAATCAGCACCACAATTTCTGCCTCCCACGGGGGATTCAGCTCACAGGTGGAAGTGCACTATGGGAGTACAGGTTCCCTAGGACCACAATCTATGGGTGAAACACCTAGAACTTCTGCTAGGTATCATGCAAATGGTGGCCCCATGCCTTCTCTGTCTCCCCAAAATGGGTAAGACAGCAGTGGCCAATCACTCCCATCTTCCAGGGTCACTTCCTATAGGCATTCAAGCTGCTAATCAAATCACCTGAGTTACAGTTATGGCTTTTTCTCTACCCCATCCTGAATTCTGAAAACAAAGAGAGTTGTGGGTGGTATTTGTTTTGAGGTTTCATGCTAAGGAGTGTATAGTAGTAAATTGAATGTGAATAATGACAACAGAAATGTTACCGTTTCAGTAACTGCTATACAGTTTGCACCGTGTTTATTTAGACACTGTTGCTGTCTATGTTTAGTAAAAGTGATAAACCTACACAACTTGTGCTGTCTCTAAAATGATATGCATTCTCAGTGAAGGCTAATCTCTTCAAGAAGTGAGAAATATATACATATATACATATAGATAGATAAATATTTCAGTTACACTAAATCTTGTGCAAATTTGCTAGAAAGCTTACATTTTTAGATATGTTAAAACTCTCTAAGATGTTTTCCATGATATACTGTACGTGGTAAGTTGTATATGTATTATGGTGTAATTGTAACTATTTAAAAAGGATATTCTGACTGACAATGTTACATAGTAATTGTTTAAAATATATAGTGTGCCTGACAATATTATACTGTGACAGTTACGTTATTTTTGAGCTGAGTAGTAATTCCACGTATCACCCGAGCCTGAAAATGATTCAGTAGGAGCAATGGCCTACCTAGGTCAACAAATACAAATAAATAAAGTACAGAAAGTTAACACAAATTAGTGACTTTCTAGGTTTGTAAGAGCAATATTTAAAATGTGTTCCTATTTTTGGGCCTTTGTTCCCCCATTATTTTAGACTCTGTCCAAATTTCTTGCTCTAAGAGATTGAGAGGTATGAGGAAAGATGAAGTCCTGACTATGGTCGAGGCAACCTAAATACAGTTAAATCTGACCGGTAGGGCAGAGACCTAAGGCTAACAGTTGTTAGCAATTAATGTGACACAATAATAAAGTTGATTAGGAGGATATATGAGGGAATGGAGTTAAAAATTAAAGTGGGTGGCGGTGCCTCTCTGATAAGTTCTGTCAGAATAGAGGAACCAGGCAGGGGTGTTCTCTTTCCCCTTTGTTATTTGCGTTATATTTAGAACCACTGGTAAAAAAAATAAATGACTCGGAAACTCAAGGATATAACTGGTATGGTATTCAAGAGAAGTTGACTTTATTTGCAGATTATATTTTTTTCCTGATGAAACCAGAAAAGGACATCTCAGTGTTGTAAAACATTCTGAGACAGTTCCAGGTTTTTCAGGATATAAAACTAATGAAGATTAAACAAATGCTATAGTTGTAAACTATGTACGCACACATGAAATTCTTCAGCAATAGCCATATTTATGGGGACATGATAAAATGAAGTATTTAGCAGTATGGATTAAAAAGGATTCTGCTATGGCAGCTAAGGATATGTTGGAAGAGACTAAACAAAAGATAATACAAAAAGTGAGAAACTGGAAGTTCTTGTCTATGAATATGGATAGCATGATAAACATGGAATAAAGATGTTTTTGTCCCTTTAGTTTTATACACAAGTCAGTCATATTTTCATCAACCAGAGGAGAAGCTGTGCATATTAGTAAATAAAGAGTTGAAGGATTTTATCTGGGAGGGGAAGAAGGCAAGAATCAAGTGGGATAAGCTGATCCTCCCAATAGAACAAGGAGGTTTAGGATCATCTGATTTGAATGAATATTTTACAGCTAAACAGTTAAGGCTCTTATACATAATCAGGATGAAAGCTACAATTCAAAGTAGAAAGGGATGATGATGAAGCTGAAGGTATTTCAAGAAATAAGGAAATAATGTGATTTTGGATATACAGCCTTAAGGAGAATAACAGTCAAATAATATTATATTCATAAAGTGGCATAACATATACTAAGGACTATGCTAACATGGGGAGTGAAGAAAAGTGATTCTACCGATAGGGATGACTGCAGTTAGGGGGTACAGAGAATAGACAAGGGGGCTGGAATTTAATGGAAGAAGCTGGCAAAGGAACCAAGGTATTGGGAAAAATAATTAGAGAGGGAAAGGTAATAGAATGGGAAGAGGCCAAGAAGACATTTGGATTGCAGGCTAGAAACTGTCTTCCTTATCAGGGTCTGATGTCAAAGTACAGACAAAGAGAAAGGGATAGGGGAATTGTAAACGAAAGGCCTGCACTGTTTGAGTTTTTAATAGAATCTACAACAGAAGCTACTGTTAAAAAGGGATAATTAGAAGGGCATATAAAATATTGCACAGTGACTACAGAAATCAGTCAGAAGAGGTCAGAAAAAGATTGGGAAGAGAAAGTAGATAAGCAATTCACAAAGAATGATTGGGAAGACCTATGTATGGCTCCCAAATATGCAAAAAATCTAGAAAGTTAAGGTTTTTGAGACTTGGGCAATGTGAGATGGTTGACTTCTATTTTATTTATTTATTTTTTTGATGATGTTGCTGTGGGCCTTTCAGTCATGCATGGCTGGTTAGCAGCTTCTTGTTTCCATCCCATACCATGATGTTCTGGCTGTTAAAGTTCAGGTAGTGGGGGTTTTGTTGTGTTGCTCATCAAACTATAGTACAGCTGGTCAATGACAATGCAACTTGTCTTGAGCTTTTCTTTTGTAACTGAAGGGAGCTGCACTGTGTCATTTGAAGAAAAAAGGTATGTTATCTGGTTAGTAATTGTAAAGCTGGTGATGTGGATCGAATGAACTTGGATATGCATGGTTTGAATGACGTGATTTGTCCTTCTTACTTAGATGTTTTGTGAAGCACTGAAGCTATCCTATTACTTTATAAACAGCTGGTTACTGTGCATGGGACCTGTAAGTTCAGAACTTCATAACTACAGGCTTCTATCCTGAAGGTATTCTGGGAACAATGAATCACTAAATCAGGGTTATTAACTTGCCAACTAACTCCTGAAAAGTTCCAAACTATTTCAACAATGAACATGGTGTGATTATCTGTCGTAAATAAATGGTATAGTTTTATTACTAAATTACCTTAAATTTGTTTTATTATGATTTATGCAAAATGTCAAGTTTTTTGACAATTAGTCTTATTATAAACATGACTTTCAATATTCAAGGCAATTTTAAATTCCTCACTCCAGAAAGATTTATGTGTCAATATTACTTTTCCATGGTAATATCTATAACAACGCATACAGATGTCATTTTTTATACCTTTCATCACAGATCAATTACAACATTCCTTTTATAGATTTTGTGAATGTTCATTGTACCTGTTCAAGTTGTTTTACTTGTCCTGCTGAATATACAGAGAATGGGCTATTATATTCCAATACTGGTCTAATAAAAGTTCTATACAGGTTGATCAAACATAATGAGTCTCTGGTTGTTATATTTTTCAAAAGTGCACCCAGCACCCATTTGTCTTGTAGCAATATTTGTTATGTAACTCACATGACTAGTAAAAGAAAATCTGTTAGAAATAGTAGGTCCTTACGACTGTCAGCTTCTTCTAAGATTTTCCCTTGAAGTACAACAGGTTGTTTATTAGTCTTATTTAAAATATATTATTTTGCATTTATTGTGCTTGATGTATTTCCCATGTTTGCTACCTGTTGTTTGTCTCATCAGGATAAAACAGATGAAGAGTTGTGGATTCTGTTCAAGCAACTTTATTACATACAAACACATGAGGATTGAGGCTTAGTAATTTAAGCTTAGATAAACTTATAAACAGACTGACTACCGCACTCATACATGTTCACACTCTGGCTGCTCTCTCAAAATGGCACTGCTGCCTGCACGTGCTCGCTATTTATATGCACGTGCCACACTTTGAAATACTTCTTAAAGATACAGCACACACATACTGTTCTACATCCTCTCTCTTTGACAAATAGCTCATGCATTAATGACAACACTGACTAACATGCAACTGTACAGAAATAATCCTTTGACATCCAATTATACAAAACTAAATACACGTAAAAAAATTATGTCCAGGTTGCTATGTATTTCACACTGGGTCTGGAAATGCGACCAAATTGTGTGACATAAAAATTAGAAATAGGTCTAGCAGCAGGGACTGTCTTTACTGAATGTTCAACTTTGGGGACTTCTGGGACATCATCAGGAATGTAAGCAGGTGTTGAAACACGTTCTTCGATAGGAACAATGTCTGGATTGCTCTGCGTTCTAGAGTCTGTATCACAGGTACAATGCTACCATATCGATTCTGACACAGGAAAGAGATGTCTACGGTTCCTCCTGTAATCTATACCTCCTGATTCTATGAAGTAGGATCACGGCTTGGTACATATACCTGTCACTTGACCAATCAGGTCGAAGCCCTTCAGTGTTTGTATCCTCACTGTCTCTCCCTTTTTCAGTTGACAAAGAGATTTATCATAGCTGGACTTCTCAGTGGAAGTTCTAGCTTTGCTGGAGTTTTCATTTTGTTTTTACTGATTGGTTTTTCAGTGACCTTCTCACTTATTGTTTTAGTTTGTTATTTGGGATATTTTTGCAGTGACCCTAATGATAATGGACATCAGTTGGGTATAACAGCCCTGTGTTTCTTATGCTTAGTCAAACACTCTGCTTGTGCTGTGCTGATGAGGTCATAACAAGGCCGAAATATGCATATCCACAGCTAGTGGGGTTTGGCTTTATTGGCCTGAAAATGTCCATTAAAATGACGAAACAAGTCATGGGCATTCAGAATTGCCAATTAGCTGAAACACCTGATGTTCATAAGGGTCATTTGCATATATCCCATGTGCCTCTGATGCAAGAGGTTTGGGAGGTCACTCAGTGGAAGTTCTAGCTTTGCTGGAGTTTTCATTTTGTTTTTACTGATTGGTTTTTCAGTGACCTTCTCACTTATTGTTATAGCTGGACTTCTGAAAAGAATGTTTTCTGAATAGTTGGGCTTTGATTGCTCTGTTGCTTTTAGCTTTAGGCACCAATAAGCTGGAACTGATAGGCAAGGTTGCTCTGGTTTGCCTAGATAGAAGTCTCTGAGCAGGCACACCAACTATGTTGTCATGAGGTATATTCTGAGACAGAGTGAATTCAAAAAGATATCGGTATTGTCACACTTTGACCTCTCTAGCAATTGTTTTGGACTCTGTACTGCATGTTCAGCCAGGCCATTTGACTGTGGGTATTCTGACCTGCTGGTAATGTGAACAAAATCCCATTCTTTTGCAAATTTCTGAAACAACTAACTGGTGGTAAACTGGGTACTGTTGTCAGAGATAAGTTTATGTGGACTACTGTGGACTGAGGAATGACTCTTTAACTTAGTAACAACAGCAGTGGATGTTAGGTTAGGTAGCAAATCGATCTCAAACCAGTTCGAATAAGAGTCTAGCAACACTAATGCTGATTGTTCCCCTTGAATGTCAGTGGCTACTGTTGACCAAGGTAGTTCAGGAATTTGGCTTACTTGAAATGGCTCTTTTTGCAAATGTGGTTTAGTATTATTGCATACTGAGCAAGATGTAAGTACTTTATCAATGTCTTTTGATAGAGAAGGCCAAAATACTAGTCCTCTCACCCTTCTTTTGGTAGAATTGGAACCTGGGTGGCCACAATGTAAAATATGAATATATTCATGTTGCAAGGAAGTAGGTACAACAACTTTAGGACCTTTGAAAATGATACCATCTTCCATCAACATTTCATCTCTGTAAGGAAAATTGCACCCATGCGGATGTAGAACAGTATGTGTGTGCTGTATCTTTAAGAAGTATTTCAAAGTGTGGCACGTGCATATAAATAGCGAGCACGTGCAGGCAGCAGTGCCATTTTGAGAGAGCAGCCAGACTGTGAACATGTATGAGTGTGGTAGTCAGTCTGTTTATAAGTTTATCTAAGCTTAAGTTACTAAGCCTCAATCCTCATGTGTTTGTATGTAATAAAGTTACTTGAACAGAATCCACAACTCTTCATCTGTTTTATCCTGATGAGAAAAGCAACTGGGAGCAAACATGGGAATTACATCAAGCACAATAAATGCAAAATAATATATTTTAAATAAGACTAATAAACAACCTGTTGTACTTCAAGGGAAAATCTTAGAAGAAGCTGACAGTCATAAGGACCTACTATTTCTAACAGATTTTCTTTTACTAGTCATGTGAGTTACATAACAAATATTGCTACAAGACAAATGGGTGCTGGGTGCACTTCTGGCGGTAAACAAGATTGCTTTGACGGCCATCCAACATTAATGAAGTGGTTGAGCTTTTGCAATACTGGATCAGTCATTGTATGATCTCTCAGCTCATCAAGTCTCGTGGTAGAAAAATTATGCACTTCCATGACATTGAAGTAAAAATTCTCTGCATCAAGCTCTTCTGTTTTATTTCTGGGCAATCTAGATAAGTTATCAGTCACATAAAGAAATTTGTCTTTTGTATAGACCATTTTGAAGTTGTACTTTTGTAATCAGAGCATCATTCCTTGCAATCTAGTTGGAGCTGTATGCATAGGCTTCTTTAAAATAGTGACTAGAGATGGATGATCAGTCTTGATCTGAATTGCTCAGCCATAAATATAATCATGGAACTTCAAACATACGAACACAATTGCTGAAAGTTCCTTCTCAGTTTGAGCATACTGCATTTCAGTTTGGGTAAAAGTTCTAGACGCATAGGCTACTGGTCTGCTTTTTTGAAGAATAACTGCACCAAAATCAAACTTTGAAGCATCATAAGAAAGACTTACTGGTTTATTGACATCATAGTATCTTAATGTAGGTGGGGTGGCAATTTTCTGTTTGAGGGTATCAAATGCTCTCTGGTACTGTTCCAACCATGACCATGCAACACCTCTGCATGCCATCTCTCTCAAAGGTGCTATCAACCCTTTGAAGTTTGGTATAAACTTGCCCAAATAGTTAACCATACCACAGAAAAGCTGTAGGGCTTGGACATTGTCCAGGGCTGACATCTCAAGAATGGCTGCTTACTTGGATGAGTCAGGTTGTAAGCCAGTACTAGTGAATAAATGACCTACATATGTAACTTCTGGTAGTCTTAACTTACATTTAAGAGGATTGAGCTTCAAGTTCACTTCACGTGCTCTGTTCACAACTTTGCGGTTTCCGTCATGCTCTGCTTCACAATTGCCTCCAACCAATAAATCATCTACTATTATAGTACATAGATAACATGAAAAATTTTTCTCCATTGAATGCTGAAATACTTCATTTGCAGAATGTATTCCAAAAGGCATCCTGAGAAATCTGTAGCTACCAAATGGAGTACTGAATGTAATCAGTAGTGAAGATTTGCTATCAAGCATCACTTGCCAAAATTAACTTTTTGCATCCAGAACAGAAAAAACATTGGCATTTGGCATCAGGGCTGCAACTTCCTCAACTGTATGGATAGGATGATGAGGTGTCTTTACTGCTTTGTTCAAGTCTCTTGGATCAATACATATTCTGATTTCGTCTGAGCTCTTTTTATGAGCAGCTACCATGGAAGATACCCACTCAACTGGTTCTGTAACTGGACAAATTACACCTTGCTGCACCATTTTATCTGACTGGGCCTTGGCTTTGTTCCGCATCAGAACTCTCCTTGCTGGTCTGACCGTGGTACTGACCTATGGGTCTACTTTCATGGAGTACACAACTGGAGGTTTGCCAAGCTTGTCGTCGAAAACATCGGCATACTCTATCAAAATAGCATTGGTGAAACTGGAACTAAGACATGTGCTTACATGATGGACTTCTTTTGTACAAGAAAACAGTTTCATTCTCAAACTGTCTCTGAGACCTAACAATGGCTGCACAGCTCTTCGGACTACATAGAATTGCAAGGTGTAACTGTTCCAGCCGAATAGCATGAAAGCACTACTGAGCATTCTATTTGAATTTCTTCACCTCCATAAGCAACAAGTTTTGTGCAATTAGTCAAATTCAGTTGCTCACCAGCTATCACCTTAGCAAATGTTTCTGCTGACGTAACATTACACTTTGAACAAGTGTCTACTTTGAGCTCTGTGGGTTTACCATTGATCAGGACAGTACGAAACACTTCATTCTTTGCCAACAAATCTACTGCATTAATCTTTTCACCAACCAGTGATACACTGTCTACATAGAAAGTAGAGTTGCAGCTTTCTACATGATCGACTTGCTTTTCTGAGTGACCCTTCTTTATAACTGAATTAGGTTTGCTTGACTTGCAAAACTTTTGAAAATGGTTCCATTTTTTACACTTGTGACATTGCTGACCAAATGCTAAGCACTTTTTTCTTTTAGACTCATGATTGGTACCACAATTATAACAGCTGACAATAAAACTTGACTTGGGTTTTGCTGACTCACCCTTGTACTGCACTGAGCATGTCCGTTTTACTGAGCTTGTCTTAGAACTTGCTGGAAAGCTACGGGATCTCCAAGAAAAACCCGCAGGGGCTGCAGCTGCCATGTGTTTATGCCAAATTCTGCTAGCCAAGTGCTGCATGCTGTCTATGTTTGCTCTAGAGCCTGCTGAAATCATGCTTTTATCATGTGCAAGCATACTTGTGTGCCTTTCTGTGAGCTCATAGATTTGACAAATCTCAATAGCTTTGCTCAACCTTAAATCACTATCACAAAGCAAAATCTTTCTCATTGCAGCATTATTAACACCACACACAAGCCTGTCCT
The DNA here is from genome assembly GCF_019279795.1 of Protopterus annectens. NCBI lineage: Eukaryota > Metazoa > Chordata > Ceratodontiformes > Protopteridae > Protopterus > Protopterus annectens. Next base: position 1,498,243,444 of record NC_056741.1, read on the forward strand.
TTATCAACTCATCTTTCAAATCACTAAACCTGCATGTCTTAGCTTTGTTTCTCAAGTCAGTAATGTAATCTGCAAAAGTTTCTCCTGGCATTTAGTCTCTTGTATAAAATAAGTGCCTCTCTAATGCAACATTTGTCTGGGGGTTGCACATTTCTCTAAATTTACATTACAAGCACATGGGGTCCTCCCTTGATTCAGCTGGTACAACAATATGATGGTTTTCCCCCTCTCCTGCATATACTGCTGGTACATACACAAATGAACACTCTCTTTCAATGTCCACTGACCCTGCTAAGTTAAGCAAAATGACTGCCCTGTTACGTGCATCTTTGTCAGAAAAGGCTGCTGGTAAGAAAATATCATATTCCTGCTCAAATACTCTCCAATTCTCTGCAATAGTATGATCAAATACAAATGGACTTGGTCTGCGAAATGCCTCTGCCATATTAACAAATACTAGTGAATGCTTTTGCAATTATGTACGAACATATATACATATGCCAGAAATTCATGTCAGAACTTATAATGCCCAAAAGCACAACAAGCCTCTAAACAATTGAACTTTGCAAAATAAGTCTCTGTGGCACAAGAACACTTTTGAAATCATTGTACTTTCCAAAACCACCTCTTATCAGTGTAAGAAACATTTCAAATTGATTGCACTTTGCAAATAAATTGAGCAGAAGAAGCTCGGAGTAGGAAACATTTCGAAATGACTGTACTTTGTGAATAAACTGTATACAGCACATTGAACTGTTCCAAAATGGCTGCAATTTGCTAAATAACTCTGTAGAGTGTAAAAAACACTCTGAAATGGTGGCACTCTGCGAGTAAATGCACACAGCACAAGAAACTTTTCAAAATGGCTGTATGCTGACTGCAGTTTACGAAATAATTGCATTTTGCACACAGTAAACACTTTGGAATAAATACACAGTAATAAAGCACACACTGCAAACTACACATTCTCAGATACTTCAAACAACTTTAGTTATGCTTTGAATAGCTTCAGTCAATACAAAATAGTAGCTCATGTCAAAACACAGTCATTTACCAAAAAACATGCAGTCGCCTTGCTTTTCTTATACTTAATTTGCCCTTTTTGCCCTTTTATTATATTCATTATGCTCATTTAACCTCTTTTCATACTCATTATACTTTTCTTGTGCTCATTTTACTATAAACATGCTTGTTATGCAAATCCAAGGCAACTCTGAACCCCGTATGAACTTTTCTGATAATTTTATCAAATATCATAATTTGAACATCTCATTTAATCAATAATGCGTTTTGTGCCATTCATTTGATTAATAATACATTTTTGTGCTATTCTTTTGATTAATAATGCATTCTGTGCCCTTTGAATGCTTCATATTATTTATTTTATAAATTAAATCATCTGTGCGAGTTTTGGTTACCTGTAGTTCATTTCTGGCCATCTTTTACACCCAGTCTGTTCAACATGACTTCACTGTTAACTCTGCACCTGATGGCTTGGCAATGCTGTATTCTAAATCCCGGTTCTGACACTATGTTGCTCATCTGGTCAAGATAAAACTGACAAACAGATGTGGTCTGTTCAAGCAACTTTATTATATACAAACACATGAGGACTGAGGTTTAGTAACTTAAACTTAGATAAACTTATAAACAGACTGACTACCACACTCATACATGTTCACACTCTGGCTGCTATCTCAAAATGGCACTGCTGCCCTCACGTGCTCGCTATTTATATGCACGTGCCACACTTGCAAATGTTTCTTAAAGATACGGTACACACACTCTTCTACACTCCCCATGATGCTATTTTTAATAAGTATGAGTTTACATCTTCAAAATCTTTACTGCTGATGGTAATAAATCCCAGTTTGCAATCATCTGTCTATTTATTCAACTAGATGGAATCTTTTCTTGGAATGGTTGAGAAGACAGTGTTAAACAGCAACAACCCTAAGACTGATCCCTATGGAACTTCACAGTCTGCAGTCTGGCTATGAGAGGTATGTCGCTGTATTACAACTGATTGACATCTCCCAGTTATCCATTGCATTATTCAAGTTATATAAGGATTATAGCCAGTGCTAAGACATTATATATTAAGTCATATATCAATGAATCAAACACCTTAGTCAAATTAAGAAAAAATAGAAACTCATATCAAAGAAAAAAAATAATCATGGGCCTATATTATAAAAACTATTCAGATTGCATCAAAGCCTTGTCCTTCTTCTTAGCATCATACAGGCTACTGAGAGGTGATCTACTCCTAAGAAGAGAGTTTCAACATACCCTGTTCTGTCACAGCTGTTATACATTCCCAAGTCTAATGGTATCATGAACACCCGCTCAAGGGATTTCAGGTCTTTTTGCTTGAAGGCATTAAACAAGTTTTTTTATGAGTAAAAAAACTTGTTTCTTGGAGTCATTAAACAAGTTCTTTTAGATTAATAAAATTACATTTTTTCTCTTGTTCTTCTTAGCCTGGATTGACTACCATAGCATGTTTGTTTTTTTATATTTTTATTGATCTAGTGTACCTTGTTTATTTTTTCTTTGATCAATTCATAATTAAGACCACCAAAGTAATATTTGTTTTCTTGGATTGTATTTGTTAATATCAAATATCAAATGTTATGGAATTGTGATCTGATATTCCAAGTGGGGGACCATTTTTAAGCTATATGTCAATTTGACTTTACTTGTGTCAACAAGATCTAAATTTTTGCTTCCTCTTGTTTTTTCTTATACCATTTGAGATAATTCATGAAAGTTAATTATGTTAATAAATTAATGCCAATCATTATTCCAATTAATAATGTTTGGCATAATGGCTAAGGTGTTTACCTTACTAACACAAGGTGCAGGATTTGATTCTCAAATGGGATAATTTGCTCGGCTTAAAATGCCCCACAAGGGCAGTTAGCCTAGCAGTGACCTAAGAACTTGATCTTTGATAATTGGAGTCCCATAATAATAGCAATATTTTACATTCCAGTATACCATACATACATATATGGTAAATACTCCTGATGTTTTGTTGTCCTCACACTTGGAGAAAGATAATGTAGTATTAGCATTTTTTGTATTTCCAGTCAAGTAGATCCATTATAAGTATTTCTACTTCCTCATTAACAGAGACTAAGGTACAGAAAATAATATTATATTATAAATTAATAACATAACTCCACCACCCCTTTGTTATTACCTTAAAAATTCATATTTATGATAAAAAGGAAAATATATTTTTGACATATCCCCACCCTACACAATAGCAACAATTTTATCTATAAGAAATTTTTTTTAAATGTTTGCTTCCCACACTTTGAGCATTGCAAAATAAGACATTTCACAGGGATATCAGATCTACTGTTTCTAGTATTTCCCAGTGATTTTTTTCTAAAAAAAAACAGGTTTAATTATTTCTCACATTTTCTCTGTTATGAATCCTGATCTATAATGGTTTAGATGGGGGAACAGCCAACACATTCCATATTAACTTTTCTCCTACTTATTTTTTCATGAATGGCTGGGATCTTATTGGATGTAGTCTTGAAGAGTAGGATGTAGTCTAACTGTGGAAAACACTTTTATAACATGCATAGTAACATGGTTACATGATCCAAAGCTTAGCTGTACTGTTTTTAATCATCTTTTATTTTATCTGCACTTAGTTTTAATTAAAGATAATAATACATTTTTCTAGAGTACAGAATGACAAATACTTTATTAATATATGAAAAGGCTAACTTACGGCTGTAATATAATGCAATTATTTTTTATATAAGAAATATCTTTATTGAATTATCACTTATGACATAGGTAATCATAGATTTATATACATGAAAATAAACCATATAAACATATTTTCAGTTGCAAATATTATACATCACATATAATCTTCTATCCAGTCATTGTCTATTAAACATTACATATCTCACTGAATTTCTGCCTTCCCTTCAACCTCATTCCTCCTCCTATTGTTCCCACAATTCCCATTTTTTTAAGTAATTTGTTCCTGCCCTTTTCTAAAGATCCCACTTCCAATTATTTTATCTCTGTTACTATACTCACTACTTATAATAAGGCTGTTGTATACTTAAGATTTCCATTCTCTAGTATTGCTTTTTTCGCAGCCACCAGAATTAAACTCAGCAAGGCCTTACTGTGTCTAGGCAATTCTGATTCTGTGTCACAGCTCAAAAAAATAATTTCCTTAGTTACACCAATTTGCTCACCCAGTATTTCTGACAGAGTAATCTGCAGGGAATTTTTAAAGTCTGCCAACTTTCTGAAAGCTTATTATTTCTCCTATAATTGTCCTTGGGGCAGGACACACATGGTCACCAAGATAATTCTATTTCCAAGCCAGAAGCCTCTTACTGCCACAGACCTTCCATGTGTATCATCTTTTCTTCTTTCCCCGTCATGAAAGGAAACCATCTTGCTAGTATCATCACTCCCTCCACTATCCCTGGTATTCAATAGAATAGCTGCCACTGAATCCCTTATGTATTATGCTGTCACGTTCAGCCCTATCTGAATGGGTCTTCTGCAGCATTGCTACTTTTACTGTACTCTTCTGTATGTAACATAATACTGTTTGCCTTTTCACTATATCTACAATTTCATTCATATTCCAGGTTGATATAGAAAATACAGCCATTTTTCTCATACATTTCATTTTATGTTTGCCACTGCATTTCTTTTCTTTAATATACAACCCTCCTCACAGTTTCATTCAGTGAACTGTATTTCATTACTCCATATAACAATACTGAAATCTTTTTTGTTGCACACATTACACATATTAATGTTTTTCTTAATATTATGTCCTCTCAACTCCTCAAAGACATACAAGAATCAAATAATTATATAATTATATTTTTTGAAAAAAATAACACTCTTCCCTAATGTGCAAGTGCCCATGTTAGATGACCATCAGAACAGGCATTAACTACCCTAAACCGTAGGTTTGTTCTACTAATCACATACTTTTTTACCTGCCTCATAGAAAGATTGGAGGTAAATGCTTCTGATACAGAGCAGGAAAGAGATGAAATTCATTGCCACTTGATATTAGAGAAGCTAAGAGTTATTCCATCCATCCATCCTCAACCCCTTTTCCCATTTTGCACATGGGGTCTGGGTGTCACTTCCAGTGACAATCATCTTGAGCCAAGGTTTACACCGCCGGGTGGATAGCCCTGCCACAGAAGAGTTGCTACTGATTTTAAAAAATGAGGTTGATTCATGGTATGGTGAAAAAGTATACTTGTAATTCAGTATGTGGGAAGAGGCCAATAATAATCTCTGATAAGATCCATGACCAATTTTCAAACCTTTTAAAACTTTTCTGTTTAGCAAAATCAAAACTGCAATCTAAAATCTATTCAACTTCTATCTTCTCCCAGGAGGGAAAACAACCTGCATACTTATAGGTTCATAGGTTCATAGGTAGGTACTAGGCTATTGGCCCTAGGGCCTATATAAGCCTAGCCAAACAGTACCCTGGCTTTTGCCACCCAAGAAAATTATTTTCCTGTGCCCCTGTCAAGCAGAGCCACAGAAGTGATCCCCAGGGTGAATTTCCTATCTCCTATCCAATCATCAAGATTTTTCTTGAAGAGTGCTAATAGGTTCATAGGTTCATAGGTTCATACTAGGCTATCTGCCCAAGGGCATTTATAAGCCCAGCCCATAGTTATGTGGCTTTCGCCACCCCTTTAGTTTGAATAAAAACTATGCCTATCATTTTGCTGTGCCTCTGTCAAGCAGTGACACTGAAGTAATCCCTGGGGTATATGAGGAGCTTTGTTTGATAGGTAGTTTACTCCAGAGTATGGGAAGTCTCTGAGACAGAAATCTATCCCTCCAGCATGTTCTGTTTATTGTGGTGACAAGGTTTAGGTCCCTAGAGCGTGTAGCTCGGAGGGATTGGTATTTCTTTACGTGGAGCATGTCCAACAGCTCTGGGTTTGACATAGCTTTGTATGTTAGGAAGAGATCGCCTCTGAGTAGGTGATATGTGACAGAGTAAAGCTGGAGTTTTTTGAGACAGTCTGCGTAGGGCATCTGTTTGAGATCGGTAATCCTCTTTGTGAGGTATTTCTGTGGCCTTTCCAGTTGTTGTAGATGTTTTGTGAGGTACATACCAAAAGGGGCGTTGTACTCTATAATGGATCTAATGAGTGATGAGTAGAGGGGAACAATGACCTCTTTTTTCCTGGATGAGAAACCTTTTGTGATGAGGTGTACCACGTAGAAGGATTTCCTGACTACTGTGGCGATGTGATTATCAAAGGAGAGACTACTGTCCACCTGTGTCCCAAGGTCTCTTATCACACTTTCAGTGTTAAGTAGACTACCGCCTATGTGGTAGTTAATTGGGTACAGAGTTTTTACCAAAAACTCATCTAACTACATTTTCCAATAAGTGGTTTTCATTTTCATTTTCCTGGCCATATTTTACATTAATCAACCATCTGTTTTTTTTTTTTTACTTACATACCACAAAGTTACAGCTGCTCAAACTGTTAATAGTATTTTCTTCCTTGCATTTTAGTACAGCTCTCCTTTAAGACTTACCTGCTATATCTCACTCAACTAAGGTCACAAAGAAGGCAGGGCAGTCTAGTTAACAAATATCTTTTTACCTATATTTGGTGCCTGGTTGTCAGTTAATTAGGAATATCAACAAATGAAAGGCAAGATGTTTATAGGCACTTTCCAAATCTTATTTACTTCAACTGAACTTCCAGCACTATAAGAAGTCACTGTATTCCAACAAAAAAAGGAAAAAAAAAAGCAATCCTTCTAAGCAGAAGTTTGCAAAGCATTTATTCAGACATTCTTTGTTTCAAGATCTCTGCCTATGGCCTTTTCTCGTGCTCTCTCTATTATATACTGCTTCAACACTAATCATAATTGAGTTTAATTTGGCTAACAGATTATTTATTTCCAACTTCATTTCCAGGCCACTGTAATCCAACGCAATAAAAATGCAATTACATCACTATTTTCTCCTCTCGAACTGTACCAGTGTATGCAATTTTATTAAAAATAGCCTATTTTATTTCAAAATTACCATTCAAAATGTGAATTGATGTACTGCAGTTCCTGCACTTAAATTAGAAATCTAGTTCTGCTTCAGTCCTACTCAGACAGCTCATCCTCGATACACAGTGGCACCTGGTTCAATGTTAGTTGTATTCCAATTCTCCTAGTCAGCTTTTGTGTTGCCCTTTGTGTTTCCAGTTTTTATAGAATAAATGGAAGGTGTCACTGACAACCCCTCTCTTGGATTATCACTGCTTGTAGATGGCTTTGCATCTCTCTCTGCTTATTCAGCTGTTGTGGTTAAATTGCTTATTTCCTTCCATCACCTGGTCAGCCTTCAGAAATGTCTATGAGCCCCACTGGAAAAAAAATTCTGAATACTACAGGATACAGTCATTTAAAACTCACTCCAGCTCTCAGGCATTCTCTCATAACTGGAATAAATTTGTTTAATTTCTGTCTAGTATAAGCATAATAGTCATGGTGTAGCAGTTAGCGTTGCCGCCTCACAGCAAGAGGTTCAACGGTTCGATTCTCGGCTGGGGTGCCTTCTGTGCGGGGTCTGCATGTCCTCCCTGTGGTTGCGTGGGTTTCCACTGTGTGCTCCGGTTTCCTCCCACATCCTAAAGACATGCAGTAGGTGGATTGGACACTCTAAATTGACCCTAGGTGTGAGTATGTGCATGTGTGTGCCTTCTGTGGAAGGATGGGTGCCAGGCTGGCAACTCGACACTGTAAAACTCCATTGCCAATCATGAACGGACAGATGATCCGCAGTTGCGACCCCTAACCAGGAAAAGCCGAAAGAAGAAGAAGCATAATAGTCATTTTCTACAAATATTCTGGTTGTCTCCAACTTTGACAACCTTTCCTATCTGCAAAATTTTTGGTGAATGTATATCCTTTTGGTGGTATGCTTGTATCTTCCCAACTGTTGATTTTAGCTGCTTTCTTAAAAGAATTACTGGGACATAAACACAGTGTGCCCTTTCTATTGGTATATCCTGCTGTGGGATACAAGTCCAATTGCTGATACTGGTCTTCATAAAACTTATACAATCTGTTCCTTCCTTCTCAGGGATGGTTTTAATTTCAAATTTCCCCTCCTCTTTTTTTGTCCTCCAAATTTACCACTTTTTGGAATAGCTCCTCTTGAGATGTTATCTTCTCTCAGTCTCTCTTCAATTTCTATTTCTGACTTTTGCAGTATTACCAATACATCTGAGTAGCTGCTCAGTGCTTCCTATATTTTCCATATTTTATCATTTGCCAAACCAGGGATGAGTTAACGGTTTCCCATCCAACTGTCAAAGTTGCACATGAATTAGGTTAGGTTAAGGAGGAACTCTGCTTCACATCGATGGGGAACCTGTTCCATAGATAAGGCAGTCTCTGGATTACATACCTAACTCTCCAGCAGTTCCTATTTACATCACAGGCAAGGTTTAATTCTTTAGAATGGGACATTCTGGTGCTGTTTTGTTTTGTGGATATGCAGGAGGTCCATTAGAGTGGGGTCTGACAATGTCCTGCATGCCAGGCATAGATGTCCCCTCAAAAACCTGTAGGAGACAGAATACAGGGATAGGTCCCTTAGGTGGTCTGCAGAAGACATTTTACTTATGCCCTGTATTCTTTTAGTGAGGAACCTCTGTGGACATTCCAGTTGTTGGATATGCCTGGTTAGCTACATACCAAAGGGGGCATTGTACTCAAAGATAGGTCTGATGAATGCCAAACACAGTGGGACAATGACTTCCTTGGACTTAGATGCCATACCTTTGTTTATAAGTTACACAACATAGAATGATTTCTTCACCACTGTAGACACGTGATGATCAAAGGCTAGATTACTATCTATGTGTGCCCCTAAGTCCCTGGCTACTGGATTAAACCTAAGGGGTGTGTTGTCAATATGATAGGTACCAGGGATGGATGACTTCTCAAAGGATACTATTATGCATTTCTTGGCATTTAGTTTTAGTTCATGGCTCTGACATCAGTTATGTGTCAGTGTGAGATTCACTGACAGCTACTAATTTGCAATCATCTGCAAATTTAGTTAGCCAGAGACCACTGACATTGGCCTTGACTTCTGAGAAGTAAATGACAAAAAGGAGCGGTCCAAGGACTGATCCTTGAGGGACTCCACTTGTGACTGGCCTCTTTGCAGAGGTGCACTCCCCAGTTCTAACTTCTTGGGTCCTGTCTGTGAGCCAGTCGGCTATCCACCGGGTGACATACGGGTTTGTACCTAATCTCTTGAGTTTGTCAACAATGCCTGAGTGGGGTACTGTGTCAAATGCCTTGGTCAAGTCAAAGTAGGCAATGTGAACAATTTTGCCCTCATCAATTACTTTGGTTACCTTCTCAAAGAAGTCCACCCGGTTGAGTAGGCATGGTCTGCCCTTGACGAAACCAAACTGGGTTGGGTCTAGTGTCTAGAGGTTTACTATATCTTTATTGATCATCTCAATGATAATTCTTCCCATGGTTTTACAAATAAGACTAGTGAGACTTATGGGTCTGTAGTTTCCAGGGTATGTAGATGGCCCACCTTTGTGCAGAGGGATGATTGGTACCTTTCTCCATTCATGAGGCACAAAGCCTGTTTGGAATCTACAGTTAAATAATAATTCCAGAGGCCCTGATAGACCATGTTTCATGCTATCTAGAAGGCACCCTGGGATACTGTCTGGGCCCATTGATGCAGTGTTCTTGGTTTTAGAGAGAGCATTCAGGACCAGTTCCTAGTGATAGTAAGGGGAGTGATAGTTCATTATATTTCCTGAGGGAAGGTTGAGGGGGAGAGAGGGGTAAAGCTGGAGTTGAATTTATCAGAAAAGAGGTTTGCTATATCTTCTGGCTCAGTATAGGTGGCGCCATTTACAATGAGCTCTGCACACAATTCACAATTGTGTATTGCCTTTGAGGTTGTAGACATAGCTAAAGAATGCCTTGTGGTTGAACTTGGCCTGGGACACCAAACTTACCTCACATTTCGCTTTGGTAGACTTTATTTGTCCACTGAGTTGTTTGTTTAGTTTGATGAGAGTGCTTTTATCCTGCCTGGTGTTGCACCCCCTTAATTTTTGCTATGATTTTCTTCCTCCTTTTATACAGCCTATTGATTTTGTGATTCGACTAGTGTGGCTTGTTTTTGGAGTTAGTTCTGTACTTCTTTCTGATGGGTACAGCTGCCTCTATGCAGCTATTAACATGCTTGCACAGGGTTTCTGTGAACAGTTCTGCATAGGCAGAAGTGTTCTCAGGGTTTATGGGGGCTTGAAATTTTGCCAGGTTCTCACGTAATAGCAGAAGGTTAGCCTTAGAACAGTTCCTGAATATTCTAGGTTTAGTTGGAGGTCCAGGTTTTATTTTTACTTCAAAGGAAACCATTTTGTGCACTGACCTTACCAGGGAAGGCATTACAGTAGGTGGTGTGCAGCAGTCTCCCATATTAGTGAGGACCAGATCCAGTATGGTTGCACCCTTGGTTGGTGTATTGACTATCTGGTTCAGGGAGTTTGTGTTTACAAAATCCAGGAATTTTTTGTGCATGTATGTTTGGTATCATGTATGATTCCCAGTTAATATTGGGGTAATTCAAGTCACCGATGAATATGGTATTGCGTTGGATGGTTAGTGTTTCTAATAAGTTTAAATACATGGTATAGGTTTCCTGGGTCATATTTTCCATCTTTTATCATTTGCCAAACCAGGGATGAATTAAAGGTTTCCCATCCAGCTGTCCAAGTTGCACATTAATTAGGTTAAGGAGGAACTCTGCTTCACATCGATGGGGAACCTGTTCCATAGATAAGGTAGTCCCTGGATTACATACCTAACTCACCAGCAGTTCCTATTTACATCACAGGCAAGGTTTAAGTCTTTAGATTGGGTCATTCTGGTGCTGTTTATTTTGTGGATATGCAGGAGGTCCATTAGAGTGGGGTCTGACAATGTCCTGTATGCCAGGCATAGATCTCCCCTCAAAAGCCTGTAGGAGACAGAATACAGGGATAGGTCCCTGAGGTGGTCTGCAGAAGACATTTTACTTATGCCCTGTATTCTTTTAGTGAGGAACCTCTGTGGACATTCCAGTTGTTGGATATGCCTGGTTAGGTACATACCAAAGGGGGCATTGTACTCAAAGATAGGTCTGATGAATGCCGAATACAGTGGGACAATGATTTCCTTGGACTTAGATGCCATACCTTTGTTTATAAGTTACACAACATAGAATGATTTCCTCACCACTGCAGACACGTGATGATCAAAGGCTAGATTACTATCTATGAGTGCCCCTAAGTCCCTGGCTACTGGATCAACTTTAAGGGGTGTGTTGCCAATATGATAGCTACCAGGGATGGATGACTTCTTAAAGGATACTATTATGCATTTCTTTTCATTTAGTTTTAGTTCATGGCTCTGACATCAGTTGTTTGCCTGTGTCACCCCTTCCTTTTTTTAAAACAAGTTTATTGTTTTTAACATATAAAATAAATATTGTAACAATTTTATACAAGTAATTAAAATAGAAATGGTTATAACATTCAATAAAATAACCAAAGTATTTACAAAGACATCCACTACAATCAAATCAATTAATTAAACTAAAATACCATGCTATTGAAGTTAAGATTTTTTTAACAAATTTTGTAAAGTATCCCATATAATATAGTAAGATGTTTTTCTAGTAGTTATTGATTTTATAGTCATCAGTTCCATATGGCACACTACAGTCATAACATTTTTAAATTCATTAAACGAAGGAGGTGTATCTGAAATCCAATTTCTGGTTATTATTTTTCTAGCCACTGCTAGAATAGACCATAACAAGGGAAGCTTAACCTTTTTAACACTTTGAGGTACAGGAGTGTTGAATAATATAAGAGATTTAGAAATAATGAAATTATCTGTAAAAAGAGCCTGCAAAAAATCATTAATTGACTTCCAATATTCATTCAATTTTATACAGTCATAAAACATATGTGCCCAATCAGCACTAATTTCTACATTACATCTTTTACATAGATTGTCTTTATTATTTATTTTATTCATCATCAAAGGTGTATAAAAGGATCTATGTAAAATTTCCAAGTAAAAAGTCTCCAGATAATGGAAGAAGTAGTTTTATAGGCAGATTCCAATCTTCTTCTTCTTTCGGCTTTTTCCCGGTTAGGGGTCGCCACAGCGGATCACCTTGTCCGCACATTAATTGGCAGTGGAGTTTTACAGTGTCGAGTTGCCAGCCCGGCGCCCAACCTTCCACAGAAGGCACACTCACACGCACACCTAGGGCCAATTTAGAGTATCCAATCCACCTGCAGCATGTCTTTGGGATGTGGGAGGAAACCGGAGCACCTGGAGGCGAAAACCACAGGGAGGACATGCAGACTCCGCACAGAAGGCACCCCAGCCGAGGATCAAACCGGAGAACCTCTTGCTGTGAGGCGGCAATGCAAACCACTGTACCACCGTGGCCGCCCTATAGGCAGATTCCAATATATATTGTTTATCTTGTTGATTTGGTAATTCACCATTAATGGAAGTAAAATAATTCCAATAGGTATCTACATTGTAATAAGTTTCTTCTCTAATAATTTTATGTATGTATGAAAGCTTACCTTTATCAGAAACTTTATGTTGTAAATTTAATATCAAGTAATCAATCAGTGTTGGAATAGATTCTTTAACTGTTATAGATATTAAATCAATTTTATTAATGAGATGTTGTCTAAAGGTCTGAACTTCTAACCAACACGTTTCTCTCAGATCAAATTCTTGTTTTAAGAAATTTAAACTTTTAACTTTATTATCAGATAGCAACTGATACCAGTACTTTAGATCATTTTCTGTGACTAAATGAGTTCTTTCAGAAGTGGATGACAAAAGCATACCTTGTGTATACATTATAGGGAATATAATAAAGTTCCATTCCTTATACTTAGGATGCATGAATATAAAATTACGATAACTAATAATAATGTTTAATGGATAACTAACTATATATTTTGGTGTAATAGGTGAAGTACAGAATTCTTTTAGTAACCATAGCATGGAGTTATTTACAATCATATTTTTATGTGTTAAAGAGATTTTCATGAAATGAATACTAATTAGTTCCCAATAATCTTTCCATTTTGCAACATATGACTGATCTATTAACAAAGTAATAACTTTTATAATAGAAGAGATAGTATATAAGTTAAAGTCTGGAAAAGAAATGCCCCTTGAGACCAGCTATTAGTATGTTTCTTTAATGCAATCCTAGGTCTATTAGGTGCCCATAGGAAATTTAACATTAGTGTATTCAATTTCTTGATAATTATTTTTGTAGGTGGGAGTATTATTGATTGTATTAAGTATAATATCTTGGGGAATATTATCATTTTAATAATTGTAAGTCTCTCTTCCATAGTAAAAAACATATTATTCCAGGTATTGAAAAGATTTTGTATATTAAGAAGACAGGTATTATAATTATTATGTATAATAGATTTGATATCTTTAGTTAATATTATACCTAGATAAGTTATCTGACCTGAGTTGGGTATATATTTACTAAAATCACTAATGAGAACATTTTTTCGTGTATATACAGGTAGTATTTTAGTTTTTTCTTCATTGAATATTAAACCAGAAATATTTTTAAAATTCATCATTTTATCAAATAGGGACTGCATAGAAGAATTAGATCCTGCTGATGTAATTAGAACATCATCTGCAAAAAGTTGAATTTTAGATGTTGTATTTTCATCTATTTCAAATGCCTCTATATCAGTACTGTTTCTGATCAGATTAGCCCAAGGCTCCATTATTAAAGTAAATAATAGTGGAGAGAGTGGACACCCTTGTTTTGTACCTTTTAAAATGGGTATTTTTGTGAGACATATGTTCCTATCTTAATGTAAGCCAATGCTCCTTTATATAGATGTTCAATTAGATTTACAAATGCATCTGAGAAGTTTGTGCACTTCAGTAAGGTAAACAAGTAGTCCCAACTTACTGAATCAAATGCTGAACTTATATTGAGACTAATAAGTGTTAAATCTTTCTTTTTCCTATTTGCAAAATCAATTAACGTTAAAGTTCTCCTTATATTATCAAAAGTATTTCTATTTACAATGAAGCCTGTCTGATCTATATCTATAATGCCTGGGATGATTGTCTTCAATCTATCAGCAAAAATACTCATAAACATTTTATAATCAACATTAAGTAATGAAATGGGTCGATATGAAGTGCATCTAGTTGGATCTTTATTGGGTTTCAAAATTGGTGAAATAAATGTGTATTGCCAAGATGGGGGAGTTATTAGCTCATTTTGAGCCAAAATAAAAACCTTATGTATTAATGAGTATGTACTTTTAGAAAGAATTTTATATATCTCTGGTATAATACCATCATTACCTGGTGCTTTGTTTGATTTAAGCTTGTTTATTTGTGTAACAACCTCTGTATATGAAATACTTTTATCCAATAGTTTAGTCTGTTGTTTATTAAGTTTTTTATTCATGTTTGTAGTTATAAATTCCTTTATTTTATCTTTAGGTTCCATGTTAATATTATTATGATTAATTTTGTGGAAGTGATTTCTAAATTCATCTAATATTTCTGGTAGACTAGAAACATTCTTCTTTTTCCTTAGAGAGAAAATTTCTTTGATATGATTTTGCTTATTCAACCTTTTTGTTTTATTCTTAAGTCTATGTAAGTATTTGGGACTTATTGAGTAAGACAAAAACTTGTATTTCTCTAAAGTTATTTTAACTTTATGAGTTAAAATTTCTTTGTATTTCTTGTTTAGTTTATTTCTTCAATGACTTTTTTGTCCATAATATTTTCTTTATTATTATGCTTATAAGATTCTAATTTACTTTGAATATCTAATCATTCTTTATCCCAAGATTTCCTTTTATTATTATACCATCTGATACTTTGTCCATATAGATATGATTTTAAAGCATCCCAGACATAAACAATGGAGACTTCAGGAGTATTATTTATGTCTAAAAAATGTTGCACTTCTGAAAGTATATAATCTTTATAGTCTTTTAGTTGAGTTAGGTATGCTGGTATCCTTTTGATCTGAACATTGTAAGTACTTTTTATCATGAACTCAAAGACAATTGAATTATGATCTGATATAGGACACAAAATGATTTTAGAGTTAACTAACTCTGTTACCATCTGGTTAGAAATAAAGACTCTATTTTTGAATAAGTTTTATATCTGTTAGAAAAAAAGGTGTATGGTAATGATTTTGAGTCTATCTGATTATTAATATCATTTAAATGATAAGAATTAACAAAATCCTTTAAATGTTTTGCATTAGATGTAATTTTCCTTTTTCCTATAGTAGTAGTATCTTTTTCATGTAGGATACAATTAAAGTCACCTGCTAAAATAATATCTCCTGTAGAGAATGATATGATCTTATTAAGATGGTATTTCACTGTATTAATACCAATTCCTGGTATCCAATATACATTGATTAATGTATATGTCTTTCCATTAATTTGTATTGTAACCATACAAAACATTCCTTTATCATCTTCATAAGACTTAATAGTTTTAGGAATGGGCATACTTTTATTCCATAAAATAGCCACACCTCTTTTTTTCTGAGTGTGCTCTGAACTAATACTGTATATTTATTTGTGTCTAATTTATCAATATCTTTTTTCAAGAGATGTGTTTCTTGAAGGAATACTAAGTTGGCCTTATGTAAATTAATGTATCTCATTAAGCTTGCCCTTTTACATGGATTATTCAGTCCATTAATGTTTAAAGAAATTCCTTTTAGGGAAGTCATTTGGCATTTTTAAAACATATAAAACTTATAATCAGAATAACAATTAACAAAATAAGTAGTGTTATACCTCCTCCTTTAGGTGTACCATTAAATATAGCTGTATTTATTGAAACTCTTATGGGATTTTGTATAAGCTTCAATTTTGTTTGTAGTGACAATGAGCTTACAAAATGTATTGTGGATGTCAGAACTATATACAAACAACAGTAAACAGAAGAAAATAATATAAGGATTAAACCTTGCACCCAGCCTGAGTTAAAACTCCAACTTTGAGTAGCACATACCACTCAAGTTAACCCCTACCCTAAGCAGCAGTACCTCAGCTGCCACCTTATCAATTTAATACTAGTTATTATTAACTAAAGTTAACATCTTTCAATTAGATTATCTAGTAAGACAAAGCTAAACATTAGATAAATCAGCATCATATAAACAAATAGAAACTTTTAAAAACAATTCATACTGCTATGTACATCTATTTAATATAATACATTTATAATCAAATAACATTCAAATAAACTTGATATTAGGAACCAAGAAGAGAGAGAGAAATAAAAGAAGCGAGAGAGAGAGAGAGAAAGAGAAAAAAAAGGGCATATCTACATATTAATTTATTCAAAGTTTGCAAAAATAAGTTCTGATGTTCATTTAAAGTCAATAACTTAGACTATTATGGTTCAGACATTACATATATTAAGATGTACCTATTTTCTGTCATAGAAATGCAGTTAACAGCTTCTAAAAGACTTTAAATTACTTGCATCAAAGCTTTTTTCTCATACTTACTATTGCCAGTAAAATAAAATATTTATGTTCATAAAAATGGTTACAAATCATACTGCATAGCTATGTAAATTCCCAGATATACTTGCATTATTGTGAAGAAAGCCATCTGTATTTTATATATCTGAACTGTTGCTTTAAAATACGTCACGACAACTTCTTTTAAGATAAAATCATAATGATATTTATGCTTGTCAGTTAGATAAGTCAAATGAATTGTAGCATTGTATATGTTTAAATCATAAGTATTTACATACATTAATATGTTACAGTCAAGTAAACTTTCAAAAACATATGTATATATGTTTTACTTTCTATGCCTTCTAAAATATAACATTCGCTTACTATGGGATACTGAATCATTTAAAATCATTATAACTTTCATATTTTATAAATTATAACATGAATAAGTAAGTAGTTATAAAAATAACTCACATTTAAATGTTATAGAGTTCATTTTCCATCGCAGAGTCGCATTTGCAGCAGTTCTACTTCCTGGTAGAGTGTTCTTCTTGAATCTGCGATGTGTCAGTGTGAATTCAGGGGTCAAAGTTCAAATTGACTGTATTCAGCTTCTCTGCGTGAATTCTGAGTGTTGAAGCTTTTAAAACAACTCGAGGACACTATTCACGAGGTAACCCACATCCCAAATTGTCTCCCTTAACATTCTGGCGGGAATTTTGATAAATGCAAGTGACTGACATTCATTTAGCAATATAAATGAAACTAAACAGAGCAAAACCTTTCCGAAGTATTTTATAAGTTATTACAGCCTCCATGACAGTGAAACTAAGCCCACGGTTATTAATAAATAATACAACTAATTTTTTATGCCCCTATTCAATTTTTTATACAAATCTTATTATTTGCCTGTATCAGTAATATCAAAAGCATGTAAATGTACTTATATAAAAGAAAAAGAGAGAGAAAAGAAAAAAAAGAGAGTAGAAAATAAAAAGAGAGTAAGAGAGGAAATAGAAAATAAAAAAGAAAGCTATAAAAAGTATCTACAGTGGAATATTACTTGCTGTTTATATTAATAAAGATAGATATGAAACATATTGTTTACTACTATTTAGTTCTAATTATTAGTAATTAAAGCATGACAGATTATTTGTAAACAAGTATAAGCAATAGAATCATGGGAAAATAATTAGCAACAGTATTTAAACAGCACATATACTTTTTTACAAGGAATTAATAAGTTATTATTCCACTTATCATATTTTCATTACACTTCTCTCCCTGCCTCCCCACCCTTACTGAATGCATAATCTAAAAAGAATGTCATTATTTAAAACAAAAGAAAAAAAATGCATCACATTACTAACCTTGAGTCTCTCTGTCACAAAGGGAAACAGATTGATTGATAGCTTGTTATTAGTTCCTCAGATATTTTGACTATTTATGAAACAAAAACAGTTCTTTGTACACAGAAAATAACTTTGATTAAATCTTTTTCAGAATATTTGTGGCTTTCTGAAAATGCAGTAACTGTATTTAAGAAGATTAATAGTGAAGAAAAAAGAGAGAGAAAAAAAAAAAGAAAAAACATAGAACAAGTCATTTGTTTTTTAGTCTTTTTTTCTTCTCTGAAGTCTTCCATGAAGCTTCTGTTGCCAACCTCTTTAATGAAGGACTAGCCCATTCCATTTCCTCTATTTTATCCAAAATCTTATTTTTTTTTTGATAAACAGCAATGCAGAGTCTAAGTCTTCAAAAATTCTGGGGCCATCAGGAAGAAAGATTTTTAGTTTGGCAGGAAACAGAAGGTAGGTTTTAAACTGTGCTTTCTTAAGCTCTCTTATTAATGGCAGAAAAACTTTTCTTTTAGTTATTACCAAGGAAGAATAGTCATTGTTAAAACGCACAGTTGCCTCATTAATTTTAACAGGTGCTTTAGCCCAAGCAGATTTAAGTACCATCTCTTTATCAAAAGATGATAGAAATCTAACTATAACTGATCTAGGAAACTTTTTGTTAGAGTTAGAATTAGATATGGATCTATGGGCTCTTTCGATACCAAAAGAAAATGCTTCTGGCAAGTCTAAGTTTTAGGGAGCCATGTATTTAAAAAAGAAGTAATATTGTTACCTTCTATATTTTCTGGCAGTCCAAAAATCCTAATGTTATTGCGCCTAGATCTATTTTCCAGGTCATCAAGTTTAGTTTGTAGATGTGTGTTTAAAACTCAATGTTGATTTCTTCTTCTTGGATTCTATTCTCCATGTCATTTACAGTCTCTTCTATGCCTGTAATCTGAGTCTTCTGTTGTTGCAAGTCTATATGTAACAAATCTATTTGTTTTGTAGTTTTTTCTATGAAGGTATCAATTTTAGTATCCAGTTTATCCATTTTGGCAGTAAGTTGCTGGATTGTAGATATCAGAGACTGAAGTT
The DNA here is from genome assembly GCF_019279795.1 of Protopterus annectens. NCBI lineage: Eukaryota > Metazoa > Chordata > Ceratodontiformes > Protopteridae > Protopterus > Protopterus annectens. Next base: position 1,498,262,506 of record NC_056741.1, read on the forward strand.
CTTTCTTGATGCTGGAATCTTGAGAATTTGTCTTACTGGAACTCATTTCAAACAGAGGAGCTGACAGAAAAATTTCCAAGGTGTTTTCTGACAGGAATATTATTAAAATTCTCTTTCTTTTTTAGATATTATTTAAGAAATTGATATTCCAAACGTATTTAGAAAGAAAATTACTTCATAAATTAATTTTTAAAGTAATTATTTCCTGTCAGTGCTGTGAAATTGGTGGAGCTGAAGAAATCTGCTGCTATCCTGTGTTCATCCTTGGCCACACCCCCTCTGTGTCACCCCTTCTTGAAGAACATTTGTGTCAGTGTGAGATTCACTGACAGCTAGTAATTTGCAATCATCTGCAAGTGTAGTCAGCCAGAGACCACTGACATTGGCCTTGGCTTCTGAGAAGTAAATGACAAAAATGAGCAGTCCAAGGACTGATCCTTGAGGTACTCCACTTGTGACTGGCCTCTTTGCAGAGGTGGACTCCCCAATTCTAACTTCTTGGGTCCTGTCTGTGAGCCAGTCGGCTATCCACCTGGTGACATACGGGTTTGTACCTAACCTCTTGAGTTTGGCAAAGATGCCTGAGTGGGGTACTGTGTCAAATGCCTTGGTCAAGTCAAAGTAGGCAATGTGAACAATCTTGCCCTCATCCATTGCTTTGACGACCTTCTCAAAGAAGTCCACCCAACTGAGTAGGCATGATCTGCCCTTGACAAAACCAAACTGGGATGTGTCTAGAGTCTGGAGGTTTACTCTATCTTTATTGATCATCTCCATGATAATTCTTCTGTGAGACTTATGGGTCTGTAGTTTCCAGGGTCTGTAGATGGCTCACCTTAGTGCAGAGAGATGACTGGTGCCTTTCTCCATTCATGAGACACAAAGCCTGTTTGGAATCTACAATTAAATAATAATTCCAGAGGCCCTGATAAAGCATGTTTCATGCTATCTAGAAGGCACCCTGGGATACTGTCTGGGCCCATTGATGCAGTGTTCTTGGTTTTAGAGAGAATATTAAGGATTGGTTCCTAGTGATAGTGAGAGGAGCTATAGTTCATGATATTTCCTGAGGGAAGGTTGAGGGGGAGAGAGGGGTAAAGCTGGAGCTGAATTTATCAGCAAACAGGTTTACTATATCTTCTGGCTCAGTATAGGTGGCTCCATTTACAATGAGCTCTGCACACAATTTACAATTGTGTATTGCCTTTGAGGTTGTGGACATAGCTAAAGCATGTCTTGTGGTTGTCCTCGGCCTGCGAGACCAACCTTACCTCACATTTGGCTTTGGTAGACTTTATTTGTCCACTTAGTTGATTGTTTAGTTTGATGAAAGTGCTTTTATCCTGCCTTGTGTTGCACCCCCTTAATTTTTGCTATGATTTTGTTCCTCCTTTTATACAGCCTACTGATTTTGTGATTCGATCAGGATGGCTTGTTTTTGGAGTTAGTTCTGTACTTCTTTCTGGTGGGTACAGCTGCCTCTATGCAGCTATTAACATGCTTGTACAGGGTTTCTGTGAACAGTTCTGCATAGGCAGAAGTGTTCTCAGGGTTTATGGGGGCTTGAAATTTTGCCAGGTTCTCACGTAATAGCAGAAGGTTAGCCTTAGAATAGTTCCTGAATATTCTAGGTTTAGCTGGAGGTCCAGGTTTTATTTTTACTTCAAAGGAGACCATTTTGTGCATTGACCTTACCAGGGAAGGCATTTCAGTAGATGGTATGAAGCAGTCTCTCATATTAGTTAGGACCACATCTAGTATGGTTGCACCCTTGGTTGGTGTATTGACTATCTGGCTCAGGGAGTTTGTGTTTACAAAATCCAGGAATTTTTGTCCATGTATGTTTGATATCATGTATGATTCCCAGTTAATAGTGGGGTAATTCAAGTCACCCATGAATATGGTATTGGGTTGGATGGTTAGTGTTTCTGTTTGTCTTTCCGCTTTTTCCCGGTAAGGGGTCACCACAGTGGAACTCTGGTCCGCTAATGATTGGCAGTAGATTTTTACGAAATGCCGAGGTGCCAGCTTGGCGCCCAGCCTTCAACGAAGGCATGCCCATTTACACACGCATGTCTTTCGAATGCTACCCAACCGCGGGGAGGACATGCAGACTCCACACAGAAGGCACTCCCAAGCCAAGCCAAGAATCGAACGGAAGAATCTCTTGCTGTGAGATAACAACGCTACCGCCGTACCACTGCGGCACTTGGATGGTTAGTGTTTCTAATACGTTTAAATACATGGTATGGGTTTCCTGTGTCATAGAGGGGACCTATAGCTTGCAAGGAAGTGGTATTGGATTTTACCTATGGTGATTTGTTCCCAAAATTTCCATTAACATCTATGTAATCCAGTTTCTCTGTTTTTGTATTTGTTTAGTTTCTACCCATCTATCCTTAGCTGTCATGACAAAAACCTTTTAATCTACACTCCTAAATACTTCGTCTGATTGTGTCCCTATAAATATTGATGAACCATTTTGTGTGTGGCAATGTAACCTTTGCTTAATCTGTATTAATTTTATATCCCGAAAAGACTTGAAACTGTCTCAAAATGTTCCAAAACACCAAGATGTCCTTTTCTGGATTATCAAGTGCAAAATAATATAATCTGCAAATAAAGCTAATTTTTATTGATCACCATACCAGTTATTCCCTTGAATTTCTGATTCCTTTATTTTCTTCGCCAATTGTTCTAAATGTAAAGCAGATAATAAAGGGGAAAGAACACGCCTCTGCTTGGTTCCTCTATTCAAACACAACTTATGAGAGAGGAACCTTCCCACATTACCTCTTGCCTCCAATCCTTCATATATTAAATTATTTATTTTAACCTTATTATTGTATCAGGGAATGCAAATGCTTCCATTAGCCTCTTCATAAAATCCCAGTTTACTCTGTTGAATGCTTTCTTTGCATCATGACCCACAAACAACAGTGGTATTCTCTTACATTTCTCTTCCCTCTGGGTCATTATTGTTCTTTCAATGTTGTTAAATGTTTGCTTCCATTCTACAAATGATATTGATCCATAACTGTCAATTTTGGCAACACCTTTGCCATTCTTTTAGCCAGTATAGACAAACACTTTACAATCATGGTTTAAAACTGAAATGGGTCTATATGAAGCCAGATCTGATTTTTTTTTTTTTTATCATTCTTATCATTCTTAGGTAATTCATCCTCCCCATATTTCTTCCAAGATGCTGGTGCTTCCCCTCCTTTTAAAAGACAGTTAAATAAAATCTTCCAGATCTTTATAATTCTCTTCCCTCCTAACTTCCAGACTTCCACAGGAATACTGTCTGTTCCTGGAAGCTTTTCTTAAGATTGACTACACATTATCATTTTTATCTCTTCTCCTCCTATCTTAACTGTTAGTTGTTGAACCTCGTCTGTCTCTAACTAACTCTTCCATAAATATTGCCTTTTGTGCCTTTTTTGATTTCCACACTTCTATGCTTTATACAAAATTTCATAAAATTTCCAAAATATCTTTAATACCCCTACGGAATCTCTGGTTATTTTTCTTGTAATAGGCTCCCTAAGTTTTCTGACAACCTTTGTACTTTCTGTTGCCTAAGTTGTGCTAAAAGTTTTTGTGTTCTGTAGTTATTATAAAAAAAAATTCTTAACAGCATTTTTTTTCTAAACTCGTGCATATTATCAAGATACTCCCTTCATTTCTCTTCAGCATTCTGCATTTGTACCACTTCTTATTCTGTGAGATTCCACTTATTCAGCAAAACTTTAATTTTTGTCAGGCCCTCTAAATAACTCATTACTTCTTAACCACAGTTCTTTCTCGTTTATTTTTATCCTATTTTTAAACTCCATTTTCATTTTATCCCAATCACTAGCTATAAATTCTAAAGCTATTTCTATCTTCCCTAATATCTCTTGAATAATTTCCACTACCCATTCTTTAAATCCACTGTCTCATTTTTAGTTCACTACACCGCGTTTTTATTGGTGCATGATCTGAAATAGTTACTGCATGCGTGTTGACACTTTCAATTAAATGCATGTATACCTGTGAAATATAAATTTCTATCTAATCTCGCTCACTTATTCTACTTCAGGGAATAATATGTAAATACTCTCTGATTTCCTACTACTGAATTCATGCCTTCCATACCAAATATTTTCATAACTTTCTTAAGAAATCTATCCAGTTTTGTTATATTTCCTCTTCTAGGTCCCCCTGATGCATCCTCACTATTGCAAATCACATTCTAATCATCACCTATAAATAATATTCCTTGCTGAAAAAAAGAAGTTATGTACTCACGTAATGCTCCATGTTTGTTGTCCATCTCGCAATTCATTCTTACTGGATGGGTTCAGAGATGATCGACTCGAATACACTAGCTTGAAGTCTTTCACTTGGCTCATGACTGAACAGGTATCCCATCATGCAGTGGTGTAATCCCCAGATCTTGTTTTCTGCTAATTATAACAATGTGCCCACAACTGTCCTGCTACATCAGGTATAGAAAAAACAAGGAAATTCAGAGGAGCTCCTTCAGATGAAAGAAAGATCTCACATCTAAGTCCTCTAGGAGCATTTGGCTGGGGGAAGGTGGAAGGGTCGTAAGAATGAATGGTGAGATGAACAACAAACATGGAACATTATGATGAGTACATAACTTCTTTATGTTATGTTGTCCTATCTCGCCTTCATTCTTACTGGATGGGACAGCTTCGCTAGCACCATTATCCTTTAAGCACAGTGTAACCACAGGAAGCCCTGTCCCTGGAGGCCAAATCAACTTTGTAATGAGTAATAAAAGTGTGGGGTCTTGCCCTCGTAGCAGCAGCACAAATACTGTACATTGATAATCTGGCTAGGTAGGCAGAGAATGTTGCTAAAGCCCTAGTGGAGTGGCCTCTAACTTTAAAAGGTAAATTCCTGTTATTTGAGGTGTACATAAAGGTAATGCAATTTGAAAGCATAACCTTTGAAAGTGGCATGCCCTTTTCTGCTTCTGAAAAGGAGATGAACAATTGATCTGTTTTCCTGAAATCTTTGGTCCTATGCAGATAAAACCTAAGTTGCCTTTGCACATCCAATTGGTGAAGTTTGTATTCTGCCTTGTTGCTATGATTAGGAAAAAACACTGAGAGCTCAACTGATTGATTCAGATTGGTTTGGGAGCAAGCTTTTGGCACAAAGGATGGATTAGTTCATAGAGATACTCTATCCTTATGGAAGATCAATTATGGTGGCTTGACTGATAGAGCTTGCAACTCCGAGACTCTTCTTACTAGGAAGATAGCTTTTCAAGAGAGAAATTTGAGACCACATGATGGTGAAGGTTCAAAGGGAGGTAAGGTTAGATGCGTCAGAACAAAATTCAGATCCCATGGTGGAAGAGGTTCTTTAAAGGGGTGTCTTAATAAGCAAGTGCCTTTTAAAAAAATTGTGTGACATCAGGTTAGGAGTGTATTCACCAATGTGAAAATTAGAAATTGCAGCTAATTGAACTCTAATTGTAGCTGCTGCGGAACCTTGCTGGAAAAGTTCTGCAAGAAATTCTAAAATTGAACTAAATGGGGCAGAAAAGGGATCAATAGTTCTTGCTTTTGCCCAGTAGGAAATCCTCTTCCATTTACTAGAATATAACTTCCTGGTAGAAGCCTTGTGAGGAGATACCAAAATGTGTTTTACTGCTGGTGTGAAGTCTTGAAGCCTGACTAAGTTTGGAAGTGGAACAGCCATGCTCTCAAATTCAGGGTTTGGAGAGAAGGATGAAGTGTTCCTGACATATGAGTCAGAAGGTCTGGAACTGGGTCCAGAATCCATGGTTTCTCCTGTAGGTGAGGCCAGAGGAAGGAGAACCAAATTTGATGAGGCCAATATGGAGCAATGATTATCAGCCTACTTCCCAAGCATTTTGCTTTCCAATCAATATCAAGGGAAAAGGAGGAAAGGCATAGAAAAGTCCCAAGGGCCAATTGTGAACAAGTCCATCTCTCGGTGTCTCCCCCATAGGGGGGATTAGGGCAAAGTAGCTGCTGCATTTGGTATTCATGGGAGTGGCAAAAAGGTTGCAGCAAGGCTGACCCCATTTTCGGAAAATCTTCTCCTCTATGTTTTAGTTTAGAGACCACTCGTGAGGCATTAAAATCGACCTGCTGAGTTTGTCCGGTATCACGTTGGATTTCCTCGGGATATGCGTTGCTACCAGAAAATGTTGGGAAGAGATTGCCCATTGCCATGCTCTCAGTGCTTCTCGACAAAAGGGGTATGATTTGGTTCCTCCTTGTTTGTTTATGTACCAGACTACTGACATGATGTCTGACTGGATTGCAATTGTTCCTAGTGTAAGAAAGTCCTGGAGTGCTTGCAACACTAGAAGCGTTGCTCTCACCTCTAGAACACTGATGTGCAAATGGGCCTCGTGTTTCTGCCATGTGGCTTGGACTGTTCTTCCCAGATAATGCCATGCCCCACCCTATCTGGGAGGTGTCCGTGGTCACTGTAGCTACAGGTTGTTGTGGCACAAAAGGTCCCCCGATGGTCATGTGGTCGGACCGAAGCCACCAAAGAAGATCTCTCTTGCATGACTCTGTAATTCTGATTTGGTGAGACACGGAAAGCTCTTGTAATGACCACTGAGCAAAAAAGAGCCATAAGAATTCTCATATGCATTCTGGCTAGAGGAACTAGGGTGATGGTTGATGCTATGGTTCCTAGGACTTTCAAAATTGTTTTTGCTTTCATCTTGCTTCTGGGTAGAAGGTCAGCTATTCATTGTCTGAGAACAGAAACTCTGTTGGGAGGCAGATGTGTCATCATGGAAACGATGTCAAGATCTGTGCCTATGAATGTAATATGTTGACAAGGCAACAAGGCAGACTTTTGTAAATTCACTGTTATGCCTAACTGAGAACAGGTTTGTAGTGTGGTGTCTCTCACCTGTTGAAGTAGATGCTTGGTGGTGGCAGTTAGGAGCCAGTCATCCAGGTATGGAAACACTTGGAATCCTAGATGTCTCAAGTGAGCCATGACTTCTGGCATGCATATGGTGAACACTCTGGGGGCTGTAATGAGACCAAAGGACAGAGCTCGAAACTGATAATGACTGGCTCCCAGCTAGAAGAGTAAATGACTCCTTGATGCTCTGTCCATTTTTATGTGGTAGTACGAATCTTGGAGGTCTATTGAGCACATCCAATCATCTTTCCCTAAAACAGGGAACAAGTGACTGCAGTGTCACCATTTGGAACTTGCACTTCTTCATGGATTTGTTTAGTTTGCTGAGATACAATATGGGTCACCAGTCCCATTCTTTTTGGCACTAAAAAGAATCTTGAGTAAGTTCTGAATCCTATTTGGTCTGCAGGAACTTTTTGGATGACTCTTTTGTCTAACTGCTTGCTCCCTTTGACTGGGTGGAACATCCAAGATTGTTCTGATTTGAGGGACAAGGTGGCAAAAGGGAATGGAATAACATCTGGATATTATATTTGTACCCACTTGTCTCTTGTGATATCTCACCAGGATTCTGGGTACAAAGTTAACTGCTCCCCGACTGCCTCAAGAGTAGAGCAGATGGGTCTCCTTTCAGGAGTGCTGGTAGGGCCGGCTGTAAAAGGAATCATGGTCACCCTGGTTTTGCGGACCCCCTGTGGCTCATAGATGACATCTACCATTATTGCCTCCCCATCCGCCCCTGGGGAAGGGTTCACCTTATGATTCCTGAAAAACTCCCTGGGATCTTTTGAACCACATTTTTACACTCTTCTGACCTTTAGGGTAAGGTCTTGAAGGTACAGAAAAACGTACTCCAATGGCAGAGAGAGTTTTCCCTTCCTCCTCACATCTGGTGAGTGTATCTTTGATTTTGGGTCCAAAGAGTGAGGAACCATCAAAATGGGTGTTGACAAAGGTAGACTTGAAAGGCTCTGCAAAATTACACAAGTGTATCCAGGAGTGTCTCCTCAAGGATACTCCTGAACCCACTGCTCTGCTCACTCCATTGGCTGCATAGGATATCAGTCTCATGGAAGAGTTAACGATGAAATTTAAGGTAGATAGCCGAGAGTTTACCTTCTCTGAAACCCACGCAGCTATTGAACCTTGGAGAGTATCTCCTAACTCCTTTACGAGATCCTTTGTAGTCTCGTGAGGTGTGTAAGGTAGTTCAGCGATCTGAGGGTAAAAGTCACTGATGAAAGAACACACTTCCCATATCTGTCCATTACTTGAGAGTCTTTGTTCAGTGGATGAACAGATGAGGATGTTTCAGAAAGTTCCTTCTTGGTGACTGCTGACACCACCATAGCATCTACAGGAATGCCTTTTGTGAGAAAAACCTTTTCAGATGGGGCTGATAAGAACTTATTTGGCCTCCGAGGAACTGCCTTTCGACTAACCAAGTCCAGGAGCTCGTCAAAAGGTGGTGACACTCAGGAGGCTGAAGGTTGAGATCCAAAGGCCTTCGGGTACATTGACTCCTCATCAGAAGGGTTGATGATTTTCCAGCCACCTCTCTGTTTCAGGATTTCTAAGATATCTGCAAAGGAGATATCTTCGGAGGACGACCATGGGGACCCTACTGACTCCTCTAGGTCAGTGTCAGAGGTGATGGACTCATCAGGGGAGTCTATATGCTTCCTCTTGCATGTTCTCATTTGAGGAACCTCCTCAGAAGGGTATTCTGGGGAGTTCTTGAAAGAGTGGGGTGCACCCAATGGGGTTGTCTGAGGCTCTGAATCTCTGCTGTTCTTTGAATGGGTTGGTGCCGAGACAGAAGCTGGTGCCTTGGGGGAAAAATACCAGTATCCTTGTGTAGAGCTGTAGGTGGGGACAGCACACTCCTCATCAGCTTGAAGGCAGATCCCCCTGGCTCCGAGGACACCTCCGGTTCTAAGGAAACAGAGGGAATCCCCGGCTCCATGGAGATCAACTCCAAGGCTGAATCAGGAGCCGAGCTCAGCCTAGCTGAAGCACTGAGAGGTAAACACGGAACCAAAGAAACTTGGGTCCAAACGTCCCCCTTGGAGCCGACCAGAGAGCTTCGGCTCCTAGACACTCCGGATGGCATCAAGAGTGTCAGAGCAGGGATCAGCTCTGAAATCTCCTGGAGGGGTCTTGGAACCGAAGAGTCTACAGCAAGTGGTATCTGGCATTCTGGCACCAAAGATCCAGCTTGGCTCAGAGGAGGAATAGTCATGGATGTAACAGTCTTGGATGGCTCCAAAACCAGTTGGGTCAGAGCCGAAAACAATTTAGCCAGCGCCAGCGACTTCAAAAGTCTGCACAACACCCTTTCCACGTCATCATCTGATAAGCTCCTACAGGACCTGGAGGAGAGGGTTGGTGAGCAAGATCTCTCCAATATGGGAGATCTCAAGGTAGGGGAGACCAGTACTAGTTCAGTGGACCAACTCTGAAAAGTAGTCTCTTTCATTTCCATAGGCTGTGGAGCCAAAGGACTTAATTTGTCCAAGTGAATGATCTTGCTCAGTTCTGAGGGCTGTGGAGCTGCAGAGATTGACATTTCAGATGTTTTTGCCAATTTCTGAGATGGCTCTGAATGAGCCAAAGAAGAGAAAGAAGAAGATGGTCTTTTTGAAGGCTTGTCACCTTTAAGGGACTTATTTGAAGAAGATGAGCTCTGTAAAGCTTCATCAAAACGCAGGTTTCAGGAGTCCTGTGAGAATTAGCTGGTTCTTTCTTTCCTATGAGACACAGGAGCAGAAAGAATGACAGAATGTGCATGTCTCTTGGAGGTGAATGGCCCCCAAACAATAAACACAAATATTATGTCCATCAGTGATGAACTTTTTTGAGAACATTTCTGGCACTTTTTAAAGCCTGAAGACTTAGGTTCCTTCTCTCTACTTTCCTTTGACATTTTAAGATGGAAAAACTACTACTATATCAACAAAGAAGTAAACACTAAAACACACATCTGTAAGAAACTAACACACACAATATTTAAATTTTAGTTACACTCTATAATAAGACTACACATCTATTAAGAAAAAAGGAAATAAAAGGAACAGCTCTGCCCTCTAAGTTAAATGGGTACTAGGCCCTCTAATTTGAATGGACTTAGTAGAGCTACAACAAGATAGACACAGGACAAACCCTCAAGTTAAACGGGCACTTAGCTCTCTAACTAATATAAGCTAATATAGACAGACAAGGGAATATACACTCTAAATACTATTCTACAGACAAAAAATGATGGGAAAAGGGAGAAATGGACTTGCGACTAAAGTTAAACGATGGCCAGCAAGCAACAATACAGCAGCAGATTAAATAGCACACACAACTACAGAAGAAAAAAACTATCTAAATTACTCAAACAAGACTAATTATGAATATTATAGCTAAATACAAGAAAATATATAAATTTAAAAAAAAACTTAGCCTCGGCCAAGGAGAGATCATATGAACTTGTAAAGTGGCAAACGAGATCTGGGGATTACACCACTGCATAATGGGATACCTATTCAGCCACAAGCCAAGTGAAAGACTTCAAGCTAGTGTATTTGGTCGAGTTGGAGCTGAGGATTGGCTCCGAACCCATCCAGTAAGAATAAAGGTGGGATAGGACAACATAACATCTGATTATTTCTCCCAACATTTTCTTTAGCTCCATAATAGCAGTTTTTGGTGGAATATAAATACATGCCAGCATAATTCTCCTCCCTTATTAGTAGCCCCTTACTATCATAAATCTACCATTATTATCTTTGTTTTCCTCTTCTATCATGATTGGAGCTTCTCTAGCAATTACTTCTTCTGCTTCTTCTTTCAGCTTTTCCCGGTTAGGGGTCACCACAGTGGATCATCTGTCCGCTCATGATTGGCAGTGGAGTTTTACGGTGTCGAGTTGCCAGCCCGGCGCCCAGCCTTCCATAGAAGGCATACACATGCACACACTCACACCTAGGGCAAATTTAGAGTGTCCAATCCACCTACTGCATGTCTTTGGGATGTGGGAGGAAACCGGAGCACCCGGAGGAAACCCACGCGATCATAGGGAGGACATGCAGACTCCACACAGAAGGCACCCCAGCCGAGAATCGAACCGGAGAACCTCTTGCTGTGAGGCGACAATGCTAACCGCTGCAGCACTCTGGCTGCCCCCAGCTTCTCTAGCAATTACTAAAAGTACTAATTTTTTTGGTTCATTTGTCCCTGATATTTTCCTGTCTATCCTTCCTGAAATCCTTCCTTTATCAAATTCATGTGCTCATTTCTTTCCAAAAGTGTCTCCTGTAGTGTTGCTATTTGTGCTCTGCATTTCATTTATTTTTAAATAACTTTATTGAATTATCACTTGTGACATAGGCAAAACATTTATACAAAAGTAATCAAAACATGTTAACAAGTTCATATTTAAAAACTTTATGCATCACATATATTGTTTTATATTCTATAATCTAGGCAACATTACATAAATTATTAAATTCCTGCCATCTCTTAAACCACATTTCTCCTCCAAAACATTTTCCAGTATGTATTGTTCCCACAACTTCCATTTTTTCTATGCAATTTACTCCTACCCTTTTGTAAAAATCCAACTTCATGCTCTTTTTATCTCTGTTTCAATATTTACTACTTCAAGTATAGTTGGTCTACAGTTTGATTTCCATTTTCTAGTAATTGTTTTTTGGTAGCCACTAGAATTAAAATTAACAAGGCCTTTCTATATCTAGGCAATTCAGATTGTGTACCCCACCTCAAAAAATCTTTTCCATAGTTATACTTATTTGCTTGCCAAGTACTCCCAACAGATTACTCTGTAGAAAGTTTAAAGTCTGCCAAGTCATTTCACTCCCAAAACATATGTTCCCAGTTACCTCTTTCTTCCCCATCACACCAACACCATTTGCCATTTACCCGAGGAAATATTCTTTGGGGTATACAAGTATTTATGCAAATATTTCCAGGCAAAATCCTAAATCTACATTTTGTTGTATATTTGGGAATCATACACATATCCTCCCATTATTTCTTTGTGAATTGCATATCTAATCTCTTTCCAATCTTTTCTGACCTCTTCTGATTGATCCCTATAGTTACTACACAATATTTATATGCCCTACTACTAATTCTCTAGTGCATGTTTTTCATTTAGGATTCCCCTAGTTCATTCTCTTTGTCTATATTCTGATATCAATCCCTTATAAGGAAGGCAATCACTAACCCTGAATACATTTTTTTCCCCATTCTATTACCATTCCTTCTCTAATTATTTGTTCCCAATACCTTGGTTCCTTTGCCACATTTTGCCAGTAAATTCCAGCCCCCTCTTGTCTATTTTCTGTAACTCTAATTGCAGCCATCACTATGGGCTGAATCTCCTTTTTCCATTCCTGGATTGGCTTCATTCTTAGTATAGTTTCTGCTACTTTATGACTATATTTGTCCCTTTTTTAATTTCTCCAAATCTTTTGGGTTTCTAACACCATGATGAGAATGGACCCATTCCTAAGTCAAAGTATGATTAAAGTTCATGAAATTAGTATTGTTTCAATCTTTGATATCAGCCAGAAGTGCTCTTCGCAACACCCGCAATGTGACCAGTAATGACTCATTCTGCAATTCGTATAGAGTTACATGTATTGATAACAGGTTTACTACTGAAATTTCAAATCCGCTTCGGTCAACTGTTCAGAATGTTGACTTGAAATGCTGAATTCAGAGTTTCAAAACAGCAACCAAGGGAAAAATTAATACATCAACATCCGTAGTTTGATGTATTTGACATAGCAGGAGGTGACATCATTCACCTCCTGCTATGCACATTAACATACCATTACACTCTACAGTCAACGGTACATTAAGGCTACTATTTTGCAGGGGGCTATGCCCACTGTACCCCCCATGTGGGGAGCTGCACCCCACACACCCCCTGCACATTAAATATACCAACTTCAAGATTGCACTACAGTGAGGAAATGGGATAATTCCCTGTTCCTCACTGAACCGCAATGTCCCTGCAGAATGTCGAACCCAAATACTCGAATTACACTACCCGTCAATACATTTTGGTTCGACATTCTGCTGACATGAAAACTGTCATTCGACCACATACCAGTCAACTGATGCATTTTCAACATCTTCAATGTAAACCTTTGTAATCTATCTAAATACGATTGCAGATTCTTTTTTATAACACCCGTTGCTCCTACTACTATTGGAACTGTCTGGGTATCATTATTCCGTACTGCCCTCGTTTCTGCCTGCAAATCCTGAAATTTTATGATTTTGTGTGTCTCTCTCTCTCTCTGTATGCTAGACACTGTAGTCACAGGGTATAGTGATTTCAATGATCAATTCTACTTTTGACTTCTTTAAATGGACCACTATATCTGTTTTTCTATACACTGGAATTGATGGGTGATCCCATGTGATGTAGACTTCATTTTCTATGATTCTTTGTGGCTCATGTTTCCAGTGTTTTTCAGCTACTTCAATATTATAATGTTTGCACAATTCCCAGTGCAACAGTCTTGCTACATTATTATTATGCCTTTATTATGCCTTTCAGTATACAGCCCTTCTGCCATTAGTATATCACAACCAGCAACAATGTGTGCGACTGTTTCCAATTCTGTTTTACAAAACCTACATTTGTCTGTTTCTCCCACATGTTCAATAGACTTTGTAAACCAACATGTACGTAGCCCACTATCTTGGGCTGCCAAATATTAACCTTTCATCTTTTGGTTTGAATTCACCTCTCCGTGTTTGATCCTGATCAACATGAGGTTCTTCCAGGAGTTTTCTATACTTGCAACTATATTTATGGATTTTCCACATTTCTTGCCATCTTGTCTGATCCTTCACCTTATATTCTTTTGTTTTTTGGCACATTCAGTTTCTACCTGATTTTTTATTTACTTCTGGTTTGATTTCCATTCCCACTTGACGCCAATATGCTTCTTCTAGACTAAGAAGGGAAGTCATCTTAGATCTATTCTCCTCATCTTTCAAAACATTCACTATGTTTGGGTCTTGTGAAGTCAGCAGATATGTATGCAGTCCCACAATTGCAGATCTATACATGTAATCAGTTTCAAGGAAGCCCATACCTCCTTCAGAATGGGGAATATATATTCTTGGTATGCAATGATTTTTATAAATCATTTGGTGAGCAAGAAGGATCCATCTTACTTTCCTGTCTAATCTATCCAACACATTTTAGGGCCAGCCAATCACTCCAAAACTGTAAGTTAGGACAGGAACAGCAAACTGGTTTATAGCTTGAGTTTTGTTTCTAGATGTCAATACTGTTTTCAGGATGAATTTAAGTCTTCTAAAATATTCCTTACTAAGTTTTATTTACATTTGTTCATGTTTTATTGTTGATCCTTCATCAATTCCCAAATATTTATACACTCCGTCTTGCTCAAGTTCTTATATATCACATTCTTGTCCCAAACTGATGTTTTCTTGGTGCTGCAGCTTTCCTGCTTTAAATGTTGCTTTTGCACGTTTATCAAGACCAAATGACATTCTTATATCATCTGAAAAAGTTTTGACTACTTGCAGTTGTGCTTTCAGTTCTGCATCTGATGAACTATACAGTTTTAAATCATTGACAAAGAGAATATATGAAGTCTTTACACTTTGTTGCTTTCTGGGAGCCAAATTATAGCCATAACCTAATCTGTTAAGCAGACATCTTAATGGGTTAAGGGCAAGGCAGAAGAGCAATGGTGACAGAGAGTAACCCTGGAATATCCCCTTTGGATTTTTATCCCTGGAATAATAATTTGTCCTTTATCATGGCTTAACTGCAAAGTAGCTTGCCACCGTTTCATGGTCGCTGTGATGTAGTTTATCAGTGTAGGGTGTATCTTATATATTTTTAAGCACTCTTTTATCCATGAATGTGGGATACTGTCAAATGCTTTTCTGTAGTCAGTCCATGCCATACTTACATTCTTCCCCTTTTTACAGTTCTCCACTATGACTTTATTTAACAACAAATGATCCTTTGTTCCATATGAATTTCTTTTATTGCCTTTTGTTCTATTGCCATAATTCAGTTTTCTTCTAAATGACTATGAACTCTGTCGGCATCAATTCCAGTGTATAGTTTATACGTTGTCAGAAGGCAAGTTATTGGTATATAATTTTTTTGGGTAGCTTGCAGGTTCACTTTTATGTAGGAGCATTGTTTTTCCTGCTGTTAGCCAGGTTGGTCTGTGTTTGTGGTGCACATACAAATAGTTCTTACTCATAGCTAGATCTTCATGCAAAAATGTTTATACTTTTAACTAGAAGTTGGGTACTGCATCTAGGCCTGGGGTTTTCCAATTAGAGGGTTTTCTTAACTTTGTTTCAGTCTGTCTGGCTGTTACTTCATCCCATTTCATATCCTCTACCTTTGAACTTCTTATTCTTTCTTTTACTTCTTCTATCCATTTAGCATATTTGTTATGTTCCACAGGATCTCCATAAGTACTTCTCCAAACTGTATCTATTTCTTCTTTTTTTGTGTGGTCTTTCAATCCCTTTTTACCTTGTTTCCCAATTCTCTATAAAACTTTTTTGAGCCATCAATAAATTGCTTATTTTGGACTTTTTCTTTATATTTATCTGTGTATCTTTTTTTTTCTGCCTGCTCCAATAGTTTTAGTTTATTATTTGCGACAGTGCATGATAAATCCTGATCCATTATAATACTGCACATTACTTTTATCAGATGTATCTTTCTAAGAATTTTTGTTGATCTGCTCCCTCTTCTACACTCTTCTAACAGTGACAATTCTTGTCTTAATTGCTTTATAGTTTTCTCTGCTCAATACTTCCATGACGGTATTCAATCTCTCCCATTCTTTTCCCCTACTACCCTGTGTTCTTGTAGTAGAATTTTATCTGCTATTAATTTAGCTCCACAGTAATATATCCTGTTTACTTCTACTATATTGCATGGATCTCTATGGACAGTCCTAATTACTGTGTTCATTTGTTTTATCAAACTTCTAACTTTTTGGGTTTTATTGACCTTCTCCAGTCTATTTTTTTCATTGATCTTAATATGTCTATCTTTATTAAATCAAGCAACTCTTCTCTTAGTTCATTTTTTTCTAAACGGAGGGCACATTTTTTGTTTTCCTTTTTCTGCGGGCATTCTATAGAAAGCTCTATAGCATCTTCCTGTGGTACATTCTCTTCAGTTTCATCCTGTGTCATCCTTTGCTCTATCATATGGGAACTCACTAAACTATCACTCCTCATCATTGACTGCATCAGAGGTGCTACAGTTTACTGTTCCTTCTGTGAAAGGCTCCAAAATATTTTCATATGGCAGCTGAGCAGTTGCTTCCCATTCCACTGGTTTCTCTTTAATTGATTGTTGCTCTATTCTGCTGCGGTGCTTTCTGAGTTAGATTTTCTTCACTGAATTCTTCACTTCGCAGGTACTCCATAACCTCAGTTTCTATTTCTTTAACTTTTCCATTACTAATTTTTTTTTCTACTTTTCCTTTTTGTCTTCTTCTTTTTTGTATTGTAAAAGTTTTCCATGTCTGGATTACTTTGCCTGTATCTCTCTTTGGTGCTGCTCTTTTTGTATTGATTAGTTTGCTTTCCCTTTACATAAATATTACACCATATTAAATCTATTTTTCTTTGCCTGTATCTCTCTTTGGTGCTGCTCTTTTTGTATTGATTAGTTTTGCTTTCCCTTTACATAAATATTACACCATATTAAATCTATTTTTCTTTCCCATGTCCATGTTTCTTCTTCAGATGTCTCCTGATCTTCCTGTTTCTCCTTACTTTGGGGACACGTTTCATCATGGTGTGATGTAACTTGTGTAAGACCTTCTCCACCAAATCCTTTACTTCGCAGGCATTCCATAACTTCAACTTCTATTTTTTTAATGTATACGTACTAATCTTCTTTTCTACAATCCCTCTTTGTGATATTTTTTTTTATTGTGAAATTTTTCATATCTGTATGCCTTTGCCTGTATTTCTCCTCAAATATCTTTGGGGCTGTCTTTTCTGTATTGATTAATTTGGCTTTTGACTTGGCATACATATTGCACCATATCAAATCTCTCTTTCTTTCCCATGTCCATATTTCTTTTTTAATACTTTAAAAAACATCTCTAGGTTTTGTTGTTTATATTTTTGCACTTCCTCAGATGCTTCTTTTTCCAAACAGATCAAAGTTTTTTAATCTATATAGTGTTTTTTTCAAAAATCTGTTGAATTAATGAACATAAATTTTTATTTGAAGCTTCTGACAGTCTATCTTGTGGAAGTATTTTTTTTCCTATAATTTCTCACTTAATCTTTTTTTACATACTGTGTCTGGAAATTCTGGGCATTTTGCATAAGAGTAACAATACATAACTTCTTTCTTATCCTCAATAGTCTACTCTATCATCTTTATGGCTGTTCTTTGACCTATCAGTTTTTGTAATTTTTGTGGACTGCTACTTCCTTCTACAATGGGTGGGGGGGCATCCTCCCATTGGGCTTGGCCTGGCCCCATTATAGGAATGTTTCTGTATTTTGAGGATTTTACACTGTTATCTTTTTCAGTCCTGGCACTAGTGCACCTACCATGAGTGGACACTTTTTTATCCTGGGTCTTGTGTACCCAGCTATCTTTAATTTTTGACCTACTTCTGTCCATGATATATGCTATATAAAATACAGTCTCTATATCAGTGTTATCTTTTGAGATTTTATAATATTCTGCATGGCTGTTATTATCCTGCTTAAGGATCTGCATTCAAAATCCTATTACTTCATTATTGCTTGAATTGCTTCCCTGTCTTATCATCATCCCTTTCCACTTTTAAATGTAGTTTTCTGTTTGTGTTATGTATACGAGCCTTAACTGTGTTGCTCTAATATATCACTTCAAATCAGGTAATCCAAAACCTCCTTGTTCTATTGGGATCAACTTTTCCCATTTCACTTTTTCTGCTCTTACCCTCCCAAATAAAATCCTTCAACACTTTATTAATTACTATCTACAACTTCTCCTCTGTTTGATAAAAATATGCCTGAACTTTGTATAAAACGTAAGGGACTAAAAACATTTTATTGCTTATATCTTGCTATCCATATCCATAGACAAGAGCTTCCAGTTTCTCAGTTCTGGTATTATCTTTTGTTTAGTGTCTTCCCACATATCCTTAGCTACTATAACCAAATCCTTTTTAATTTATATTCCTGAATACTTCATTTTATCATGTCCCCATGGTACTGCTTGACCAGCTCATGTGTGGGTACATAGTTTATAGCTGTAGCCTTTGTATTATCTTCACTAATTTTATATCCTGAAAACAACTGAATTGTCTCTGAATATTTCACAACACTGAGATGCCCTTTTATGATTCCATCAGGTACAAAATAATATCATCTGCAAATAAAACCACTTTCTTGAACACTATAACAATCATATCACTGAATTTCTGAGTCCCTTATTTCCTTTGCCAATAGTTCTACATATAATGCAAATAACAAAGGGGAAAAAGGACACCCTTGCCTGGTTCCTCTGTTCAGACACAGCTTATCAGAGAGGAACTCTCTCACTTTGATTTTTGACTCTGGTCCCTCATATTTCCTTATAATTAATCTTATTATAGTATCAGGAAATGTAAATGTTTCCATTGCCCTACTCATAAAATCATAGCTGAACTCTGCATTTCTTAATATAATTGGATATTATTTCCTTTGTCTACCTGGAAGACCATTCCATTCCAAGATAATACAGAAAGGGTTGCCATTATGGTAAGAAGTTATTATTACCACCTGTTATATATGACAGCTTTTTAAATTTCTATTTCTAGCTTTTGTGATATGTGTACCCACTAATGTTTGGCAGGTTGTTCCTTCATACAGTTTTTCTTATTTTCATTTTACTTTTTGTTTTAATGAAGACTCTCAAAACACACACACACACACAGACACACACACACACACACACACACACACACACACACACACACACACACACACACACACACACACACACACACACACACACACACACAAGAACAACCCCATAGCTTGTTAACTTAATGCAAACACACAAAACTATGTACATCTGCAAATAATGAAGTTTAATCCTCCTAATGGAAACAATTGTTCCAAAGAGAAAGCTGTGAACAGGTCTTATCTAACCTACATTTGAGGTTATCCATGTTACTGCCTGCACTCCTACTCACACACAGATTGGCTTCTGTTCTTTTGTAATCTTTATTCCTTTCCCAGATGTGAGAAACAACTTACATGCTTTTAGAAAACATTCACTTTTAGCCTTGGAGAAACCAGCGTAGAAGCTTTTTTATTGCCCTATAATCAACTTGTCTCCATGTAAACGTAAGAAAAAAATTAAACCCTCAGCTGCAGGATTCTAAAGACATCTTGAAACATTTATTGCTAAAGGAAAACTTTTTATTGCATTCCTTGTTCTCTTATTTATTTGTTTCTACTTAAAACTTGCTATCCGATTAAGCCAAGGGTCTCAATTCAGACATTCACCCATTGCAAAAATAAGAGAAAACATATCAGCTCTAAATATATTATGATCTGTGTGGTTCTGCACTCCATGCCCACCTGAACAACAGAAGATTATAGACTATTAACTTAAATAAGCTTTTTCTCTAACCTTTTTCTGTTTTTCCATTGTAATGCCTACATTTGTAATACTAAAAAAGAAAAAAGAAAGAAGTCTCCTGCTTACTTTAGTATCTTTATCACATACAACAATAACTATAAATACTTTACCATACAAGAGGCAATTTATATCATGAAAAGTTTTACTGGAATAATGTTAACATAAATTGTTTTACATACAGTCACCTTTTTCCTTCCTCTTCTCTCCACCTTAGTGCCCTTCCAAACATTAATGACATGAAGTGAGGCAAATGCCTTTCAGTTCCCTACAAGTTTAACAAAGTCAACAAAAGTTGATTATTTCTGCTTTTTCTTGTACAGTCATATTTCAGACATATGACTGAGGCTTTGTAATCTCATATTTATTCACTATTTTCTGTGCTGCTAGTCCTCTTCCTGTTCATTTCTATCTCCCAACTCCAGACTCTGCTTTAATTCCAAGGTACTCGCAATTCTTTTAGCCAACTCATGTGCTTTTCTCTGTCTGTCAAGCATTTTCCTTTGAAACATTGAAAAATGCTTCACTGGCAAAGCCTCTTCATGTGCATTATTATCAAGAATAAGAAACAGAGCTCCCTTCTGCTTGATAGCTCATGTTTTGTTGGACAAACATTTGTGTTTCCTCCTTAGTCTGTTCTGCATCAAAAAATGGCTTTGATCCTCTAGGAAAAAAATACTGACAAGTCAGCTGGATATAGCAGCTTGATTATCATACCTGCCTCTCAATATTCTCTGTTTGCTGGAATAAATTTGTTTCTCTTCTGTCTGCTGTACAGTGAATAATAATTTTCCACAAACGCTGTACTGTCTCCAACTTTTAAAACTTTACCCTTCTGCTACAGTTTTGTCAGGATCAACTCTTTCTGCTGGTAGGATTGCATCTTTACTAATACATCTCTTGGTTGCTTTCTCATGGCCAGGTTTGGAGCAAACACACAATGGGCCCTTTTAATTATCAGATCCTGCTGTGAAATACTAGTTCAGCTCCTTATTTGTGGCTTCATATATTATGATAGTGTGTTCCATCTAGTTTCTCTGATACAGCAGAAAATCTCAGATTTTCCCTTTGTACTCTGTCCTCTAATTCTACCACTTTTGAAACATCTCTTTTGAACAGTCTCTTTCTTTGACTTTTCTTCATTTCTACCTCGTGTTTGCAGTTTTATCATCTCACTGAATATCTGTTTAAAGCTTCTTCTATTTTTTCCAACCTTTTGTTATTTGAGTTGATATACTCCTTCAGTGTTTTGTTTAATTTATTCAGCTATGAGCATATTTGATTTATTTTTTTCCTCTAGATTATTGGAAGGCATGTCTTGCACCAAAGCAGGAGCCTCAACTGCTTTTTGCTTAACAGCTGTAGAATTTTTCCCAGTCAGTGTTTTCTTTTCACATTTTCTAGCTGATTTTCTTTCAGGCTGTCTTATTGTCTTCTTTGCTGGCATCTAGACAGTGCACCTACTAGCCAGTGACTGAATTTACTAAAAGTGACAGAGTTCCTGGCCATTGTCTTTCGGTTTCTTTTTTCACATTTGGAGAGCTGAAGTCAAGCTGTTGATCAGTGTGCAGTGATCTCGGATATTCCAAGAAACAGGAAAATATCTCTTGATGCTGAAAAGATATTTTATACAGTAGAGTGGGCATACCTTTTTGAGATTATGGAAGAATGGCTAAACTTGGTTATATCAATGTATAAAGGAGAAACAGCCAGGGTGAAATTTAGGGCAAGGAGTCAGAGATGACAGAAGTATGGGGGAGATACAGGGGTACTCTCTGTCACTGTTACTCTTTGCCGTCTATATTAAAACCCAAGCAGAAGTGATAAGGAGGTAAAAGATAAGGGAATACAGGTCAGGAAGAACAGAGTAAAAGATCAGTCTCTTTGCAGATGATGTGTTAGTGACTATGGTGTACCCAAATTAAAAACTGGGAGTACTCTAGAATATTATGGAAATTTTTGGGAAATCAAAAAATCAAGGCAATTGTGGTGAACAGCCAGAAAGAGATGGGGACAGAAATGTGGAAAGAAAAAACTAAACATGGTTTAGCCTCACAGATAGTATCTGATTTGTCTGTGGACATCCAGAGTATGAAGAATCTTTTCTTCCTCATTTTTAGGTTCTGGAAATAAGACATGGAGATAGACAACTTGGCTGAAAGTAAACACGGATACCACTTTAAGCATAAATGAAGAGTTTGTTCTCAAAGAAACTCTATGTTTGCAAAGGTCAGAGAAATTGGTAACAGCCTGATGAGCTTGTTAAAGTAAAACAAGAGCTAGTTTTTCCAGCACAAAATGAAGATCTAAGGGAAGAGCCACCGGTTTTCTACTGAAATGTCTGACAAATGAACATTAATGGAAGACTAAGAGAGGCCAGAGGATAGTAACTTTCAGAAATAATTTAGAAACAGGGAAAACACTATCCCTGAAATAGTGCTGATTCCTGACTTGGCATAAAAAAAAAATCTTTTCCATTAACTAATGCATGATTTTCTAGTAGTAGGTCTTCCTACTTTAGTTAATAACTGCTGCATGTAATCAGAAAATAGGTGCCTAAAAATATTAAGACTATCATCCAGGTAGTTAGTCACAGTTGTTTGGGGATGGGATGCATCAAATAACTGTATGAAAAAAATATCTGCATGTACAGCAACTGCAAGGTCCCAAACCAAAAGTAATCTAAAGCAAAATTAGACCAGCAGACTGTGGCAAAAAACAATATTTAATGTTATGTGCTACAAACACATACTAATACAGGAGAAAGAAACAGACCGGTTTTGGCTTAATAAATCACATAGCCTTCATCAGTGCATAAAACATGAATGAACTCACTCCTTATATAGCCAAATGATAACAACATGTGACTGATTAAAGGTGCTCATTTAATCCAGGTGTAAACAAACCGCCCAGCTTAATAATCCATTTTTTCTCTTTTTTATTCAACATCTCATGCCAGCCTGACTTATTGGATCTCATGCCCAAAATCCGATCAATAATTTTAAAGTTGAAGGAAGCATTTTTATGTACTGTGGTATGTTTATACAGGGCATTAGTAATTATTTGATGTTTAATATCATAAAGATGCTCAGAAATCCTAAATTTCACCAGCTTGGATGTTTGCCCAATGTAGAAAGCTGAACAATTGCAGGTAGCCAAGTATATCACCCAATCTGTCGCAATTGGCAAAAAAAGAAATGTTATATACCTGATTAGTATTTTTACTACTAAAGCACCTAGTCTTTATGACCTTTGGACAGTAAGAGCAATGACCACAGGGAAAGCACCCTAAGACTGGATCCCCCAAAAGTGTAGTTTGAGAATACTCTTTCTTATAACTGGGCCCACGTTTATAATGATTAAAGTAAGAAGCCAAATTCTTACCCTTCCTAAAGGAAAAGTGGCATCTGCTCTCCAACATTCCAGAAAGTCTGGTATCTGCCAACAGGATGTTCTAATGACGCTGGACACTGTCCATCAATGCCCCAGTATTCCTACCAAATGTAGTAACAAAGCGTATGATGGTTTTCCCACCATCAACCTTATTTTTATATTGGAGAAGACTTTCCCTGTCAATGGTGTCCACCCTGTTTTTGGCTTGGAGGACATATCCTGCCTTATAACCCCTGCTCCTGAATCTAGATGTAAGGTCATCTCTGAAATGCTGATACGTAGTATTGTCCGAGCATATATGTTTGACTCTCAAAAATTGAGACTTGGGAATATTTTTGCAGATATGTGGAGGATGATAGCTGGTGGCATGGAGAAGGGAGTTATATTCAGGGAACTTACGGTAAACCTCAGAGATCAAAGTGTTATCAGGACCTCTGATTACCAAAACATCCAAAAAGGTTATCTGATCCATATCATAGTTTACCATAAAGTGTATCCCCCACTTGTTTCATTCAGATAGCGAACAAAATCCCGTAGATAGTCTACATCAGATCTCCATACCATCCAGCAATCATCCAAATATATTTTCCAAATGTCAATTTCCTCCATGAACAAATTATGTGAACTGTCATAGATTATTTGCTCCTCAATATAATCCATAAATAAATTGGCATAAATAGGGGCAAATGAAGCCCTCATAGCCGTACCTTGAATCTGGAGGAAGCATTTGTCATGACAGAAAAAGATATTCTTCGTAAGTACATGCTCGGCAAGACAGATGAGAAATGTATTGAATCCGGGTTGGTATAACTCGGATTTATACAGCTAATATTCTAGAGCATCAATCCCAGCCCAATGTGGGATATTGGTGTATAATGCTGTAACGTCCAAGGTATAAAGTAGCCAACCTGGCTCAAGCTGCATTTCACAGATGATCTGAAGAAATTCAGTGGTGTCCCGTAACTGGGCCCTTACCCATTTGAGATGTGGTTTAAGATATTTAGTTAGAAATTGGGCAGTGGTTCTGTCAGACAGCCTCTCCCAGAAACAATGGGTCTGCCAGAGGGATTCCGAGGGTTTTTGTGAATTTTGGGAAGAAAATAAATGTATTGATTGCTGGGATCAGATAACATCAAATAGTGCTTAATAGAATCTGTGATGATACCCTCCTCCACGGCTAGGGATAGAAACTCATCAATTTGTTTTTTGAAATGGAGGGTGGGATTAAATGTTAAATGTAAATAGTATCGACCATCCGAAAGCTGCCTGGTCATTTCAGTGTCATATTGTGTCCAATCCTGGACTACTACCACCCGTCCTTTATCCGTCATCAGTATAGCCAAATAATGATTGCTAGCTAACCTTGAAATAGCTTCCATGTCAGTCCTAGAGACATTACTGGATCTAGCCCTACTATCCCTGGTGTAGAAATGCAAGTCCCTAAGAATAGAATTTTTGGAACATGAGAACACAGTGGTGCATCAGTGGCATAAATGTAGATCTATGATATCTGAATTCTTCCCGAGCATCCAAAGTTTCTCTTCCCTGAAAAAATAACTTCAAATTAAGATTCCTAAAAAATGCTGTGACATCATTTACAAAACTGTCCTCAGACACAAAAAAGCCAGGTATGAAAGACAATCCTTTATTCAAAATGCCAATCTTCAAAGGAGAAAGGGAATATGATGAAATATTCAAAACATTTTAGTTTATTGTTTCCGTACAAACATTTGTAGCAGCCCCTTCATATTGTCCACCTGATCTGTGTTTTTTACCCCCCTCCTTTGTTTAAATCTAAAGGGGTACTGGAATTCCTTCTCTTCAGTGCTGGAGAACCTGTGGGGCCCGATATATCAGGCTCAAAACCAAAGGATGAATCATCCCCCGAGGTATCAACACTGGAAGTTGATACTTTCTTAAGTATGGACCTGGGATGTTTTCTCTTAGAGGAATTTCTATAGGGTTATGTGTTTGTAGCACATAACATTAAATATTGTTTTTTGCCACAGTCTGCTGGTCTAATTTTGCTTTGGATTATGTATCAAATAACTCTCATCTTGTGTTAGTAGGTCCAGTCTGTGAAGACATTTGTGGTACTTGCCCCTGTCATTTTCCAAAAGAAGAAAGAAAGAACCACTGTTGCCTAGGCCAGAAGGAATTTACCACAATGAACACTGAGGAGGGTCTTCTGGATCTTCAGAATGACCCTGGGTATTGGTGGAAAGGGTGGAAAAGCATACAGGAGTATTGTTGTCCAAGGAAAAGAAAAAAAACATCTGTCTTCCAAGCGTTTTCGCATGAAGTTCTAGAGAAAACTTTTGTCAACTGATTGCTGTGAGTGGGGGCAAAAAGCTCTGTTTGAGGTGGATCGAATCCTCGAATATCCCCATTCAACTTACATTTTTGAGGGTCTATCCTAATCATATCTCTCAACCTCTTAAAGTGAGAAATCTGAACAAAGCCTAAATTAATGGGGAGGACAAAACAGAGAGAGAGAGAGAGAGAGTTAAACTATTGCTCTTATAAACTTAGAAAGTTGCTACAATA
Source organism: Protopterus annectens (assembly GCF_019279795.1). Lineage (NCBI taxonomy): Eukaryota > Metazoa > Chordata > Ceratodontiformes > Protopteridae > Protopterus > Protopterus annectens. Next base: position 1,498,288,070 of record NC_056741.1, read on the forward strand.
GCATGATTTGTGTTAGCATGCATTTTCGGAAGAATATGGAATCTGAAACTCAAATGTGTGTTATTAGTTAGTGACTTCAATTTTCACTGATTTGCCAGAAAAACACAAATTGTATGAGAAACAGACCAAAAATATGAAACAGAAATCTGGACATTCTGCAAAAATCTAGATGAGATTGTGTTAAAAAGCTATATCCCAGGCTACCATGGCTGGTCTGTACAAACAATAAGATGTGGTTACCCCTGTTTGTTTGTGGTGCAGTCTGTAAACACTTGTCCTGGGGAACACATATGAATGACTGCAATGAGAGCATGAATATGTGCCAACATCTCTTTTACATTAATGTGTTTTGGTCAGACTATGTTGTGCCAAAGACTCAGCATTTTTCCCATAGACATTGCTCTCTAAGCAAAGTCTGAGGTGTCTGTTGTTATAGACTGTGCTAGAGCTGAAGGGAAATTGGAAGACCTGGATTCTGATAAATTTGGTCTCTGCACCAAAAAAAATCTCCCTTCTCACAAAACCCAAAACTGGAATCTGGAGTGTCAGGGGATGTCGATATTGGGATCATAGAGATTTTTAGGTATTATTGAATTTTTTGTGGTGGCTTGCTAGAGTAATCGGAATCATAGAAGCCATGATACCCAGAATACTGAGAAATTCCCTTGCTGAGACAGAAGTCTGAGTGTTAAAACTCAGGAACAGATCTAGATACAGAAAGATCCATAACATGTTGCCATGAATCTTCTTATCTTGAGCACCAAAACATTTGTGAATAAAACTTTTCTCCTAACTGAGGAGGTGGAACAGCTTTTATCGCTTCCTGACAGAGCAGACTCTGAATGATAGGAGAGAAAAGATGTGTTTGGCCTGACAGATGAGAGAGAATCCCTTGAAAAAGAGGGAGAGACTCCCACTGCCTTGATGGACTACATCAAGAACCCATCTCTCTGAAACTATCTGTTGCCAAAGACAGAAATAAAGGTTCAGACCTTCTGGAAGGATTAACTGTTTGCCGGGTGGAGGAGATCTTGTAGATATTCATTGAGACTTACTAGGGTGTCGTTTGTGATGTGCGGTCCTCCTTTCTTTTTGGAACTCCCTGTCCTTGATTTTAAATGTTTGCTTACCAGCAGCTTGCTGTGAGTTTATTTTGCTTTTTGAAAAGGTTGCAGGGGTAACATTAAACTCTTGGCAAACTTAGAGAAGGAAGGTTGAAAAATCTGAGAGATTCCTCGAATCAGCTTATCTCTCTTCTTACACTTTTTAAGTACTTCTGCAGCAAAATATCCAAAACCTAACTATTTGTCCAAGGGAGAATTCAAAACTTCAGCTTTGACACTCCTGGAAGGATTTGAGAAGGCAACCAAGCAAACCACTTTCAATTCTAGTGGCAGCAACTCTGGAAATGGCATCCATAGAATCATAATCACATTTCAAACCACTGAAAGCTACTTAAGACACAGAAACAATAAGGTTACCCAAAGACTTTTTTTCCTCAAATGAGGAAACATGTGCCATAATATTCCACATGTTGTCAAAACAGGCAAGTATAAACTTTAACATATGAGCTTAACAGCAGAGAATTCTAAAAATAAGTGTTGCAGAAGAATTCACTTTTCACCCAATTTGACAAAAAACTTTTTCATCACTGTCAGAAGGGAATGAATTGGTATTAATCAGATGTTAAGCAGCAGTTGGGTTCACTACAGCAACAGCTGCTGGGATATGGGATTAGTATATAAAAACATACATACGACTGAAGAAATGTATACAGTGTATCTGCTTTCTTGTGGGAAAGCGGTTGGCTGTCAGGCAATTTACAGGCCGTGACAAAAACCATCTTCCAATGCTGAAGAGAACCAGAGTAACTGAAGTAGGTTCTAGAAAATCCAGTTGCAATAAAGCATTATACTTCTTCAGTGATAGTGAAATGTCACAATGCTCCCACTGCAACAACTATTTCATTCTGGAAATAGTTTTAGAGAGAAGAGAATTCTTCAAAGGGACTGGCAGAATATACACGTTCCTCAGAAACCTGAGGATACAAAACAGAATCTGTCCCTTCCAAATATTTTATGATACAAAACTTGAACCTCGTCAGAAAATGAAGACTCTTTATTTTATCAGAAACAGCTAAAATGCAATGGTCAGGAGAGATTGAACTAAATTCTATTCTAAGCCCAATAAATCACTCCTAAATTGACAGAGACAGGAAAACATATATGTCTAAGTTTTTGCTTCTTTCTGACAGTAATTTCTGAAGGAGTAGACCCACTTTTGTCAGAAAAAAACTCCCTAGGGATAGACATAGTAATCTGGTTAGGCAGAAGGACATTCCCTGCCTCTTCTCCCAGGACTGACAAAGTGGTTCTCCATTGTTCACCAAGGGCACTCCAGCAGCCATACAGACATATCTAACCCCTGGCCCATAGCGGCTGTAAAGACTACAACAGTGGAAGACAAGGAAAAATATGAATGGTCTGCGGAACCCACAATGGCCACAGCAGAGTCACATATCTGCAGCAGAGGCACTATAGCAGCCTGCTGTGATAGCAAAGGATATTTATTCATTTTCTTTTTTGTGGCTGGAAGAAGGAAGAACTAAGGAACTGAGAGTTTGTTTCACAGTTAAGAAAAAAGAAATGTACAATTCTTGGAGAAGCCTGGCAGCGGTAGTCGGTAAAACAGGTAAGTAGTAAAAGGTTACTTTTCCCACCAAAAAGAAACACAGTAAAACACTATAAATACTTACTCTGCCATCAAAAGTAAAATAACACAACTGTTACCTCAGGAAAAAATAGTTTTAAGTAAGTTTTAACACCCTTTTTCCACAAAAATAAAAAGTAAAACTCCTATTTAAATTTACTAAAAGTCATGTAACAGTCAATAAAAAAAGTTTTTCCTATCTTAAAATTTAAATTTTCACATAAAAAGTTTAGTTTGTGTCATAAAACGTAAGTGTGGAAGTTTTTCCCCAAAGGAAGCTAATCTGACCATTATTGGAAAGCATTAGCTGACCATCAGTCCTAAAAAGCCTGCAAAAGGAGTACTCTTCTGCAGCAGGACAGCTCTGAAGGGCTTGACGGCCAAACCACTTCCTCTATTTAGCTCATCTCAAGAAGAATACCAGTTTGTGCATGTGGAAGGTGCCCTTGAAGCTTTGGAAGCTGGCCTGTGGTTGTATCCCAGTCAGGATACAAGAAATATAGCTAGGGATACTGTAGCAGTGATCATAATGATGAACATCAATGGATGTGCAAGAGTGAGTCAATCTCTGGAAACTCACAGGGCTGAGGCCACAAGCATTAGGACTTCTTGGTAATCCAAATTTCCCAAGGCTGCTAATTACTCTCAATTTCCAGCTCTGAAGATAGCAACACTGAAATATATACATAAGACACACAAGACCTTCTTTGTCAAACTGAGGAAAGGTGGATAGGGTCATTACCAAGAACAGACCTATTCTTAAAAAAATAGAAGTTATGTTCTTACCATAACGTTCCATGTTAGTTGTCTTCTTCTCGCCTTCTTTCTTGCTGGATGGGTTCGGAGCCGACCTCGGCTCCGACTCGGCCACTCTAAAAGCTCGAGAGTTGGTTCCACCGGCTCGAGGCTGCCCCTATATCCCACAATGCTAGGCGTGAATTACCTCAGATCTCATTTGTGAGCTAGGCCCAGCTAAAAATACAACCAGAAATACTGGAAAGGGAGTCCACCTCTATAAACCAAGGGAAAGAGGAAAGGTGACCTAAAGCCTGATTCAGGAAAATATGCACCGCAGAGCATATAGCTATAGCAAAGAGGTGGTAGAAAGAGAGGTCATAATCAAACTCCTCCAGGTCTGTCCAGGCCAGGGGGAAGGAGGTGGGGCCTTAAGAAAGAAGGCGAGAAGAAGACAACTAACATGGAACGTTATGGTAAGAACATAACTTCTATATGTTAAGTTGTCTATCTCGCCTTCATTCTTGCTGGATGGGACCGCGTCCCTAGCACCTTGTCCCGGGTGGCCTAACGGAACAGATTCTTGAGAACAGTGGTACCAAAGTTAGCTCTATGCCTAGAAGCTAAATCCAACTTATAATGTGAAATGAAAGTGTGAGGAGTAGCCCAAGTAGCCGCTGCACAAATGGTGTCAATAGGCAGTCTGTCTTGGAAGGCTATAGAAGTAGCCAAAGCTCTGGTGGAGTGCGCTTTAGGTTTGTTAGGCAGTTTTTGGTGTCTAATTTCATAAACAATAGAAATCAGAGATGTTAGCCACCTAGATAGCGATACCTTAGAAACAGAAAGTCCCTTTCTGCCTACCGCATAAGAGACAAACAGCTGGTCAGTTTTCCTGAATTGTTTGGTCCTATCCAAATAGTACCTTAACTGACGATGAACATCTAGCCAATGCAGTTTTTGTTCAGACCTATTAGAATATTCTGGAAAAACACAGGAAGGTCAATGCTTTGATTAAGGTTAGAAGCAGAGGCTACCTTAGGTAAAAAGGACAGGTTAGTTCGTAAAGATACCCTGTCTTTGTGGAACAACAGATATGGTGGTCGACAGCTGAGTGCATGAAGTTCTGAAACTCTTCTAGCTGAAGTAATAGCTACCAGAAAGAGAGTCTTCCATGATAGCAACTTTAAAGAACAGGAAGCTGCAGGTTCGAAGGGGGAGAATCAAAGAACTGAGAACTAAATTAAGGTCCCAAGGAGGAGGAGGATTTCTTATAGGAGGTCTGAGTAGAAAAACTCCCTTCAAAAAGGCTTTGCAAAGCTTGTGGGACATTATGGCAGACTCTGAAATGCCCACATGAAAGTTAGATATAGCTGCCAATTGAACTTTGAGAGTAGAAGGAGATGAACCTGCATGAAAGAGTTCAGCTAGAAAATCAAGAACCATATGGATGGGAGCAGTGAAAGGATCTAAGTCCCTTCCTTGAGCCCAATAGGCAAAAGCGTTTCCACTTACTCAGATAAATCTTTCAGTGGAACATTTGTGGGAAGCTATCAAAATATCTCGAACAGAGTGAGATATTTGAGGAAGCCTGGCTAAGGTTGGAACTGGAGGAACCAAGCAGTGAGGTTCAGAGAGGGAGGGCGATGTAACTGACCCGACTGATGCATCAAAAGATGTGGAACTAGGTCCAGATGCCAAGGTTGCTCCAACAGAAATTGATGTAGAAAGGGGAACCAAACCTGTCGAGGCCAGTAAGGAGCAATGAGGATCAATGAGGCCTTCTGAGCGATAGCTTTCTGTATCACTTGAGAGATTAGTGGGAAGGGAGGAAATGCATACAGAAGTCCCGGGGCCAAACTTGGACTAGGCGTCTCTGCTGGGCTGGTCTGGTAGCAGGGAATAGTGTGAAATAATCTCTGCACTTGCTGTTTTGGGGAGTAGCAAAAAGGTCGCAGCAAGGCTGACCCCACTTGAGAAAAATTTCTCTCACAACAGAGTCTTTCAGGGACCACTCGTGAGGCATGAGGATAGCTCTGCTCAACTTGTCCACGATTTGATTGGACTTCCCGGGGATGTGCGTTGCTATCAGAAACCGCTGAGAAGAAATCGCCCATTGCCACAGTCTGAGTGCTTCTCGACATAGGGGATAGGACCTGGTTCCACCTTGTTTGTTGATATACCACACTACAGACATATTGTCCGTCTGGATTGCTATCGTTCCCAAGGGAAGAGAGTCTTGAAGGGCTTGCAACGCTAAAAGCACTGCTCTCATCTCTAGAACATTTATGTGCAAGTGGCATTCGTCTGGTTGCCATGTGCCCTGGACAGTTCTGCCCTGATAATGCCCCCCCCACCCGATCAGGGAGGCGTCCATTGTCAGAGTAGCAACCGGAGGAAGGAACAAAGGGTCTTCCCAATAAGAGCTGAGGGGAAGACATCCACCACAGAAGATGATTCTTGCATGTTTGCGTAATCATAATGGTGTGGGACATCGGAAGTTGCTGGTATGACCATTGTGTGAAGAGCATCCATTGAAGGATTCTCATGTGGAATCTGACTAATGGAAGTAGAGGTATGGCAGCCATAATCCCCAATACTTTTAGAACTAACCTGGCTTTGACTCTGCTGCTGCTGAAGAGGAGCGAGACCAGTTTGTGCATGTCTGTTATTCTCTGATCTGTTAGCCTCGCAGACATGTTGACTGTGTCTAGATTTGTGCCTATGAAGGTAATAGTACGACAAGGCGACAAAACAGACTTTTCGCAATTTATTGAAATGCCTAAGTTTTGACAAATGCGAAAGGTGTAGTCCCTGGCCATTAGAAGAAGATGCTTGGTGGGAGCTGTGAGGAGCCAGTTGTCCAAATATGGAAACACCTGAAATCCTTGACGTCTCAGGTGAGAAGCTACCACTGCCATGCATTTGGTAAACACCCGGGGGGCAGTGGTGAGACCAAAGGGCAGGGCCCTGAATTGAAAATGACTGGTTCCCAGCCTGAAGCGGAGGAATCTTCTGGAGCGTCTGTTCATTTTTATGTGATAGTACGCATCCTGAAGGTCTATAGAGCACATCCAGTTTTCCTTTCCCAATAGGGGAAGGATGGACTGTAGCGTGACCATCCGAAATCTTGTTTTCTTGACCGACTTGTTCAAGATACTGAGATCCAAAATTGGTCTCCAGTCCCCTGTTTTCTTTGGAACTAAAAGAACCTGGAGTAGATTCCGGATCCTTGCTGGTCTGCTGGAACTGGCTGAATTGCTCTTTTGTAAGCAGCTTTGAAATTTCCAAAGCTGTAAGATCCCTTTGAGCGGTGGAACATCTGGAAGGGATTTTTGATTGGTTTGGAATGCTGAGCGAAGGGAATGGAATAGCCTTCGGAAATGATGGACTGTACCCACTTGTCTTGTGTTAGGGATAGCCAGGCTTCTGGGTACAGTGACAATCTTCCCCGACTGCCTCGAAGGTGGACAGTCGGGCAACACCTCAGGGATGCTGAAAAGGCTTATCGGAAAAGGTTTCTCGATTGCCCTGGTTCTGCGGACCCCCTCTGCCTCTAGGCGGCGTCTACCATTATTGTTCCCTCCTCTGCCTCTGGAGGGAACCGACTCTGTCGTCAGGCAAATTCCCTTGAGATTGTTTGCGGAACCACATTTTCCCACTTTTCTGGCCTTTGGGGTAAGGTCTAGAAGGAGTAGAAAAACGGACTCCGACGGCAGACAGAGTTTTGCCATCCGTCTCGTACCTAGTTAAGGTTTCTTTCACTTGAGGACCAAAGAGAGATGATCCATCAAACGGGGAATTAGTGAAAGACATTTTAAAGGGGTCCGCAAAATTGCATAGTCGCATCCAGGCATGCCGGCGTAAGGCGACACCTGTCCCTGCGGCTCTACTCGCTCCATCAGCCGCATATGAAAGGAGGCGCATGGAGGAGTTAGCTATCGAATTCAGGGTAGTCAGCTGGGTGTTCATTTTGTCCTGAAAATCTGCAGCTGTAGGATCCTTCAACATCTCACTCGCTTCCTTGATCAAGTCTCTCTGGAGGCGGGTGAAATGGCATAGGTAATTCAGCGAGCATTGCGAAGGTCGCTGATGAAAACATCCGCTTCCCATACCTGTCCATAGACCTAGATTCTTTGTTAGGGGGATGAACAGGCACTGAAGGATCAGCTAGTTCCTTCTTGGTGGCAGCAGCTACCACCATAGCATCCACAGAAACACCTTTGGTCAGAAATTGTTTGTCAGTTGGTGCTGTTATAAATTTAGAAGGTCTCCTGGGGGTAGGGTCCACTGAGTCAGGAGCCGTCCAGGCTTTCTTGCCACCACCTGCATGAGGGGATCAAGGGGGACACCCAGGAGGTGGAAGGGCGAGAGCCAAATGCCTCAAGATACACAGATTCATCCTCCGAAGGGTTAAGGGCTGGCCAATTTCCCTCTGTTTCAGGATCTCTAGAATGTCCGCAAAGGAGACATCTTCAGAAGGGGAATGGGGAACCCTCGCAATCCTCTAAATCTGTGTCAGAGGTGAGAGACTCACGTGAGTCTATGTGCTTCCTCTTACACTTTCTCTTCCTAGGGGGGTCCCCTGCCAATTCAGGGAGGCCTCGGAAGAGGATGAGATCCCACAGGGGATTCTTGAGGAGCTGGCTCTCTGCGGTCTGGGATGAGGGAGTGAGTAGACATAACCTGAGGCACCGAGAGGGAGGGCGGACGGAGCCGACTGTGGAGTCGAACAAGGTGCCAACACACTCCGCATGAGCTCGAGCGCACCCCTGTCAGGCACAGCCAGAGGGCCCCGCTCCGAGAAGCTGAGAACCTGCCTCGGCACCGACAGAGATGGCTCCGAGGCCGATGTCAGCCGAATTCACCAGCGGAAGCACCGAGAGGAGAGGGGGTCGGACAAGGGTCCGATGCCACTCACCCCTCGGAGCTGACGAGGAAGTCCGGCACGAGATTCTTTAAAAGAAAAATTGGAGCCACGACGGGCCGAAGACAAATGTATCGGCTCCGGTACCACAGTCTCGGTTCGACGCCCGGCTCGAGCTCAAAGGAGTCGGAGGAGGAATATTTAGAGGAATAGGTTGAGGCATCGACTGATGAGTCGGGCTCTGAAGCATTTGGGCCAGTGCCTCGGACTTTAGAAGTTGACTCACTACCCTCTGGAGGTCATGATCCGAGAGCCTCGATGACCTGGAGGAGTGAGATCTGTGGCTCCGTTCAGACAGCAAGGGAGACGCTGGAGCCGAATGAACGGAGCCAAGGGATGGTGACCTCGACCTCTTTCTAGATGTCGGCTCCGATGGTCTAATCGGAGCCGACCCAGGAATCTCCAATACCTCGGCTCCAGCCGGAGCCGAGGGAACCACAGAAGCTGTAGTCAAAGACTCATCGGCTCCAGCCGGAGCCGATGTAGCAGTAGACTTCAAAGCCTTAGGCTCAGATGCTGGAGTCGAGGTCTTAGAAGTCTTGGAAGGTTTTCCCGAGGTAGCAGATAGGGAACCTTCAGGCTTAAGCAAACCCCTTAGTATGAGTTTGTTTTTCCTTTCCTGCAGGACTCTAGGGCTGAAGCCATGGCATACAGCACAAGAGTCCTGCAGGTGTAAAGGTCCCAGGCAGTACACACAAGAAGTGTGACCGTCTGTCAGAGACATTTTCTGACAGCACGAGTCACACTTCTTGAAGCCTGAGACCTTTGAATCATGGACATTTTCAAGGAACCGAAGTGTAACCACACACACACACACACACACACATTACACTGTCAGAATATTAATTTAAAGCTATTGAAAAGTTAGCTTATATAGATATAAACCCTTACCAAAAACACATACACACACTGTAAGGGATGGAAGGGCCCGAAGGCCTAAGGAAAGAACTTATTAGCTCTTGAAGAAAGGGGCTGAATAAGGGTAGAAAGGACAAAAGAATCCACTACACTAAAGGTAAAAGAGAAAAAACTAAACTAAAGGGAGTTTAAACAGTTATTAGACTAATCTAATTAAAACTGACCTGGAGCCGGTAGAAAACAACCTCGATCGCTGTAGCGGCAAACGAGATCTAAGGTAATTCACGCCTAGCATTGTGGGATATAGGGGCAGCCTCGAGCCGGTGGAACCAACTCTCGAGCTTTTAGAGTGGCCGAGTCAGAGCCGAGGTCGGCTCCGAACCCATCCAGCAAGAATGAAGGCGAGATAGACAACTTAACATCTAGCTCTATGCTAAGTATATAAAACTTATAAAACTACTCTTTCTTAAAGCAAAGCCTTAAAACTAAGCTTAAAAAAGAAAATGCATGTCAGTGTAACATTATCACTGGCTAATAACTGAATCAGTATACAACTTCCTTCTCAAACATTGTCTCATTCACCTTAGAACCTATTTAACCTCATTACATATGAAGGAACTTTGCTAACTTTTTAGAATGCCTTACTTACAATATATTTAAATTTTCTTAGGCTCATTTTGTATTCTCAACATCTTTGCATAATGGCACGCAATGTACAGTAAATATCTCAAATATCTTTCCTGTTAACCATTTTCAACATTTTAATAACTGTTTGTATTTGTATTTTGATTGTGTATTGCCTGTATGCTTGGTCATGCCATGCACAGACTTCTTTAGCCACCACTTACCCGGTGATCAAATAAAAATTAATAAATCCAATAAGAGTGGGGCATTCTTAGTAACTTGTAGAATACAGTCCTAAGGTCTTCCTACTGGATGTATATTCTGAGAATGCATATTCTGATATCCTAATTAAGGTATCTCTAAACGTAGGTGTGAACATGGAAATAAGAAAAAACTAGCAAAGCTATAGTTTTCACTGTAATACTGGTAACATGGGCCCATGGGATATATGCAAATGACTCTTAAGGACATCAAGTGTTTAAGTTATATGGTTTCTGAATGTCCATGACTTTTTACTTTTCTTTTTAAGTATTTGTGGATACATTTAGGCCAATAAAGCCAAACCCTGTTAGCTGTGGACATGCATGTTTTGGCCTTCTTATGACCTCGTTAATATAACATAAGGTCAGCACAGCGAAATCATGTACACAGCTAATGGGGTTTGGCTTTATTGTATTTCTCATAGTTTTTACTAATTGGTTTATCTGTGTAACCTCTTTATATAGGCAGATTAATATACTTGCTTAAAATTGACTCATTTGTGGCTTTAGGCATAAAGGTTGAACTAGGTTTGAGAGAAACTCTTATCTTTGTGAAGACCCAGATAATGAGGTTCAGAAAAAAAGGACCATGAAGTTCAGAAATCCTAGTCAAAGTAACAGCTACCAAGAATAGTACCTTCCTGGTAATAAAATGTATCTCTGTCATACTAGTAGGCTTAAGAAAACCTAATTAAATTTTTCTACCTAATTCCATTTTTCTAGGAAAAAAGGACAAGTCGCAGTGAGGATTTTACAGCAGTGGTCTTGATGTCATTGCAGACATCTTAACAAGAAGATGCAAATTTAGAAAGCTTTATATACTAGCAGTAAAACTAAGGAATTACTACTTTGGTGAAAGTTTGTGACAGCAACCAAATTATTGAAGGAATATCATAACATAGTCTCAAAAATATCTGTGAAATATGTTTTTGTATAAGAACAGGAGCAGAAAAGGGATGAAAGAATTTGAAAGTAGCCCAATGACAACCATGTCCATTTAAATTTGTAAATCGTGCCCATCCTGAGCCTCTAGGAGAGTATAATGATCACTATCAGAAAAAAAGATGGAGTACAAGCAGGTATTGGAAAGGAAGAGACCGACAGGTATGCTACAGGGAGTAGAAGTCCAAATGAGACTTGCTTGAGGGGTGTATCAGCAGTGTTTCTGAGGGACTTACAAGGTGGGAGAGTTAACTTTTCTAAAACATAATTCAGGTCTCACGGAAGGGGAACAGATCTTCTTGGTGGCCTGATGTGAAGTATGCCTTCAAAAAAAAGAAAAGAAAAGGTGAGGCAGAACAAGAGGAAGCCCAACTTAATGAGGTCAATCAGGAGGCATGAGGATTACTTTGACTTTGAAATGTTTTGCATTCAAGACGAATGCTATTATCATTGGAAATTGGGGAAATGGACAGTAGACCTGAAGTCCCTGCACATGGTGTTAGTCATGATCACAGCAGGGTGTCCTCCATTTTCAGAAATCTTCCTTTCACTGAAGTGCTCAGAGATGTCTTGGGGTACACCAATAGGCATCTGCTCAGCTTGTTCACCAAGGAATTGAACTCCTCAAGGATATGGACGGCAGCAAGTAAACTGTTGCTGGGCATCACCCATGCTCATATTCTCTTAGGTTCCTGACTTAAAAGAGTAGGATAAGGTTCCTTATTGTTTACCAATATGCTATATATCTACCATGTTGTTTATCTTTTATTGTTAGAACTCGAGGGAATCCTGGAATAGTTATGGGTCAGTAAAACTGCTCTAATCTCCAGTACGCTGGTATAAAAGGAAAGATCTGAAAAGGTCCAGATACCATGAACTCTCTTCCCATAGAAATGCAACCTACTCAAGGGTTGATGCACCCATGGCGACTGTTGCCATGGTGGGGACAGGTGAAAATGTTGCTGCAGCAGACATTGTTCATGTCCCTCTATGATGTTAGATGATGTTTGCACACTTAATACTAGGTGAGCAAACTGGTGTAACTAAAGAAACTATTATTATTATTATTATTATTTTATTATTTTGAGCTGTGATACAGATAGTAAGGTCTTGCTGAGTTTAATTCTGGTGGCTGTCAAAAAGCAATTACTAGAAAGCAGAAATCAAACTATAAATCAACTGCACTACAAGTAGTGAATATGATAACAGAGATAATAAAAGAACTAGAAATGGGATCTTTAGGAAAGGATATGAGCAAATTACATAGAAAAAATGGGAACTGCGGGAACAATACATGCAGAACAATATTTTGGTGGAGGGATGAGGTTTAAGGGAAGGCAGGAAGTGAATGATATCTGCAATGTTTGACTGACAATGACTGGATAGATTAAACTAGATATATAATGTTTGCAACTGAAAATATGTCAGTATGGTTTTGTTTTCATTTATATAAATGTATGATTGCCTATGTCATATGCAGATGGAGAATAAAGAAACTATATGACAACTAAAAGAGGGGAAATGAATGTGGAGTGCATCTCAGCCAAAAGAAAAGGGTGAAAGCGGTGAGGATGCTAATACTGCAACACTGATCCAGGTAGAAATCTAATATTATGATAAGTTCTTACACAACTGTAATATGCCCTTCCTTGATCAGTGCTGCAGTCTTAATAACCTACGGGAAGATTCCTAAAGCTTTCTAGAGATTGCAGGAGGAGGACAAAGTAAATGAGATGAAATCCAGAATTCCATGGAGACAATAGATCTGGTGAAACCAGGTCTACACCTGAAGAAAGCATCAATTTTATAATGCTTAGTAAGTGTGAATGGAAATCCAAGTGGCTGCTTCTAAAATGGATCTTCTGTCCAAATCAATGAATAAAAAAGCCCCAGAAGAAGCAACAGCTGTGACAGCATGTACTTTTATTTGGTAAGAAGATCTTTTTTATCCAAAAAATAATTAAAGGAAAGAACCAGTAAATCCATCTAGATATAGTTTGTTTTGAGAAAGGGTTCATAGGTTCATAGGTAGGTACTAGGCTATCAGCCCAAGGGCCTAAGTATGCCTAGTCTACAAAGTTCCCTGGCTTATGCCAATCCAAGAAAGTTAATTTCCTGTGCCCCTGTCGAGCAGAGCCACAGAAGTGATCCCTGGGGTATATTTCCTATTTACCATCCACTCATCAAGATTTTTCTTGAAGAGTATTAATGAGGAGCTTTGCTTGACATAGGTGGGTAGCTTGTTCCAGAGTATGGGAAGTCTCTGGGGCAGGAATCTATCCCTTCAGCAAGTCCTGTTTATTGTGGTGACAAGGTTAGGTCCTTAGAGCATGTAGCTCAGAGGGATTGGGATTTCTTTAGGTGCAGCATGTCCAACAGCTCTGGGTTTGACATAGCTTTATATGTTAGGCAGAGATCACCTCGGAGTAGGCGATATGCTACAGAGTAAAGCTGCAGTTTTTTGAGACGATCAGTATAGGGCATCTATTTGAGGCCAGTAATCCTGTTTGTGAGGTACTTCTGTGGCCTTTCCAGCTGCTGCAGATGTCTTGTGAGGTACATTCCAAAAGGGACATTGTATTCTATAATGGGTCTAATGAGTGTTGAGTAGAGGGGAACAATGACCTCTTTTTTCCTGGATGAGAACCCTTTTGTGATGAGGTGTGCCATGTAAACGGATTTCCTGACTACTGTGGCAATGTGTTTATCAAAGGAGAGACTACTCTCCACCTGATTCCCAAGGTCTCTTATCACACATTCGGTGTTAAGAAGACTGCTGCCTATTTGGTAGTTCATGGGTACAGAGTTTTTACCAAAGGGGGTAACAATGCACTTTTTTGCATTGAGCTTGAGGCCATGGCTCTGACACCAGGCATCTGTCTCAGTGAGGCCCTTCTGTAGAATGTCCACATCATTTGGGGACTCAACTATAGCTCCTAGTTTGCAGTCATCTGTGAACTTCATTAACCAGAAGCCTTCTGTGTTAGCCTGCACTTCAGAGAAGTAGATACCAAACAGGAGAGTTCCCAGGACTGATCCCTGTGGTACTCCACTTGTCACTGGTTTGAAGTCTTATTTGGAGTCTGCAACTTTTACAGTGTGGGTTCTGTCAGTGAGCCATTTGGCAACCCATCTTGTGACATAGGGATTTATACCTAGTTTAGTGAGGTTAGCTATAATTCCAGAATGGGGAATGGTGTCAAAAGCCTTGGCAAGGTCAAGATATGCTGTGTGAACCACCTTACCCTCGTCTACGGCTTTGGTGACTGCCTCAAAGAAGTCAACCAGGTTCTGGAGGCATGATCTGCCTTTCACAAACCCGAACTGGATGGGGTCCAGAGTTTGGAGGTTACAATGTCTTTGTTTATGAATTCCATGATGATACATTCCATGGCCTTGCAGACCAGGCTTGTCAGGCTAATAGGGCGATAGTTCCCAGGATCAGTGGTGGCTCGCCCTTTGTGGAGTGGATTACAGATTTCCTTTTGCCTTGCAAGATAAAAATATAAACTGTATGAACATCTAAAGAATACAAAATACTTTATCTTTTATTTTGATAAGGAAAAAATGTTGGTAGGTTAAGAGACTGGTTCAAAGAGTTCATTGTTCACTTTAGGCACAAGACTGATTTGTTCTAAAAGTTACCTAATATTTATGAAAAATTAGAATGGAGGAGAGGCCAAAGGGCTTGAAACTCTGAGACTCTCCTTAGCTGAAATAAGTGCCACCAAAAAGAAAGAGGAGGCAGGCTCAAAAGGTGACAGACTCAGTTTTTCTAAATCATAATTCATGTCCCAAGGAAGAGGAATATATCTTCTTGGTGGCCTGATGTGAAGGATGCGTTCAGAAACTTCAGAAAGGGGTGGATCTAAAAGGAGACAGGTGGAAACTGGCAACAAGTGTGATTTTTATAGAAGACTACCAGCCCTGAATTGAGCAGCTTGTACAAATAAGAACAAATGATAGGAATACCTGTTTGATAAAGGTCCTGTTTTTTTCCTATGGTAGTAAATAGAAAACCTCTAACATTTAGAAATATAACATTTTCCTTTTGTAGGTTTTCTAGCTTCCTGTAGACCTGTCCTCAGGGAAAAGGTGCCCAAATGGAATCACAATTGCATCATCCAAAGGGCCAGATTTATGGTTTGTAGGTTTGGATGAATAACACAGCCGTTGTGTTATGTGATCAGATTCTTCCTGTTATGTAACTTGTAGAGAATGCCCTTGGCCAGGTGAAAGAGAAGGGAGAACCAATGCTGTCTAAGCCAAAAGGGGCATGTATGTGTGTGTGTGTGTGTGTGTGTGTGTGTGTGTGTGTGTGTGTGGGAGGGGGGTTTCTGGTTTGTCCTTTTGTATTTTGAGAACCTTTGTAGTTACAGAGGAAGGGGAAGGAAGGCATATAGGATTATCCCTTTGCAGGAGAAGGACAAGGGGTCCATTTTGTAAGCTTCTGGTACTCTGGAAAAGAACAGTGTCAGCTGTCTGTTTAGAGTGGAGGCAAATATATCTATTTGGGAAGTAACCCACAGATGGGAAATTTGTAGGCAGACCTCTCTGTACAACATCCAGTCATGATGGTCTGTCCTGGATCTGTTGTAGTAATACATTACAAAATTCTTCTCAGAGAGAATGTAGAATTCCTGAAGGGAGAAGTTGTGCTAAATTGCTATGCCCCAGGTAGTCACAGCATACCTATACAGGTGATATGATGTCATTCCTCCCTGCCTGTTGAGGAACCACATTACAGTGGTATTGTCTGTAAGAACTTGTGGTATTGTACTGGAGTCAAAAAGTGATACACAGATTACAGGGCTAGGATCAGAGCTTTCATTTCTTTGATATGTATGGGACTTTTCCTGTCAAGCCCTGTTTGATCAAACGCCCTGGACTTCTATGTCCATAAAACAAGCCCCCTCCCCCATGACACATCTGAATCACCTATGAAATGGTTCCTGGCAAGGGGTAGAAACCAGAAATGGCATTCCTGGACCGACTGATATCTGGCTGAGCCACCATAGAAATTCCTTATTGATAAGGGGGAGACAGCAATTGAAAATCCAATGGGAGGCAGTGTTGTGCCTAAACAGATGTGAAATACCACTGAATTTTCTTATGTGGAGTCTGACAAAAGGTATCATTTGCACTGTTGAGGCCATATAACCAAAGGATCTTAAAATCTTCCTTGCTCAGTTCAATCCTAAGGGAAGGACAGACTGAAAATAAGCAATTAGGAACTACATTTTTTCCTGAGGAAGGAAAGTTGTCATGGAGACACTACTGAGATGGCAGCCTAGAAATATTAGATCCTCAAAAGGAAGAAGGACTGACTTTTTTATGTTTATTGTGAAAACCAGGTGAAGACAAATATCTATGGTGAAGTTAAGGTCTAAAAGAATTTTGTCTTTTGAAGCAGCCTGGATAAGAAAGTCATCTAGGTAAAGTCCATTTCCAGTGGAGGTCTGGGAAAAAAAAGCTCCAGACAATACATTTACAATACTCATGGCAAAACACATTTTTATTACAAAAATACATTACATAGCTAACTCTTAAGACATCTACATACACTCAAGTTATTGTACTGTTGTGACATTATATGAGGATAAAACAGGTATTTCTAGGGTTGCCACCTTTTTTTTTGGCACAAACGTCAGATTTTGCAGGCCAAAACATACCCACGGCCAGTACAAAGTACAGAACTTCACTTTTTTGCCTAAATAAAAGTTTATTCTTGTAGCATTTTAGTTGCTCATTCTATTTCTTATAACAGTTAGGTGTTTCAGGTACAGCATAACTGTTTTATGCAACTATTACATAAAATATAGGAAATAATTTTGTCTTAAAATCTCAGGACATTTGCCATTTTTACAATTATTTTGCAGGACACAACTGCCCAGAATGGGACTGTCCCTCGCAAAGTGGGACAGGTGGTAACCCTAGGTATTTCCTCTGTGGTGATTTTATACACTATGCAAAATTCCAAATATAAAACATTAGTATGCAAACAATCTATGTGCAATATATATGACAAGCAGAGGGTTACAGTGTAGATGTTAGGAATAGGTCAAATGAGATAAAGACTGCGAACATTAGTCAGTAGAAAGTTAAAGTTAGAAGTGTCAGAAAGGCATTGTACAGTTGATGATTCAAGGACAGTGGTGGTAAGAATACTAGGGTACGTACATCATGACACAGAACCTGGTTATTATAGGACAGTGGAGGGTATCTGAACAAGATGGACAAAGTGGAAAGGTCAGAAAGATATTGAAATGTAAAGCGAGTATTAAAATAGGAAATATTTGTTTTAGGGCTCTGCAGTGATGAGTCCTGTAAGTAAGGTCGGCAGAAAATTTGGCTACTTTATTGTAGCAGGCAGATAGTTTAGCTTTAAGTGCAGTATTTAGGTTTGCAAGAATAAGTGAAGCATATATTAGGGATGGAATAAGGCAGATAGATGCTAGTGTTTGTCTTGCTTTTTCTGCCAAGTAGTGTTTGATTCTATACAGGTAGCTGAGTTTCTTGTGTGTGTTTTTAATGGCTTGTAATATATGTTAGTCAATGAAATTACTGTCAATTAAGATGTCCAGAAGTTTTGTTTGGATTATGGTTTAAATTTGTGTGCTGTTGGAAGAGATTATTTCGAAAGATAGCGTTTCATTTTGGTATTTTTTAGGAGTGAATAGCATGTCTTTATTTTTAATTCCTACAAAAAAAAAAAAAAAAAAAGATTTGCATCTTTTAGTCAAGTTTCAGTAGCAGTGAAAAAATATGGAGCAATGCCCTGAAGTTTTGGTAGGGATTGGGTTGCGCATATAAGGGTTGCATTATCAGCATACTGAACTATGCTAGACAAGTAGGCGGCAATATGCAGTTTGTTTATAAAAATGTTGAATAAGAGGGGGCCTAATATTGATCCTTGTAAGTCACAGACAGTGACTGGTAGGAAGAAGGAAAGATTTTATTTCCATTTGACTGCTTGCTGCCTGTCAGTCAGATAGCCATGAAACCATGAGAAAAACGGTTGGGTGAGACCAAGGGATGAAAAGTTTAGTAAAAAGCTGTTGATGGGATACGGTGTCAAATGCTTTTGATAAATCCAAGAACAGTGAAGATGCCAGGTTGCCGTCATTACTATGTTGGGTTATTATATTGCTGAAGTTGAGGAGAACAGTGGTGTATATTGTGGTAAGGCCTAAAACCATGCTGAGTTTTGAAGAGAAGGTTGTAAGAATTGCACCGCTTAAGTTATGAGAGGATGCATTTTTGTAGCACTTTTGATACAGGGGATAGGATGGCAATAAGTCTATAGCTGGAATAGTCTGTTGATGTGTCACTTTTGTGGAATGGTATTAAGCAAGATTTTTTCCAGATGAATGGGACATATCTCTTAGATATGGACTGGTTTATCAGTATGGATACAGGGAAAGCCAGTGTCAGCTGCTGTTTTAAGTATTTTTTGGAAGTTGGTCAGCAGCTAAAGATGTTGGTTTCAGTTTCAGTAGATGTTTTCTTTTAATAGAGGTGGCGACAAGGAGGAAGGAGAATGAATGTGACTAGTTAGGACTGATGGGAGGACAGGGAGGGAGAGAGAAAAGTGAAATATTATTATTAATCAATCAGAGAGAGTACTGTCTGCATAAAGGAGTTAAATTGAGACAGTATTGAGTTAGTATGGTGTTAAAAGTAGAAGAAGAAGGTGTGGTGATTTGGCTGGGAGGTATTACTTTGTTTAGTGCTGACCAAAAAAGTCTTGATTTTTTTGGTGTGTATACTGGAGGTTGGTATAAGTTTGTTTAGCCATTTTAATGTAGCCCTTGGTGAAACTTCTGTGATACCTAAATGCTTGAAACATATTTTGTGTGCTGTTTTGTTGCTGATGTTTCCAGGCTTTGTCTATTTGAAGCATAATGTTTTAGTTTCTTTAGTTAGTCGTGATGAAGGGGTTGATTAGACTGTTTTTATTTGTACAGAAGCTAGGCTGTTAAGAATACGTCTAAAAGTTTCATTAAAGGAGAATCAGGCAACATGGTGTCATCTTCCTCAGATTCAAAATTAACAGGGGATATGGATCTGGGAAGAGTAAGCCAAAGAATCTAATTCAGATTTGATTAATCCTCTTCAGAAGATGAGACTCTATTTCCCTCCAGTGTGGGGATGAAGAAATATCAACAGAAGAAAATAACTGAGGGGCTTAAGGAACATAATAGCTCTAAGCAGCCCCTATGAAAAATCACACCACTCCTTCTGAGGGCCTCTGGTAACAGAAGGAGCAGAAAGAGATGTACACTTGGTCTTCTGCTTCTTTTTCCGAGGAGCATCAGCATAAATAAAACTGGGAGGGCGGGACCCCTGACAGACCTCAATAAGAGTACTTGGAACATCTTCCTAGACCAACATTTGAGGAATGCTCTTCAGTCCCTCAGAAAGAATGAGCCATGGCTCCCCCTTCTTGAATGAAGTGGCTATCTGGTCGGCCAAGATGGACATACCAAGAAACTGTGCCTTATCAACCTCTACGGTCACATCAGTGGGAGCAGCAGGAAACCCCAAGTGGTCATCAAAAGTCACAGCAGATATGTACAGGTGCTACCAGTCTACAGAAGCTTCGGGATTCAATTTTTCTAAGCTGAAGGGCATCTGACTGGGAATATTTGGAGGCCATCTTACCCCGGGCATGTTCCTTCAGTCCCTGGTTTTCTAAATAAATTTATCCTTAGCAAAACTAGCATGTAGTATGACTACTCCTGTGCGGAATCTGCCTCCATAGTCACATCTTCCTCTCCTAGTTGACATAAAAAAATCAATTTTTTGACAGAAATTTAAAGAAATGAGGAAGGTTCCCCAATGGGGATACCTATCTGCCCAAATCAACTGATACTGGTATTGGCCATATGATTAACAGACCAAAGAGTCAGTTAAAACTCAGTGCTTGGGCTTGCAGCAAGAATGTTCTGAGGTTTTTTCCCCACCCATATGTCCCTTATGTACAGCATCACATTCTCGCACTTTGAGTATACATCTGATGCACAGTAAGACAGGAAGGCATCCAGGCTTTGGTATGCTAATCAGATGTCCGGTATCCTTGGCAGTGTATTTCACATAGGTTATTAATACACTAAAAGTGATCAAGGAAGGATATCTGCTTATATAAATTTTTTCAAATGTATCTTTATTACTTGTGTAATGCTGTCCATCCACTGTAGTTTCTGCCACCCCTTCTTTTGCTTTTGGAGCAAATGTATTACTCGATTAAGCAGCTTCCTTAATGAGAAGTTAATCAGCTACAACAGAACCAGTGGGAGAAGCAGCCTGTAAAACTACTGGGGAGGCAGACTTCTTCATTACCTTTATAGTAGTAAAAGACACAGGAATTTTGATTATTTTGATGAGAATGTTCCTAACAGCAGATTTCATTGTTTTGATATAATCTCTTACACAGGAAAGGAGATACACTGCTGCTTGTCTACTTGCTCATCTTCTTAACACATTCTATAGCAGACTCCTTTGTAGTCTTTGAGATCAAGGGAGCAGATAGTCTTCAGGCCAAGAATGTACTGAGTTTTACAGAATCTTTTGAGTCCAAACTCTTAGCTGACAATGATTTATTGTACAGGCCAACACTAAGGGACTCTGACTAACAAAGTTTGCAGATGACTGCAAACTGGGAGCCATTATTGAATCCCCAAATGATGTGGATACTCTACAAAAGAGTATTACAGAAACAGATGCTTGGTGCCAGAGCCATGGGCTCAAGCTCAATGCCAAGAAATGTATAGTTAACCCCTTTGGGAAAAAACATGTATCCATGAATTACCATATAGGTGGCAGTACACTAAACACTGAAGGTGTGATAAGAGACTTAGGGACACAGGTGGACAGTGGTCTCACCTTCGATACCCACATCACCACAACAGTCGGGAAATCCTTCTATGTGGCACAACTCATCACTAAGGGCTTTTCATCCAGAAAAAAGGAAGTCATTGTCCCACTGTACTCATCCCTCATTAGACCCATTATAGAATACAACACCCCGTTTGGTATGTACCTCTCAAGACATCTGCAACAACTGGAAAGGCCGCAGAAATACCTCACTAAAAGAATCACAGGCCTAAAGCAGATGCCCTAGCCTGATCGCCTTAAAAAACTCCAGCTATACTCTGTCATATATCGTCTACTCAGAGGCGATCTGTGCTTAACATACAAGGCCATGTCAAACCCAGAGCTGTTGGACATGCTACACTTAAAGAAATCCCAATCCCTCAGAGCCACACGCTCCAGGGATCTAAACCTTGTCATCACAATAAACAAAACATGCTGAAGGGATAGGTTCCTGACCCAGAGACTCTCCAGACTCTGAAACAGATTGCCCATACATGTCAAGCAGAGTGCCTCTTTGGCCCTCTTCAAAAGGAACCTTGACGATTGGATGGTAGAAAGGAAATTCACCCCAGGGATCATGTCAGTCACCCTGCTAGACAGGGGTCCAGGGAAGTAAATAGTGTGGGAAGAAATAGCCAGGGAATTGTTATGGCTAGGCTTGTATAGGCCCTAGGGCTGATAGCCTCTTACCAACCTATGAACCTATGAAAAAAAAAAAAATGGAACTGCAGCTTGTCCTTTCTTTAACATACTATTGAAGCAGAAAAATCTGCATAAAAATGTCAAACACACAGGGAATATGGTTCTCCCAAAAACAAATTACACACTTATTGTGCCTGCCGCGTGGATGGCCTACCTTTTCACAGAAGTATTTATGGAAACCATCCTCCATGATTAAACAATGATAATCACCCACATACAGTAACCAACAGCAAAAAATTCAATAATTTCAACAACACAAAGAAGTTCCTTTGAGAACAACACACAGAAACAATTTTAAACTTTAGAGACAGTAGAAAATATTTAAATAAGTATATGAGCAGAGAGATGCACAATAACTGGAAAAAGGTTAGAACAACAACACAAAGCATAAACAGAAATGGCAGAAAAGAAACAAATAGAACTGGTGAAATACAATAGAGTAAAAGACAGCCCACTGAAGAAACAGTGTTCCAGTCACTGTAAAGGCTTTAAGGCAGGACTAATCCCAAAACTCTAAAAACAGCATAAAATAAGACATATACATTTTTCAAGTTTGCAAACTAAGCAGCAAAATCAACAAACAGTATAATTTATCAGTAGACACCAATAAAATGTGAGAAGAATCACTCACTACATTTTTTAAATGCTATTTTTAGAAAACGCAGCCTGGGACCATCTGATGATTTTTAGAGCTATTTGAACAGTAGTGCAGATCTGGAGTGAAACAGCAGCTTGGAGTATTGTGGGATGTGTAAGTACTAAGCAGGTTGAGAAAGTCTGGACTGCCAAGCAGTCTTAATACCTGCAGTCTTAGTCCTATGAAATACTGGGAATGAACCTACTCTTCTCACACTATAAATTTTGAGGCTCGCTGACAGTGATAGTGCCTGCATAGCAGGCATTATTGTTGTCTGTGATAATGCCTGCTATCCAGTGAAATAAGAAACCTATGACATCACATTAATGACCTCACTTAACAGAGCACATTGCAATTGGCAAGACCATGACTACAGAGCTCTAGTGATGTAGTGTTCATGATCCTGGAACTGGAGAGTCTGCCTCTTTCTTGCTTGATATTTTAATCATTAACCATTCCTAATTAAATAACCTGTAATAAAAGGAATGCTTTCTACTGTGTATTAGAGAAGTGACATAATTTGATGTAATGTCAGTGAAAGGACCTGAAAAGAAAAAAACTGGAAAGACAGAAGTGGTGAACTTCATGAGACCCATGCAGATGGACAATACAGTTACGACTGCTGAATCCTACACAAATGCACTCTATAAGCACTTACACGAGTGCATAGATCGTGCTATCCCAAACAGTACAAAGATGCTATCCTCCAAAATAAGGAAGCCAATCTGGTGGTCCCCTCCCATAAACAAACTGTACAACAGAAGGAAGAAATTGTTGCAAAAGAGAGTAAAATCCCATGAGTGGAGGAGCTCCCTTGTCAGCCTCAGTAAGAAGCTGAGATCCCTTATAAGATCCTCCAAAGCTAGCTACGAAAACAAAATTGCCACTGATTCTAAGGACAACCCAAAGCATTCTATAGCTATGTCAAGAATCTCAATGGCAACACCCAGATCTGCTCTGAGTTACAGCACAACGGCATGAAAATTACAGAACCAACTGATATTGCCAACATCCTGGCAGATAGGTTCAGTAGTAACTTTACCCCACCCCTCACCCCCTAAAGGGCCCATATCTATACAGGAAGAATGCAGAGTCCCTGTAATCACAACTACGCAGGTAAAAGCTGCACTCTCTAAAGCCAAAAACACAGCATCCATGGGACCGGACAACATTCCAGGCTGCATTTTACATGAACTTCAGAATGAACTGGCTCCCCACCTAAGCACCATGTTCAATCATAACCTCACATCAGACTTTGTGCCCACTGAATGGCATATAGCAACAGTTATCCCACTCCACAAAGGGGGAGCCACCACTGATCCCGGGAACTATCGCTCTATTAGCCTGATGAGCCTGGTCTGCAAGGCCATGGAACGTATCATCATGGAACTCATAAACAAAGACATTGGTAACCTCCAAACTCTGGATCCCACGCAGTTCGGTTTGTGAAAGGCAGATCATGCCATGCATCCTGAACCTGATCGACGTCTTTGAGGCAGTCACCAAAGCCATAGATGAGGGTACGGTGGTTCACACAGCCTATCTTGACCTCGCCAAGGCTTTCGACACCATCCCCCATTCTGGAATTATAGCTAAACTCACTAAACTAGGTATAAATCCCTACGTCACAAGATGGGTTGCCAACTGACTCACTGACAGAACCCACACTATAAAAGTTGCACACTCTAAATCTGACCTCAAACCAGTGACAAGTGGAGTACCATAGGGTTCAGTCCTTGGACCTTTCCTGTTTGGTATCTACTTCTCTGAAGTACAGGCTAACACAGGCCTCTGGCTAACGAAGTTCGCAGATGACTGCAAACTAGGAACCATAGTCGAGTCCCCAAATGATGTGGAAATCCTACAGAAGGGCCTCGCTGAGACAGATGCCTGGTGTCAGAGCCATGGCCTCAAGCTCAATGCCAAAAAGTGCACTATCATCCCCTTTGGTAAAAATTCTGCACCCATGAACTACTACATAGACAGCAGTCTACTTAACACCGATTGTGTTATAAGAGACCTTGGGACCAAGGTGGACAATAATCTGTCCTTTGATAGTCACATCACCACAGTAGTCAGGAAGTCCTTCTGCGTGGCACACCTCATCATAAAAGGATTCTCATCCAGGAAAAAACAGGTTATTGTTCGCCTCTACTAGACACTCATTAGACCCATTATAGAGTACAATGCCCCTTTTGGAATGTACCTCACAAGACATCTGCAGCAGCTGGAAAGGCCACAGAAGTACCTCACAAAGAGGATTACTGGACTCAAACAGATGCCCTACACTGACCATCTCAAAAAACTCCAGCTTTACTCCATAGCAGATCGCCTACTCCGAGGTGATCTCTGTCTAACATATAAAGCTATGTCAAACCCAGAGCTGGTAGACATGCTACACCTAAAGAAATCCCAATCCCACCGAGCACATGCTCTAGGGAGCTAAACCTTGTCACCACAATAGATAGGACATGCTGGAGGTATAGATTCCTGTCCCAGAGACTTCTCATACTCTGGAACAGGCTACCCATCTATGTCAAGCAAAGTTCTTCATTAGCACTCTTCAAGAAAAATCTTGACGAGTGGATGGGAAATAGGAAATACACCCCAGGGATCACTTCTGTGTCTCTGCTCGACAGTGGCACAGGAAAATAACTTTCTTGGGTGGTGTAAGCCAGGGAACCTTGTTGGCTAGGCTTACGTAGGCCCTCAGGCTGATAGCCTAGTACCTACCTATGAACCTATGGAAAAGAGGTGTTATCCTGAAAACTATATACCAATAACATCATAAGAGGCTGATAATTCTGTTGTACAAGAAGAGCTAACTGAAGTGTTCAGCAAATAAACGTTAAAAGTTAAAACATGGGAAGGTGTAATGGAAGCATACAAAAGTGCCATGAAATATATTTCAGTCGCCTGATTGCAGGAGCCTGACTAGTAACTTTAAGATTTGACAAAAGGAGCAATATATATGTTGGGAAGGCTTTACAAATGAGAGTGGTGACAACTTGGTGAGTGATGTTTACATTTACGCTGCACAGACCTCAGATGTTGAAACTCCACAAACACAGAGAGCCTGGGGCTGCAGACCCATGTAAAGATGTACTAGGTGAGATAGACAAGCAGTGCAATTTACATCATGATGGGTTGTGCTGTACTCCACTTATGTGTGAGTTGTTGGCTATGTACAGTAATATGTTCTTTGGCCTTTTTGTATTGGAAGCATTTATTGTAGTATAACACAAAAGGTTAACACTATAGTTGGTAATGAGCTTCCTGGATTTGATTCCTAAATTTTCCACTTATAGATTGTGTGACCCTGAGCAAGTCAGTTAAGCAGGCAGTGTTCCTGAGGTGCAGCAGAAAAATGAGTTCTAATTTTGCAATAACACTTGAACCATGTTAGAGTCTTCCATCCGTCTCACCTTGTGGGCTATATTGGATCTGACCAGATCTGAAGCTTGCAACTTTCAGACCTTTGGATCCAAAGCTCAGGCACCTCCCCTCTACCCAAAATCCTCCTCTGCCTTGCTAACTCCACAGATCAAGTTTGCTGGCCTATACAAGTAACCCTACCAATATCATCCCTTCAAAACTAAAACAGTCTGAAAGGATTGTAGAGCAGTCAAAAACTGCAAATAAGATGAGGCTCTGGATAAGTCCAGTATGGTCAATCGAGTAGGGAGGAAAAGTTGAGACAGATGGAAGAAGACAACACAGATCTAGCTTTATGTTAAGTGCATAACTTTCACATCCAATGTTGTCTTCCATCCACCTCAACTGCTGTCCCCAACTAATAAAAACATTGGGACGGTTCATGGAAGGATATTCAGGAGAACGGTGGAGCCAAATGAAGCCTTGAACCTAGACTCGAAGACCAGCTTAAAGTGAGAAATAAATGTATGCACTGTGGACCAAGTGGCCGCAGGACAGATATCAATAGGAACTCTAGAAAAGAATGCAGTGGAAGCTGCAACAGCCTTTGTAGAGTGAGCTTTAGACTTGTGAGGTGGAGACAATCCTTTGCCTTTGTAAACATCTGATGCAAATCTGACAACCATCTGGACAGTCTGATCTTGGAAACACGATCTCCCAATTTAATCTTGGAAAAAGAGAGAAAAAGCTGGTTATTTTTTATGATCTTGGTATGGTGCCTACAGTATTGTAATTGATGATGAACATCCAGTAAATGGAAGGTATATTCTCCTTTGTTTGAGAAATTAGGAAAGGAGATGGTCAAGTTGGTAGCCTGCTTCAGGGCAGAGTCTGAAGCAATTTAGGGAAGAAAATTAGGCTTGGTCCAAAAAAACAACCCTTTCTTTGTGTAAAACAAAAAACAGCGGCTTATATGACAAGGCCTGAAGTTCTGAAATCCTCCTAGCTGAGGTAACTGCTACCAGAATAAGTTTTTCCAAGAAAGAAATTTCAGTTCCACCATAGCTGTAGTTCAAAAGAAAGGTTAATTAGGACATGGAGTAAGATAATAATATCCCAAGGTGGAAAGGGGTCTCTTAACATAGGCCGAATGAGAAATGTACCCCGTAAAAAGGCCTTAACTAACTTCAGTGAAGCAACAGGAGTGTGATCTTCCCTACATGAAAACTGGAAATTGCTGCCAACTAAATCTTGATGGTGAAGTAGCTAGCATGTACCTGAAACAAACTTGCCAAAAAATATAAAATTGATGGTAACAGTACAGAAAAGGGATCCAGACCCTTGGAGGATGCCCAAAATGGAAAATCTATTCTACTTGCTACTATTAACTTTTCTAGTAGAAGTTCTGTGATGATGACAATATATGTAGCAGAGGAAGAAAGTCTGGAATTTATGGTTATTATTGAAAGTGGAGAAACCAAGCAGTTAGCTTCATGGCTTTGAAGTCCAGGTGTGGCTTGCCAAATGAGTGAGAAATTTAATCTGGAAGAAGTTCCAGCATCTAAGGAGGGTACACCAAGTGAGCCCATAGAAAAGGGAACCATATCTGTCAAGGACAAAAGGCTCCATGAGAATCAGTTTCACCTTGCAAAGGACAGCCTTCTGAAGGAACATGGTTATGAGGGGAGTGGGGAGTGGGAGGATAAGTGTACAGGAGACTTGGGCACACGTGTGGGCCAGACCATCCCTTGTTGACTCTTTCTCTTTGGTAATTAGGGCAAAGTAGCTGCTGCATTTGGTGCTGAATGAGATAGTGAAAAGGTTGCAGCAAGGATGGCTCCAGTGGCTGAAGATCTTGGCAGCCACCATTTGATTGAGAGACCATTCATAAGGCAGAAGAATGGACCTGCTCAACTTTCCTGCTAATACATTGGATCTCCCAAGATATGCATGCACTACAAAAAGAAAGTGCTGAGAAGACATCACCCACTGCCAAACCCTCATGGATTCCAGACATAAAGAATACCAGTGGGTTCCCCCTTGTTTGATAATGCACCAGATGACTGACATATTGTCTGTCTGAATCACAATCACACCCCTGGGGAGTGAGTCCTGGAAGAACTGCAATGCTAGAAGAAGGACTGTCCTCATTTCCAACACACTGATGTGAAGACTGGCCTTTGTCAAAGTCCACTTGACTAGGACACTCTTCCCCTCAAAATACCCCCCATACCACAAGGAATGTGGTATTTCTGGCAAATGGGAGGGGGATGTTAAAGGGGCGGCCGCGAGAAACAAGAAGGGATTTTAGCCACCAATGAACATGGTGCTTGCAGATTTTCATGAGCCTGACTAGCAAGTACATGGGTTTATGCAGCAGAGACCACTGAACCAGGAGGTCCAGTGTAACACCCTCATATAAAATCTGGCATAAGGAATGAGAGTTATGGAGGCTGCCTTAGAGCCCAAGTAATGTAGGATGGATCTCATAAGGGGTTTTGGGTGAAACAGAACCAAGGAAGCTTGATGACATACAGTAATAATTCTGGAAGTTTGTCTATCTGCAATGTGGTATCCCGGTGTCATCCTATGAATTCTATTATTTGAATAGGAGTCAATATGGACTTCTCCACGTTGACCATAACCCCTAGGTGAAGACATATATGGAGCAAGGAATTCCTGGCTTGAATAAGTAGATCCTTTGTGGCAGCAATTATGAGCCAATCATCTAGATACAGGACCACCTGTAAACCTTGTAGTCTGAGGTATGCTGCAAGCACTGCCATAGATTTAGTGAACCTCTGAAGGGCTGTGGCGAGCCTGAAGGGTAGTGCCCTTAACTGAAAAGTACTGGCTCCCAGATGAAAGTGGCAGAATCATCTGGACTGCCAGCTATCTTTATGTGATAGTAGATATACAGGACCACAGAGCATATCCAGTTATCTGTCCACAAAAGAGATAAAATGGACCGAACCATGACCCTTCGGAATTTGTCTGTTTCACAACTGGTTTAGATAGCAGAGGTCCAAGATGGGTCTTAGGTCCTTAAGTCCCAGTTTTTCTTCAGAACCAAAAAGAATCTCCTGTAGACTCTGGACTCTTGCTGATTTGTTGGGACCTCATGGATGACTCATTCATCTTCGCAATTTCTTCAGCTGCTGCCTTCCTTTGAAGGGGGTGGAATATTGGCAAGCTTTATGACTTTTGTGGTTAACAAATAAAGGGAATGATATGGCCTCTGGATACCACTATCTAAACTCAAGAGTCTTGAGTGATGGCTAACCAGATGTGAGGATGCAGAGATAAGTGCACCTCCAAACTACCTCCAGAGTACGACAGTTGGGCAACCTTTCAGGAGCTCTTGAAGGGTCTGTCAGTAAAGGGGCCTCAAAACCTTTGGTTCTGCAGACTACCTCTGCCACAAGGATGATTTACATTGCTACTGTTCCACCCTCTGCCCCTGGGGGTTTATCTTCAGAAGTACCATGTGAAAACTTCAAAACTTTCAAAACCATAGTCTCTTACAACCCCTTTGCTTCTGGAAGAAGGTCTTTTGAGGGATGGAGGAGCTGATGTCAATGGCAGATAGAGTTTTACCATCCTATTCACTTCCAGTAAATGTGTCCTTTACTTTAGGTCCAAATAGTTTGGACTCAGCAAAAGGGGCATTCAAGATGGATGCCTTGAGGTTATCCACAAAATCACAGGGATGCATCCATGTGTGTTGATGTACAGCAATGCCAGTGCCTGCTGCTCTAGATGTGCCAGACATCACATTGGATAAAAGGCACATGGATACATTAGACTGAGACTGAAGAGTCACTAAATGAGTATCCACCATTTTGTGGGACTCTGTGGTCATGGCTCTGGAATGGGCCTTGGACATTTCCTTGGTCAAGCCCCTCTGAAATCTTGTCAAATGTGCTAGGTAGTTCAGTGCCCATAATGTGAACATCACTGAATTATATGTCTGCTTTCTAAATCTGCCCAAAGCTCTGGTCTCCTTGTTTGGGGGTATGGACAGAAGAGCTTTCCTCAAATAGTTGTTTCTTCATGGACTCTGCCACCATGATGGCATCCACTGCATGCCCCCTTGTTCCAGTGGGATTGTCTTGCAGATAAAACATGATTTTATCAGGTTTGTGGGTATGAACTCCACTATATCTTGCTTCTTCCATGCCCAGTGCAATATCAAATTAATATGCTCATCAGCCCAGGATTTCCAAGATGGCTGCACAATGAGTTACAGCTTAATTTCAGCTCTCCCAATGTGAAAACAGAAACTCAGAAAAGAGAACCAGTGAACTTATCTTTTTGGGTAAATTTCAGTAACTGGTTAGTATGTGCACTGCCTGAATGCCAGCAAAAAAAAAAGAAATTCAGAAAACCTGAAAGAAAATCATCCATAAAAGGTGAGGAGAAAACACTGACTGGGAATAATTCTGCAGCTGTTCAACAAAAGGCAATGCAAGCTCCAGCTTTGGTGCAAGATATGACTTCCAGTAATCTACAGGAAAAAGTAAGTAAAATGTACTCAGAGCTGATTAAAATAAGCAAAACACTGAAGGAGTATCTTCTTTTCTTCTTCTTTCGGCTGTTCCCGTTAGGGGTCGCCACAGCAGATCAATTGTTTCCATTTCTTCCTGTTCTCTGCATCTTGCTCTGTCTCACCAACCACCTGCATGTCCTCTCTCACCATATCCATAAACCTTATCTTAGGCCTTCCTCTTTTCCTGTTAGCTGGCAGCTTCATCCTTAGCATCTTTTTCCCAATATACTCTGCATCCCTCCTCAGCACATGTCCAAACCAACATATATTAACTTAAATAACAAAAGGCTAGAAAAATAGAAATAGCTTTAAACAGATATTCAGATGAGGTGATAAAACTGCAAAAAAAAAAAACAACCTAGACCTTTAATGGTAAAGATACAATCCTACCAACAGAAATAATTGATTCTGACAAAATTGTGGCAGAAGAACAAAGTACTAAAAGTGGGGGACAGTAGAATGTTTGTGGAAAATGGTTATTGACTATACACCAGGCAGAAGAGGAGTCAATGTATTCCACTAATCAGGGAATGTTGAGAAGCAAGTGTGAGATTCAAGATGCAGTACCAGCTATTTTCAAAATATTCTTTCCTGGAGGGTCGAAATCATTTTTTGATACAGAATATGCTAAGCAGGAAATACAAAAGTTTATCCAACAAAAATTGACCTGTGAAACAGAAGGATAATCTCATTCTTGTTCTTCTGATACTACAGCCCACAGAGAGACTGTGCCAGTGAAACCTTTTCCAAGGTGTTAATGGAAAATGCTTGAGAGACAGAAAAAAAAGCACAAGAGTTGACTAGAAGAACCAAGAGTACATTGACTGGATTTGGGAGATGGAGATCAATAAGAAGGAAAACAGCAACTCAGAAACTCACAAAAAAGTGGGGTTACAAAGCATTAATTATATTTGTAAAACATGACAGAACAAGGAAACCTGGAAATATTGGACTTCATAGGTTCATAGGTTCCAAGGGCCTAAGTAAGACTAGCCAACAAAGTTCCCTGGCTTATGCCAACTCAAGAAAGTTAATTTCCTGTGCCCCTGTTGGGCAGAGCCACAGAAGTGATCCCCGGGGTGTATTTCCTATTTCCCATCCATGCATCAAGATTTTTCTTGAAGAGTGTTAATGAGGAACTTTGCTTGACATAGATGGGTAGCTTGTTCCAGACTATGGATAGTCTCTGGGACAGGAATCTATCCCTCCAGCAAGTCCTGTTTATTGTGGTGACAAGGTTTAGGTCCCTACAGCGTGTAGCTCAGAGGGATTGGGATTTCTTTGGGTATAGCATGTCCAACAGCTCTGGGTTTGACATAGCTTTATAAGTTAGGCAGAGATCACCTCAGAGTAGGCGATATGCTACAGAGTAAAGCTGGAGTTTTTTGAGACGATCAGTGTAGGGCATCTGTTTGAGGCTAGTAATTCTCTTTGTGAGGTACTTGTGTGGCCTTTCCAGCTGCTGCAGATGTCTTGTGAGGTACATTCCAAAAGGGATGTTGTACTCTATAATGGGTCTAATGAGTGTCGAGTAGAGGGGGAACAATGACCTCTTTTTTTCCTGGATGGGAACCCTTTTGTGATGAGGTGTGCTATGTAGAAGGATTTCCTGACTACAGTGGCAATGTGTTTATCAAAGGAGAGACTACTGTCCACCTGGTTCCCAAGGTCTCTTATCACACATTCGGTGTTAAGAAGACTGCCGCCTATGTGGTAATTCATGGGTACAGAGTTTTTACCAAAGGGGCTAACAATGCACTTTTTGGCACTGAGCTTGAGGCCATGGCTCTGACACCAGGTATCTGTCTCAGTGAGGCCCTTCTATAAACTTCTTCACTTCTTTGACTTAGTTAAATGTATAGGTGACTCCAAATCATATACACTACTTCATGTCATTAACGTTTGGAAGAACAGGGGGGCAGAGGAAGGAAAGTTTTAACTGTAAATAAAACATTTTTCTTAACAATAGTGTTTTTATAGAGCATAACATATGCTACATGCTGTAAAGTAAAGCATTCTCAGTTATTTTTGAGTGTAATAGGGATACTAAAGTAAACAGACAACCCTGTTTTTTTTTCCTTCTTTCTCTCTCCTTGTTTAGTTTTAAAAAATGCAGTAACTTCAATATAAAAACAAAAGAAAAGTCTGGACAAAAGAGCATGATACAATAAAAAACTGATATACTTTTTCTTACTCTTGCATAGGAGAATGACTTCATTAAGGCCCTTGGCTTGATCTAGTAACACATTTTAAGGCAAAGCAAATAAAATAAAAGAACACCGAATATAATAAAAAGTTTTCCTCTAGCAAATGAATGCTTGTAGTAGAGCCAAATGTCTGGTTCCCATGTTTCTATGTAGAGAATCTGATAAGGGGCAATAAAAACAGAATACTTTTCTTTCTTTATTTCAATGGCCAGAAGATAATGTTTTCTGAAAGCATTCAAGTGCTATTAAAATCTGGGAGAAGAATAAAGATAAGACAAAAACAGACAGCACTTGGTGGCCGTAGAAGCACAGGCTGTGCACTGTGTCTTAGCATGGGTAACCTTCCTTATAAGCAGTGGCGGCTAGTGCCATCGGACTGCAGGACTGCAGCCCTCCCAGCAAAAAGAGTCTTTGCTTTGGACATTTATTTTACATGATTCAATACAAAATGTATTTAAATATTTTGTTTAGTTATTGTGTTCTCTAACGACTCGAGTCCGACCGACTCGCAAAGTCCCAGAACTCGAACTGTGCTTGCTTGTCGAGTTCCAGGTTTTTTTTAAGCGTTTCTTCTGTAAATCTGCCTGACTGCTGCAAAAGCAGTCTAGATTAATGAGAAGGCATCAGTGTGATGCCCAGAAGTCTAGGCGGTTTAAACGCACAGAAAAGTAGAAGGGGAGTCGGACTGCCACGACGGCAGTCATGTACGTTAAGTGGACGGCTGGATGGCTACTGACTGGTTCTCACTCTCTTCTCTTCTCAAAAAAGAGAGCGAGAACCAATCAGTAGTAGTAACCTGTAGCACAGTACTTTGATTATTGTGCTAAGGAGTTCGGACTATTTAGTTAAAGTTAAAGAAACAAACAACTTTTTTTGGCTTGCTTGCCTGCAGTGTTGGTGTTGCCTCCTTGCTGGTTTGCTTAGCAGTTACCGAGTCAGACAGACAGGAAAAGAATTTAAAGAATTCTTTTCTTCGTGACTGAGACGGACAGTCACTTTTTTTAACCAAATTAAACTGAGGTTGGTGTTGGCTCTGCACTGTAGATGTATAATCTCTTATCTGATTATGTACAAAGGCACGCATACATGTTATAGCATTTCTGAATGGACACATTTTTCCAAGATTTTAGAGGCAGCTGCAGGGATTTTAAAAGGATAGTAATTGTTAAATGTTGTAACTTGTAACGGTTCCCCTTTTCTGCATTGGTGCAACTAGACACATTGCTTTCATATTGCAGGACGTATTCTTGTTTCTAACTCACATGGCCATAACACCTACATCTTCCATCAGCCACCAGCTGGGATTATACTCTAAAGGAGCTATTGTTAGTTTAACAAATAAATGTCTAAAGTTATTTACCCTAAAATTCTAGACAGCTTATACAAATATTGCAAACAGAAAAAAATATGTAATAGATATTTTTTAAAGCAGTTTGACTTTTGGTTGCTTAAATATTAGCTTTTTTTGTTGCCAAAGAAGTCTTATTTTTCACAGGAAAGATGCAGCAATATTCTTTTAAAGACAAACATTATAAAACAGGAAACAAGTCGATTCTGCTGACTCTGCAAGGTCCAAAAATGGACTCTAGATTCCCTATCTACTTGTACACAAGCACAGTCATACACAGACACAAATACATCTATCTGTGTGTATGTTTGCTTGCATACTGGTAAACTGGACAAGGATTACATGGTTAATACTTTATGTCCTGCTTTCCTCAGGAAAAGTAATATTCAACTGAAACTACCATAACAAAAAGTTGCTCTTTTCTCTGAGCTGTGGCAACCTTAGAGATTGTTCTGTGATGTAGATGAGTATAGAAATATAGTTACTTGCTTTTGGGATGGAAGGCAAAGTACATTGTAGAAACAAATATACTGTTCTCACTGATAGGTAATTCTTTCTCTGTATGAAGTACATCTAAGCCATATATGAAGGGGATCCTGACAATCTGTCATGCATCCAGTTAAAAGACAGTATTACATATGTTGTGCACTATAAAGTGAATATTTCACTATAGTAAGATGCCTATGGAAGTTCTGTTTTATGACACTCACAGTGTCATTCTTTCAAGGATGCCTTAGAATCACAACAGTATAATTCACATGGTGCATGGTGTGGAATCTTTTCATCTAAATATGGTCTGTAATGGATAAGTACTTCACAGGCTTGTTGTGCAATAAAAATAATTAAAATCAACAGAGATACTGCAATATAGTATGGGTATGGCACCAACGTCACCATAAAACACTGCAGGGTATGGCATTCAAATGACACTGTTGCTGTGGGCTCTCCTCCAAAAATGCATTTTTTGTAACTGCATTTCACAACATTTATTAGCTATTACATTAAATGATTTTGTTGAAAAATACAATAACAAAGATAAGTTATTTCCAGAATGAATAATGCTGTTAAACTTGTCTTGTATGAAAAAAAAACTGTCTCTCCTACTGACACAACTACCATTTTTGTGACTTTCTTGAAGCAGATTGTTTCAATACTTCTGACATGCTATAGTATATAAAATACTAAAATAGCAGTTTCCAGAGAAGGCAATATACTTTCAGAACAATAAAAGTACATATTCAGCATGCAGTGTGTAACACAACTATGTTTCATGACTAAGCCGTTCATGAAACAGGAAGAGGTCAGACACAGAAGATGTCCTTGTATAAGCCAGTGGTGATGCAGTCTGTCTGATGCTACCTTTTACTTACATAAAAACCTCAAGGCAGATGTCACTGTACAAGTCAGTAAGAAATGCGGAATGTCCTGTACTAAGCTATGTTACCTTTCACTTAAAAGCCTCAAGGCCCCTACATAAGTAAGCGGGAAATGTAGAATGTCTGATTGCTACCTTTCACTTACATAAAAACCTCAAGGCAGTGCAGGTGTCACTGTACAAATGAGTGGGAAATGCAGAATGTCTGGTACTATGCAAACTACCTTTCATTTACTGAATCACTTTTCATATGCATTTCCTGAAAATGTAAAAGAAACAGTTCAAAAAGCAATACATTAGGAAAGTAAGACTTTAGGAGCAAATCAGTATTAAAATAATCACTGTTACTGTGTTGTCTTTTGGGGGTGGCCGCGGTGGTGCAGCAGTTAGCATTGCCATCTCACAGCAAGGGGTTCTGCAGTTCGATCCTCAGCTGGGATGCCTTCTGTGCGGAGTCTGCATGTCCTCCCTGTGATCATGGGGGTTTCCTCCGGTTTCATCCTAAAGACATGCTGTAGGTAGATTGGTCACTCTAAATTGACCCTAGTGTGTGCATGTGTGTGCCTTCTGCTGTGGTGACCCCTAACCAGGAAAAGACCTAAGAAGAAGACTGTGTTGTCTTTTGGGTTTAGTTTTCTTCAATATGACATGGTGTGACTTTAGTGCTGCATACCTCTCAACTGTCCAGATTTTCACAGAATTAATATATTTTTGTTTATTTTTGGTTTGTTCCTCATAAAATGTGCAGTTTTCTGGAAAATCATTTAGGAATGAGGTCACTAAATAATGACAGACATTGAGTTTCAGACTTCACACCCTTCAGAAAAATGCATGCTAAAGCAAGACCTGTTATTCTGTCAACTGTCTAAGTTTATATAAGAGCAATTTTAGTATTGTTTGTATGTTCCCCCAATATATTTGGCCTTGTCCAGATTTCCTGCATTAAGAGGTTGAGAGGTACATGCAAATAAATCGCTTTATAGAATTAGGTATATCCAAACCTCTCACTTGTCCCCGATTTTGGCTCAGAATGTTGCTCTCCCCTAATAATCCCTCCGCAAAATGGCAATTTTGGAAGAAAACGTGAAGGGTTTACAATTAATAAATAATTGTAATGATCAGAGTTATAGATTAATTTTATTTCAGAAATGCATATAGGTTCTCTTATTTTGTCAGCTGCTCAACTTAACAGTACTAATATTAAAAAAAGTGTTCCTTCTTTGACAGGTTCCCAGCTGTATTGTGTGGCGATTTTATATTTTTGCGTCACATTTTTTGGTCTGTTTTTCATAAAATTGTGTTTTTCTGGCAAATTAGTGGCACATCATTAAAGACTGAAGTTAAAAAATAATGACGGACATTTGAGTTTCAGATTTCATACCCTTCAGAAAATTCATACTAATGCAAGACCTACTATTCTATTATCTTTCTATGTTTACACAAGTAATATTTAAAAATTGTCCTTATATTTAGGCCTTTGTCCCACTTCTATTTATGGCTTTGTCCAGATTTCTTGCTCTGAGGTTGCGAGGTATGACAAATGTGTCAGGGCCATCGCCATCACCATCAGCCGGAGACACTTCAAATTGTGACATACTTGTTGCACCCCACTCCCCCATGTAGTGACTCTGGATGTGTCCAAGCAAGGAAAGGA
Organism: Protopterus annectens; assembly: GCF_019279795.1. NCBI lineage: Eukaryota > Metazoa > Chordata > Ceratodontiformes > Protopteridae > Protopterus > Protopterus annectens. Next base: position 1,498,324,845 of record NC_056741.1, read on the forward strand.
GCAGTTATGCAGTGTAAGTGTGCAGAGTACCCCCCCATCCAAGGTAGGCACAAGTACTACAGTGGCTTTTCATCTGTCCTTGATTTTGCAGAATGTTCTTGTTTTCTTAAATATTTTTATACTGTTGATTTATGCTTCTTATTATTCAGAAAATGCATGTTGTTGCAGTCCCTGTTGCTCTGTGTTTAAGTAGCAATGCCTTAATGACCATCAGGTAAGCTTGTCTTGAGATTGTAAGATGCAAGTAAGCTTTAATAAGCATACTGTTAAATAATTACCAACACTGAAAGCCTTTTTGCTGTTGCCATGCAGAGAATATTTACATAACTAAATAACTTATAAGCCTTAGTTATTGAAATGCGTATGACAGTATTTGTAATAAAGGACATTACACTTGTTGGAGACTTCCAGTCATCTTTGCAAACTTTACCCGTAAACTAAACAGAATGTCAATCTATCATGTGTGGTCCATAACCTGTGCAGTTAATTCTTTAAGCAATTAATCTTGAGCTTCTTTCTTGTTTGCTATTCATTTTTTACTTTGATGATGTTTTCCCCATGAAACAAGTAGATAGTTGTTGTCAGGAAGCAAGTCTTTTTTGGATAAGAAACATTTTTACAAGTGGGGATGTCACAGAGATTGCTACTTTCAGCATGTTACTTGGTGCTTTTATAAAGCTGAATATAAATTATAATTAGAAATGCAGTGCAGGAGAATTGGTTTGAGTTGAGTGCTGCTTGTTTTTTACACTTGATTTTGACTGGCATTCCAGTGATGTATTTAAAAAGTAATTTATTTTTTCATACCTCACAACCTTTTTGTTTCCATCTAGATATTAAGTAAGCTGTCATGTAGCCAATGCATTGAAATATTTTTTTTCTTCTACACTTCATTTTGTCTTGACTGGACTCTTATAATGACGGTTTGGCACACAGGACAGCATATTTAATTAAAGTCACAGTTTTTGTGGTTTTGAGCATAGCCTCACCCCTTTCTAGTTGACCACACCCCCTTGGCCCCACCCATTCAGCTGTCTCCTGCAGTCCCCCTTTGATTTGAAGTCACCAGCCACCACTGCTTATAAGTTAACACAAGTGTGTGAGTATGACTGTCAGTCTGGGACAAGTGTTTCTATTAGGAGGGTTAAACTTCAATATTTGAAGATATACATAGTTTTGTGTGTTAGGTTTTAGCGGTGTTCTGGGGTGGGGTTTTTTTAGTGTTTTCATTAAAACACAAAGTTTTGTAAGATGTGACATATGTTCAACTGGATATGACAAGAAATAACTGTATAAAGATCAACCTACTAAACATTAGTGTATGTGTGTAACACAATTGCTGAAACTAAACATTTTTTAAAAAAAGATGTTTCACATATCAGGTGGGAATAATAACTTATTAACACAATGACACTTTCTATATTATCTTTAAATGTGAACCATTCACAGAAAAGAAAGAGTAGTGAATTACATTAAAAAATGCAAATTGCAAACAGTTATGTTACAGGAGACACATTTGGAAAGAACTGAGCATCTGAATTTGATAAAGAAAGGATTTCAGGATGGTTATTCAGTGGAATATCTGGGGCAAAGGAAAAGGGAAGTACTAATATTAATTGCAAGAGGAGCTCCAATAGTGATAGAAGAGGAAAAATAATAATAATGGCAGATTTGTACTATTAAGGGGCTACTGGCAAAGGATGAGGATTACACTGGCATGTCTTTATATTCCACTTAAAACTGCTATAATGGAGCTTAAGTAAATTCTAGGAAAGTTAGTCAGCTTTCAACAGGGATATTACTTATAGGTCGGGTCTGGAATTGGATTTCCAAGGGCTATATAACAAAAGGTATAGATTTTTTGAAAAAGATTATGAAATAGAGATTTTTTTTTAAGAAATTTTTGAAATATTTGACACGGAAGACATGAAATCAGTAGTAGGAGTTCAGAGTGAATTTACATATTATTCCTGAAGGTACAAAAATTGGGCTGGGCTACACAGAAATTATATTTTACAGGAACATGTGCATTTAATTGAAAGTTTTGATATGCATACAATAACTATTTCTAATCATGTGCCAATAATAAATAAAATAAAAAAGCAGGGTAATTAAATAAAAATGAGACACTGGTGCTTTCCCACCTATCAGTTGAAAAGAGAGGAATTTAAGGAATGGGTAGTGAAAATTATTTGAGATTTATTAGGGAAGACAGAAATTTCTTCTGAAAATATAGCTAGGGAGTGGGAAAAATTAAAGTGGAGTTTAAAAATAGGATGGAAATAAAAGAAAGATATAGTTAAGAATTAATAACAATTATTTAGAGGGACTGACAAAGCTTAAAGTATTGCAGAATAATGGGAATATCAGAGAATAAGAAGACCATCAAATGCAGAATGCTAAAATAAGGGATTACCTCGATAATATGCACATGAGTTTAGAAAGACTGCTGTCAAACAATTGTTTCTTGATAATAACTCCAGAGCACAAAAACTTTTGCTAAGCACGACAACAGAAAGTAGAAAGGTGTGTCGCCAAGCTTAGTGAGCCTGTAACAAGGAAGATAACCAGAGATCCTGTAGCAGTATTAAAATATTTCAGAAATTTTATGAAAATCTGTATAAGGCAGAGAAATATGGAAATCAAGAAAAGGTTGAAATGGAAATGTTTATGGAATCATTAAATATGCCAAAGTTAGAGGTAGATGAGGCTAAATTACTAACATATGGGGCAGAAAGAGATGAGAGAAAAATGGTGATGCATAACCAATCCACAGGAAGGTTCCCAAGAATAGATGGTATTCCTGTTAAAGTTAGGAAGTTAGTTGGGCAGAAACTGTTAAATATCTGGAAGGTTTTGTTTAATAGTATTTTAAAAGGAAAAGCACCAACATCCTGGAAGAAAGAGGTGGTGGCTGTAATACTTAAAGATGGTAAAGACCCATCAGGTCCAGCTTCATATAGGCCCATTGCAATTCCAAACCATGATTATAAAGTGTTTATGTCTACAATGGCTAAAGGAATGCCAAAGGAGATGCCAAAATTGATAGATATGGATCTATGTGGTTTTGTGGAGAGGAGGCAAACAGGTGACAACATTAATCGAGCAGTGATGATCCAGAGGAAGCAGAATGTAAGAAAACACCACTGTTGTTGTTGGGTCTTGATGCAGAGAAAACATTTAACACAGTAAGCTGGTATTTTATGAGCAGGGCAATGAAAGTATTTGCATTCCCTGATAAAATTATAAGGTTGATTAGGAGGATATATGAGGGATCGGAGTCAAACATTAAAGTGAGTGGGTTCCTCTTTGATAAGTTTTGTTTGAGCAAAGGAACTAGGCAGGGGTATAATCTTTCTCCGTTGTTATTTCTGTTATATTTAGAAACACTGGCAAAGAAATTAAGGGACACAGAAATTGAAGGATCTAATTGGTATAGTATTCAAGAAAAACTGGTTTTATTTGCAGACGATATTATTTTATACCTGATAAAACCAGAAAAAGGACATTTCGGTGTTGTGGAACATTTTGAGACAGTTTCAAGTCTTTTCGGGATACAAAAATTCATGAAGGTAAAACAAAGGCAATAACTGTAAACTATATATCCAGAGAAGAACTGGTTCAGCAATACCCATATTTATCAGGACATGATAAAATGAAGTACTTAGGAGTATGGATTGAAAAAGAGTCTGCTATGTCAGCTAAGGATGTATGGGAAGAGACTAAACAAAATATAATACAAAAACTGAGAAACTGGACACTCTGTTTTATGGATATAGCTAGCAAGAAACAAGCAGTGAAAGTTTTTAGAAGCTGTGGATAGCAATTAATAAAGAGTTAAAGGATTTTTATCTGGGAAGGGAAGAGGGTGAGAGTCAGGTGGGATAAGTTAGTCCTTCCAGTAGAACAATGTGGTTTGGACTTATCTGATTTGAAGGGGCATTTCAAAACTACACAGTTAAGGCTCCTATACATGGCACAAGCAGAAGGATGTAATTCAAAGTGGAAAGAAATGATGATGAAACAGAGAGTAAGCTCAATGAATAATGAGAGACTATGATTTTGGATGTAGATCCTTAAGGAGAATAAAAAATATTCTAAGAACTAAGCCAACACGGGAATGGAGAAAGGAAATTCTGACGACAGGGATGACTGCAATTAATTTAACACAGAATAGGCAAGAGGGGGCTGCAATTTACTGGTGAAAACTTTAAAGGTAACCAAGGTATTAGGAGCAAATAATCAGAGAGGGAAAAGTAAAAGAATGGAAACAGACCATGCATATATTTGGACTGCATGCTAGAAATTGCCTTCCCTATCAAGGACTGCTATCAGAGTATATGCAAAGAGAAAGGGAAAAAAGTTAGGTGCTCACCATAATGTTCTAGTTGTGTTGTCCATTTTCATTCTACCTCATCTGTTGGGTTTAGATCCGACTCAGATGCTACTTCCAGCTTGTGTAACACTGAAACTCTTTTAAGCTCCTCCCTTTACCAACAATGCCCCACTCACCTAACATACCTCAGATCTTCTTTGCTTCCCATAGATTTGCAAAGTATTAAGGAATTATGATATAACAGAATCTGAGAATCAAACAGAGGAACAGCAGTTCCTGCAGCATCCATCAATCTTTCCAAGAGTAAAGCAAGGAGAAGGAGTTGGTAGGAGGGGAGTTGAGAAAGAATGAAAATGGACAACACAGATGGAACGTTATGGTGAGTACATAACTTTTTTATCTGATGATGTCATTTTAATTCATTCCTCAACTGTTGGGACAGAGTCCCCAGCTACCTAAATCCCAGAAGGACTCTAAAGAAGGATATTCCTAAGCACAGCTGAGCCAAAGGCTGCTCTTCTGCTAGGGACCAGATCCAATTTATAATCAGCAATAAAAGTATGAGGATTAGCCCAAGTTGCCACTGCACAAATATCATCCATGGAAATTCTAGAAAAAAGGCTGATGAAGTTGCCATAGATCTGGTGGAATAGGCTCTTGGTTGTTTTGGTAAAGGCAAACCCACTTTTTCATATACAAAAGTAATACAATCAGTCAACCATTTGGCTAAAGTCACTTTAGAAACAGGTTTGTCTAATTTAAATTCTGAAAAAGAAACAAATAATTGTTTTGGTTCTGTGAAGATAGAAACATAACTATCTGTGGACATCCAACAGGTGTAACATATAATTTTCATTATTTGAGAAATTTGGAAAGAAGACTGGAAGGTTTATAACCTGATTAATACTGGATTCTGACACCACCTTAATTAGAAAGAAAGGATTGGTCTGTAAGGATATGCTATGCTTGTGAAAAATCAAAAAAGGAGGGTTAGATGATAGAGCCTGGAGTTCCGACACCCTTCTGCCAGAAGAAATAGCAACTAAGAAGACAGTTTTCCAGGTCAAAGATTTTAGTTCACACTTAGCTCATGGCTCAAAAGGGGGTTGGGTTAAGGTTTGTGAAACAATATTTAAATCCCAAGGGGGAGCAGGGTCCTTTACCAGAGGTCTATGTAGATATGTTCCTCTGAGAAAGGCTTTGCAAAGTTTGGAGGATGCTAAAGTTGAATTATTTAGTCCTATATGAAAATTAGAAATGGCTGCTAATTGCACTCTTACTGTTGAGGAGCTAGCCCTTCATTGAAAATTGTAACTAAAAAGTCAAACATGTTAGAAACTGGTGCTGAAAATCTTTTCTAGTGGAAGTTTTGTGGGATGATAATAGAAAGTGATGGACAGGGGAGGAGAACCTGGGCTGTCTAGCAAGCACCTGAACTGGAGAAACCATGTGGTTAACTTGACGTCTGAAATGTCCAGAAGAGTCATGTCTGTCGGGTGAGACAGTAGGTCTGGAGTTGGATCCAGGATCCAGGGTAGATGAAGAAGATGAGGCCAAAGGAAAGGAAACCAGATCTAATGAGGCCAGTAAAGGGCAAGGAGGATAACTGTGCTCTTCAATCAAGATTCTTTCTGAAGAACTTTGGAAATTAGGGGTAATGGGGGTAAGTGTAAAGAGACCTGAGGGCAAGTGTGAAGTACAGCATCTCTCAGGGACTCCTCCACTGGGGGGATCAGGGCAAAGAAGCTGCTGCATTTGTTGCTGAGGGGAGTTGTTAAGAGATTGCAGCACCATTTACCCCAACAATGGAAAATCCTTTCTGCCACCTTCATTTTAATTTTTATTTTAATTTTTATTTTAATGATATAGAAACATATCTAAGTAAATCACAACTCATCCTCAACCCCAAAAAGACACAGTTAATGCTATTTACCAGCAGCAAACAATCACAGACCACCCTCCTTTCACTATTCTCTTAGCAAACAACACAGTCATCCAACCAGTTGAGCATACAAAACTCCTAGGAGTGACAATTGACAACAAACTCAGATTTGACCAACACATAGCCACCACAATTAAGAAAGTTCACATCAAACTTGGCTCACTGTACAGAAGCAAGCCATTCCTCACTGACAATACCAGACTAACCACATCCAGAACCTTCCTCCTCTCTACACTCTTATATGCTTTCCCCCCTCTTTACCAACTTAAAAAAAACAGACTTAACCAAGTTGGAAACTTGATACAACAAAATAGCCCATTTCGCAGTCAACTTTCCCCACCAAACCCACCATTGTATTGCTCTATATAAATTAAACTGGCTCAAGCTACCTAACCGTCTTCGTCTCTAACAACTTAAATTCAGAAACAATATCTTCCTCCATCCTGACAGTTGCCCATCCCTCAAGGAACTTGTTGTTCCCTACTCATGCCTATGAAGTCTAAGATTTGTAGACAGAAACTTTCTCACAATAAACAAAGCTAACAATACTCACAGTGAAGCACTCTTCTCAAATCAAATAGCAAATTTATGGAACTCTCTACCCCACACCCACCAAAACACACCTTAATCTGCCAGTTTTAAACAACTACTATTTGAACATCTATCCAAGAACTGGAATTGCTCCTGAGCAAACCTGACTGACAATATATCTATAACTTTCTCAACACACTATCCACTCTTTATCTCATTTTCTCCCTCTCCTCTGTGTTTATTACTACTCAAAAATAAATATATATAAAAGAAATCTCATTTGGTCATAACTATTGTTTAATATGTACACACTACTAACTTTATTTTTTCTCACAGTGATCTTCACTGAAATGCTTGTGTTTTTCTTTTTGAAATTGTATTTACTAGAAAACTGTACTGAATACTACTTTGTATAGACTACGTAGAAGATATGTATTCTGCATCTAACTGTATGTATACTATTGTACTATCTAATTATTGTATATTGCTTGTATTTCTGTGGAACTTTTATCCCCGGGCCTCTGCTGAAAATGGGCTTCTGGCCCAGTCGGACTTTCCCAGTAAACAAATGTAAATAAATAATAAATAAATACATTTTGACAAACCACTCATGAGGCATTAGAATAAACCTGCTTAACTTGTCTGCATCCATGCTGGATTTCCCCAGAATGTGTATTGCTATTAGGAAATGACTGGACAAGATCGCCCATAGCCATACTCTCATAATTTCTTGACAAAGATGGTAAGATCCGGTTCTCCCTTGCTTGTTGATGTACCAGATTACCAACACACTTTCTGTCTGAATCACAATAGTCCCACTAGGGAGAGTGGCTTGGATGCCCTGCAATGCTAGACAGCTCTCATCTCCAGGACATTGATATGCATGGTAGCTGCTTCATGGGACCATGTGCCTTGGGCCAGCCTTCCTAAGAAGTGACCCCAACCTAATATGAGAGGCATCCATGGTCACTGTTGCCTTGAGACGAGGGAGAACAAATGGATGGCCTTCTTGTATTTGATTGGAATGGATCCACCATAGAAGGTAATTTTTGCAAACTTGCATTATTTTGATTTTCCTGGATAAAGGTTGCTGGAGAATAGACCACTGAGTTGCTAGTGTCCATTGGAGGATCCTCATATGGAACCTTGCTATAGGTACAAGAGTGATTGCCACTGACATGGATCTCAATGCTTAAAGTATCTGATGAGCTGAAAGAGAAGAGCTTTGAATGATTTTTTTGAACTGGAACTGAATTGTTTGGCTCTGGGACAGAAGAAGAGAAGCTATATGAGTGGTTGTATTGAACACAGCACTGATGAATTCTAATATCTGATTTCACTCTGAGATTTCTTGTGGTTGACAGAGATCCCTAGACAAGAGCACAAATGGAGAAAGTAATTCCAAGCTTGAATTAGATGATACCTGGTCAATGTGGGTATGAACCAGTCATCTAGATATGGAAAGACCCGGAATCCTTGCAGTCTCAAGTGAGCTGCAACTACTGCCATAAACTTGGTAAACACTTTGGGGGCTGTGGTAAGACCAAAGGGCAGTGCTCTGAACTGGTACTGACTGGCTCCCAACTGGAATGGTAGATATCTCCTGGACTGTCTGTTGTTTTTCTATGAAAGTACGCATCTTGAAGATTTAATGAACACATCCGGTCGTCCTTATGCAGAAAAGGCAGAATAGACTGAACCATGACCATGGAACTTTGTATACAGAACTGATCAATTTAGTTTACTGAGATCCAAGATTAGTCTCCAGTCACCTGATTTCTTTGGCACTAAAAAGAATCTTGAATAAGTTCTGGACCCTTTCTAGTCTGGGGGGACCTCTTGGATGACTCTTTTCTAGCAACTTTTTTATTTCTAGTGCTGCTGCTTCCCTCTAATTGGGTAGAACAGCAGGAATTTTGTTTGATACCAGTGGGGGTGGATGGGGAAATGGTATTATACAACCTTTTGATATTATCCACTGCACCCATGAATCGCTTGTAATTTCTGGCCAGGCTCTCTGGTGCAGAGATAGATGAACCCTGACTGCCTCCAGAGATGGAGAGTTCAGCTCCTTTCAGGAGCACTGATAGGATCTGTCAGAGAAAGTATCTCTAGATCCCTTGTTATGTGGACCACCTCTGCCTCGGGGTTGGCATCTTCCATTAGCGTTCCTCCCTCTGCCTCTGGGGGAACTGTCTTCACATAGATCTTGGAAGGGACCTTGGGATTTTTTGAACCATATTTTTCAATCCACCTCACTACAGCAGACAGGGTTTTTCCTTCTGGTTCACATCTAGAGAGTGTGTCTTTAAATTTGGGGGCAAATAATGAACCTCCATAAAAAGGGGCAGATAGGTTCAATCATGTCAGGCTCCTTCTACACCCATTGAGAGACCAAATCAATGAGCTCATCAGTGGGCAGAGTCACTCAGGAGATAGACAGGCCAGCCACAGCGGCCTCCAGGAACACCTCTTGGGAAGGATCACCAGAGAACCAACCACCCCTTTGTTTTAAGAGTTGTAAGATGTCTCCAAATGAGATGCCATCAGGTGGCAATCTGGGTGACCCTTCCCCTTCATCAAAGTCAGTATCCTCTGTGCAGATTTTTGCATACCCTCTGGATCCAATGGGGTCATAGCCAGAGGGACTGCCATTTGATTCTGTGTCCTGAGAAACTTCCTCACCTCTTGTAAGACTGAATGGATAAGGCTGCGGAAGATGGTCCCGAATGGCATCTCTGAGATTTTTCCAAAAAGGGGGAGGTGAGCCGAGAAGGGATTGGATCGAGCAGGAGTTGGGGTAACCAGATCTGAGGAGACTTTTCCAATCTAGGTCTTAGATCCAATATTTTTGCTATTTTTACCAGGGGTTCAGATACCATTGCCATAGAGGTAGACAAGATCTTTTTCTTGATTCTTTAGAGATAGAATCTCCCTTTTTATGAACTCTTTTGGGGGTTTGAGCCCCAGAGGCTGTTGAAACAGGTATGCAGGGTAACAAACCTCTAAAAATGAACTTATTTTTCCTACCTATCAAGGTCTGTGAATTAAATGCCTTACATATCTCATAGTCAGAATCAAGATGAGATGGGTCTAAGCAACAGACGCACTTAAGAGTGTGCATCAGAATTTGGAATTTTATGGCTGCAGGCCACGCACTTTTTGAAACCTGCGGGTTTCTCAGACATAGTTAACATTCAACATGGAAAACAACTAAGAAGAATTTTTTTTTACATATACAGAAGCTAGAAAAAGAAAGGGAAATAAAGAGAAATATACCAACAATGGTAATAGAGGTACTGAAAAGTACAAAATAAATACCAACAATATTATTTAAGAAATACTGAAAAAAAGAGTACAAAGGAGAATACAATTTTATTTTTAAAGATACAAGTATTATAAAAAAGGAAGGAAGAGCAAATATAAGAAATAATTCTAACTCAAATTAATAAAATAATGCTCGCTTGAGAGTTATCAGCGACCATGTCCATAAGCTAATGCGGCAAATGAGATCTGAGGCATGTTAGGTGACTGGAGCATTATGGATAAAGGGAGGAGTTCGAGAGTTTCAGTGTTCATGAGTTGGAAGAAGCAGACGTCTTGGATCTGAACCCAACAGTTGAAGAATGAATGAAAATGACAACATCAGATTGTTGGATCCTAAGTGAAAGACCAGCACTGGTGGAGTTTTTAGTAGAATCTAAAACAGAGGCTGCTGTTAGAAAAAGAATAACTAGTAGGGTATATAAAATATTGCATGATAACTACAGGAATCAGAGGAGGTTCGAAAGGATTGATAAGAGAGACTGGATAATCAATTAGAAACAATGGGAAGATATATGTATGCCTCCCAAATATGCAAGTAAAAGTCTAGAAGATTAAGGATTTTTAATTGGAAGTGTTTTTATAGATATTTGTATACTCCAAGCAGACTTCAAAGAATTTTTCCTCAGGTAGACTGCAAATGTTGGAGGTGTGATGGGGAAGAAAAAGGTAATTGAAAACATATGTTTTGGGATCGTAATGAGTTGGCAGACTTTAAAAATTCCCTGTAGACTATTCTGTCAGAAATACTGGGTGAACAAAGTGGTGTAACTAAGGAAATTATTTGTTTGAGCTCTGATACAGAATCAGAATTTCCTAGACATAGTATGGCCTTGCTGAGTAAAATTCTGTTGGCTGCCAAAAAAGTAATTACTAAAAAATGGAAATCAAAGTCTAAACCAACCATACTAGAAGTAGTGAATATAGTAACAGAGAAGAAGGAACTGGAAGTGGGATCTTTTCAAAATGGTAGGAGCAAATTACATAGAAAAAATGTGAATTGTTTGTGGGAACAATACATACAGAACAATGTTTTGGAGGAGGAGGAGTGAGGTTTAAGGGAAGGAAGAAATTCTATGTCATAAGTAATAATTCAATAAAGATGTTCAAAACAATAAAATGACAAACTTAAGGAGCAGCAACAAAAAGACCACTAATGAAAATGAGCCACGTCCTTGTGTTGATTTTAAAAGTTTACTATTGTAAAGCAACACACCATACAAACTTCTTTTCGTGTCGTTCAATTATGAAACTTCCTCAGACAAGTTACCTTAACAGTGAGAGCATATTTAAAAAGTACACTTAGCTAGTGTGTAAGCCTTTGGTTGGTCAATTTTTCTCTCTATCACCTCCTTCAGTTAGTATCACTGAATGATCCCAAGTTTGATAAAGTTTATACCATGTTAAAAAATGTATCAGTTTAAGTTCCTTCTATTTAAAAGCTAGTGAAAGCCTAGTAAAAAACATTTATAAGAAACAAATAAACAGATAAATAGAAAACAGCAGCAACGTGAAAAACATCAATTTCCTTACTTATAAATATGTAAAAGACTAAAATTAAGGTATTTTTATGTAAATACTAGTAATAAGTCATTATAATTAGAATAATAATACCACTAATCACGTTAAAAAATGTAGTGAATATAGTAACAGAGAAGAAGGAACTGGAAGTGGGATCTTTTCAAAATGGTAGGAGCAAATTACATAGAAAAAATGGGAATTGTTAGTGGGAACAATACATACAGAATAATGTTTTGGAGGAGGAGGGTGAGGTTTAAGGGAAGGAAGGAATTCTATGTCATAAGTGATAATTCAATAAAGATGTTTCTTGTTTAAAAAAAAAAAAAGCTGGACTACCCTAAAACAAAAGATGCATGTATGTGGGTCTTGAGAGGAGGAATCTTGTGGAGTACTGTTTGAAACCAGAGGCCTTGTCATTCATGGTTAAATCCACAAGAATAATACTAACAGTAGCAACACCACAATGAGGAAAAACAAGTCTGTCAGCAATCACAAAACACCTGTCAAAACTTAATCTATAAACATATTAAAGATAAGGAAAAAAACAAAAATTATGTACTCACCATATCGATAGATCCATGTTGTCTATCTCTGTCTGGTTCAACATGTGAGACTTCGGATCTGACACTGGCCAGTTCTAAAGTCTTTCAGCTCAATTTGTCTCTGCCCCTCTTACCCATAACTCCCTGTTCCTCCATCAATTCCCCAGATCGAGTTTGCCCCCAGAATATCAGTAGAATGATACAATATATCCAACTAATTCCCATTTCCTGTCCAAAAACAAGGAAACCTTCACAGAAAAATGAGACTCCAGGCAAGCAGAAAGAAGGGCCCCTGATGTCCAGCCATCACCAAGGGAAGACTCGCCAAATCAACAAGAAAGTGGGGGCCAGAAGACAGGGAAGGTTTAACTAGACACAGACATCACAGATCTATGGTTATGGTGAGTACAAATTTTTCATATCTGATGTCTGCTCTGTCTGATTCAACCTGTGGGACAGAATTCCCAGTATTGACAATTTCTAGGGAAGAACTAAGGAAGGATATTCCAAAACACAGCAGAGCCAAAAGAAGCCCCAAACCTGGACTGAATGTCCAGATTATAATGTGACACAAAGGCACGATGGCCCAATCATGCAAAAGCAACACAAATATCATCAATAGGCACTTTCAAAAGAAAAGCTGGAGAAGTAGCTACAACTCTAGTAGAAGACTAGCCCCTGAGAGAGTATGCAAACAGAATACAATCTGACAAAGTTACTTTAGACACAGGTGAGCCCAGCCTGGATTTTGAGAAGGAAGCATACAGCTGGCTAGATTTTCTGAAGGAATTGGTACAGGCAAGATAAAACTGCAGCTGCATATCCATATCCAAACAATGCAAAAGCTATTTGCCTATGTTGAAAAGTTGGGAAAGAACACACGAAGATGAAGGGAACCTGAAGGTTATTCTCTGAAGCTAACTTAGGTAAGAAAGAAAATTCTGTAACATAAAGGGACACTCTGTTCTTATGAAAAAATAAATACGGTGAAGAATCAAGTACTTGCAATTCTGAAACCCTTTTGGCCAAGGTAATCACTACTAAAAACAACTTTTTCCAGGACAAAAGCTGCAGATCTGAAGAGGCTCAAGGTTCAAAAGGAGCACCAGTCAAGACCTGAAGAAAAAAAGGGCAGATTGCAGGGAGGCACCAGATCCCATACTGGAAGATGAAGGAAAAAAGTACCCTTTAAAGAAGCCTGGGAGATCTTGAAAGATCTTGAGAGAAGCCAAGGACATATTATCTCTGCCAATATGACAGTTTGAAATGGCCACTAACTGAACCTTGATAGCAGAAAAGCTGGAGCCTTAATGGAACAGCTCAGCTAGAAAGTCCAAAACTGGCTCCAAGGGGGCTGAGAAGTGATCAAGCCTCTGCCCATAAAACAAATCTCTTCCATTTACTAGTATACACTTTCCTAGTGGATTCTTTCTGTGAGGAAGACAATGTATTCAACACTGCCTTTGAAAGCCTGGGATTCCTGGCCATGAAGGGAACTGGAAGAGCCATGCAGTCTACTTGAGGGACTGAAGATTAAGTGGATCCAACACCAAAAGGAGGTATTTCAGAAGAGGCCAAAGGAAGGGAAGCCACACCTAGTGAGACCAAAAGAGAGCAATGAGGATCACTGATGCTCTGCAATGGTCTGCTTTCTGAATAAACTTTATTATGGGGGCACTGGGAATAGGCATGAAAGAGACGCGGAGGCCAAGCAAATGTCAGAATGTCCCTAGGTGCTTGTCATGGAGGAGGGACAAGGGCATAATAGCTATCACACTTGATGTTGGACGGGAACACAAACAGGTTGCAACATGGAGTGCCCCAGCACCAAAAAATCCAAGTTTTCACCGCTGGATTCAGGGAATACTCAAGAGGCAATTGAATGTTCCTGCTGAGACAGTCAGCCAGAATACTGGACTTCACTGGAATATGCATTGCCACCAGAAACTATTGAGAGCGGATTACCCACTGCCAGGCCCTGATGGCCTCTCGACAAAGGGAGATGAGAGTAAGCTTCCCCCCATTTGTTGAGTTATCAGATGACAGACATGTTGTCTGATTACACCCCTGGGGAGAACGCCCTGAAGAGTCTGAAATGCTAGGAGGATGGCTGTCATCTCCAAGATACTGATGTGAATGTGAGCCTCTGCAGAAGACAGGACCCTTGAATGGTTCTCCCTTTGATATGCCTCCCACACTGAAAGGGAGGCATATGTGGTGACCATAGTCAAAGGAGAAGGAACTATAATAGATCTTCCCTGTAGAACTAACAGAGACTGCAATCATCACTAATTCTGCTCATGGCATACTCCCATCAGTCATATCACAAAATCCAAAGGATGAGTACAGACAGACAACTGTATGGCCACTGTCCATTGCAGAGCTCAAATATGAAACCTGACCAGAGAAACTAGTCCTTCTGATGCTGCCATATGGCCTAAGAGCTTCAGAAGTGAATGAGCTGGAGGTTTGGGAATCAAAAGTACTGACAAGGCCTGAGCACGAAGACTGAAAACTCTGAAGGATGGAAGCCTGGCCATCTGATGGATTTTGCCTAAATGACACCCTCTGAACTCTAAGACTTGTTCAGGATGAAGGCTTGATTTAGGGTAATTGACTGTGATGCCTAGTTCTTTGCATAGTTGGAGCAATGAGTCCCTGGGCAATATCAATGAAGCATTTGTGGAGGCAGTAAGGAGCCAATCATCCAGGTACAGAAAAACCTGCAACCCCTGCAGTTGGAGCAAAGCTGCAAAGACTGCCATGCCCTTGGTAAGCCCCCTGTACTGTGATGAAACCAAATGGCAGGGCCCTGAACTGAAAATAATTATCCCCAGCTGGAAGTGAAGACATCTCCAAGAACGTCTATCTATCTTTGTGTGATAGTAGGCATCCTTGAGGTCTATTGAGCATATCTAATCATCCCTTCTTAGAAGAGGCAATATGGACTGCACCATGACCATCAGAAACTTGGTCTTTCTGATGAACTGGTTTAGCTTGCTTAGGTCTAAGACAGGTCTGAGATTATTTGTCTTTTTTGTACTGTAAAGAAACTGGAATAGACCCTGGATCCTCTCTGGTCTGTCAGGCCTCTTGGATGACTCAGTTTGCCAGCAGCTTGCTTATCTCTGCCACTGTGCGAAGTCTTTAATGGGATGGAACAGCAGGGATACTTTTTGGGAGACCTTTGGGAATTTCTTTAAAGGGGATAACATACTCTCTGGATATGACTCTCAACATCCAGGTGTTTGAGGTGATGGCCTTCCAAGCTTTAGGGTCAGAGCTAGATGACCCCTGACTGCCTCCAGAGGTGAACAGTCAGGCAACCCTTCAGGACTGCTGAAAGGGCCTACCAGAAAAAGTCCAGCAAAAGCCCTGATTCTGCAGATCACCTCTGACCCTGGGGCAATGTCCAGTATGATCCTCCCAAACAAGAAGGAGCCATCAAAAGGGGCATTAATAAAGGACATTTTGAAGCAGTCTCCAAAGTTGCACAACTGCATCTAGGTGTGGCTCCTCATCACAATTCCAGAACCTGCTTCTTGGACACTCCACTAGCCACATTTGAAATCAGTCTTGAAGAAACATTGGTGATGGAAGTCAGGATGGATAAAGGAGTCTTCAGCTGTTACTGGGTATCTGGAGACTACTGTGTCTTGAGGGTGCATGACACTTTGGCGTCCAGGTCTCACTGAAGCCTTGTCATGTGAGATAAGTAATTCAAAGACATCAAAGTAAAGGTGGATGAGGCATAGGATCACTTCCCTAATTGATCCAGCATCTAAGGTTCTCTGTTCAGGGGGGAGGGGGGGGGCGAGGAGCTCTCTTCAGAAATCTCATTCTTGGTGGCTGCCAACACAATGGTATCAATGGCTGGAGCCTTGCGCCAATGAGGCCTTCCCGGGGGTGTGGGGGGGTGTGGAAGGACTTTGTCCTGTTTTCGAGGTATTAGTTCTACTGTGTCAGGCTCCTTCCATGCTATCCAAGATTCCAAATCTATAAGGGCACCTGGAGGGGGCATCACCCAGGGCATGGATGGGCCTTTGCCCAAGGCCTCCAGGAAGACTGACTCCTCTGGAAAGGGGGCTTCGGTGGTAAGCCCCAAGCTGGTGAAGCAGCTCCAACAAATCACCAAAAGTGGTATTGTCATGCAGGGACTTGCAGAAACCCTCTCCTTCCTCGAGATCAGTATCCTTAGTGAGGGATTCTTCCACAGAATCCAAGTGCTTCCACCTGCACTTCCTCTTCTTGAAACCTCCTGCTCTGACAAGCAGGAGAAGGGGAAGAGTGGGGTAACCCCTCTGAGGGGGTAGTCTGGGGACCCACAGACACAGGCTGTCCAGGAGCAGTTTGATGACTGGTCAGTGGCACAGAATTAAAATGGGAAGTGGTGCCAGCTGGAGATATCCAATCCTTCTCTCTAACTGACAACATCATCTCTACCACATCAAAGGCCAAGGCTGAAGGAGGCCTTCTGGATCCCACAGTCACATAACCCGAAGATACTGAAGACATCCCTGAACCCGAAGGCAATGCTCCCCAATCTGATGTTGAGATTGGAGCCGAGTTATTTAAGGCCAAGGCTCTGAGGGAGAATGATGAACCAGACACCATCACTGTTGACCCTGACATTCCAGCCTCTACACCATGACTCTGAGGAACTGTCATCCCCGAACAGGTTGGAGTTGATGCTACCAAGGAACATGATGGATCCAAAGCATGCCAGGCTGTTGGATCTGATCCAGAGGCTGAAAAATCCACTGGCCCTGAAAACCTCAGATTTGGTTGGGCCAAAGGTGGAATTCTGAAAGATGGAGCCAAGGGTCCTGGAGTCTGAGTGGGTCCTAAAAGAATGAGGCCCAGTTGCATATGTGCCTGCAAAAAGGGCCACATCAGATGTTTCAGATCTGACTGTTTAATACAGTTCACCATCTTGGATGACTGGACAGATGAAGCCACAAAGAACCGCTTCAAGCGCCAGTGTGAAGATGACCCCACATATCAGATCTGAGCTGGAGAGGTTTGGAACTGTGGGGGGAGAAAGACAGGACTCTGGAGAGGAAGGATGAGTAACAAGTGAAAAGGGGAAAGCTAATCTGCCTAAAGGTGTCCCTTTAACCAGAAATGAGCTGGGAATACTCAGCACTGGTGAAGCTTTTTTTGACGTTATTGGTGCTAAAAGTGATCAGCTCCCAGGCGTTGAAGCCGAAGCCAGTGCCAAGGAACCTGAGGAGGCCGAAAGCCAAGGGATCTTTGGACCCGGTGAACCTAGAGGAGCCATCCCCAAAGTGGAAGCAAAGGACAACCTCTTGAGATCTCGAAGGCTAGTGGAGTGTCCAAGAAGCAGGTTCTGGAATTGTCTTATGATCCAAGGTACAAGCCTTGACACAAAAAGAGGAGACAGTGGGCAATAGGCCTTTGACAACAAGCTTAGTCTTGATCTCATTAAAGGTTCAACAGCCTAAGATTTTGCAAATAGAACACTCAGAGTCTAACTGCTCCTGTCTCAAACAATATACGCACTTAAGGTTTGCATCTTGAGTGGGCAGCTTGTGCCCATAAGAGATGCATTTTTTGAACCCCTTGCCCATACACCAAACAGTAAAGTATACACACACACACACACACACACACACATATATATACATATATATATATATATATATATATATATATATATATATATATATGGGTCTAGGACATTTCACTGAATGCACATTTCACTGAAAGTCAAATTAGTGTGCACTTTTCATTGAAAGCTCAATTCACTGAAAACTCAATTCACTGAAACACATTTCACTGAAAGTTATGTATGGCCTTTTCCCCACTGTACTGCAACCCTGGAGTTAGTATATATATATAGTAAGGGGGGGGGCACTTCCTCCCACACCGGGGGTTTGGGGGGGCATAGCTTCCCCACATATTATAAATATTTTTAACTATATACATGGCTAAACAAAAGAAAGTTATATATATATATATATATATATATATATATAAATTAATCAATTATATAATTAACATTAGAATAATATATAAACAACAAACAAACAATCCCACAAATATCACACAAATTACAGTGCTAAAAAAATATCTTTTTTATAATGGATATGAAATTCCTTTTTATAATGCACATCAAATTCATTTTTATGGTTGGAATATGTGACAGCTAGGTGTTATATTTTAACACAGCCACATTTTAAATATTTATATATGTAATTTGTGTGATATTTGTGGGATTGTTTGTTTGTTGTTTTAGTTCCATATATACATGGCTACTTGGCAATTCCAATATATTACTCTTTTCTGAACATAATATATACTTAAAATATGTGGGAGGCTATGACCCCCCCCACCCCCCCGATGTGGCGGGCGGTACCCCCCACCCCCCTTACTATATATATATATATATATATATATATATATATATATATATATATATATACTAACTCCAGGGTCACACTATAGTGGGGAAAAGGCCATATATAACTTTCAGTGAAATGTGTTTCAGTAAATTGAGCTTTCATTGAATTGTGCTTTCAGTGATTTGTGTTCACTCATTTGAGTTTCAGTGAAATGTGCATTCAGTGAAATGTCCTAGACCCATATATATATATATATATATATATATATATATATATATATATATATATATATGGATTCACTTCATAATCTCGAAATGGTGAAATCTCGAATTTCAGCAATTCGAAAGTATGAAGCGGAACCATTCACAATACTAAAACCAACAATCATGAATAACACAATCACGAACATACATACACCATACACCACATAACACACACACCATTGCACCCACAGCACACAAACCACACAACCCTACACTACATATAAGCAGGGACGCTATCCCCCTTACACCCTCCATATTTACATATACCAACTCCGTGATTGCACATAATGAAAAAAAAAACCTCATACCACGGCATTCTACACTTGTTCGCACACAAATGCACT
This sequence comes from Protopterus annectens, assembly GCF_019279795.1. NCBI lineage: Eukaryota > Metazoa > Chordata > Ceratodontiformes > Protopteridae > Protopterus > Protopterus annectens. Next base: position 1,498,344,013 of record NC_056741.1, read on the forward strand.
TCACACATACACAAACACCAAAAAATCCAACACTCACACTCATGCTTACACCTCCCTACCCTTACCCACGTATACAATGTACAAAAACACACACAAACACTCACTCACCTGCAATTTCAGACACCATACTAACCAAACACTTCACGCAATGTACCGGAAATGCAGAAGCTCGGATTCGAGATATTCGAATTCGCTCTTATGAACTTTCGGCATTCTGAATTTTCAGCTTCATGGTCTCGGAATGATGAAATTCGAGATTTCACCATTTCGAGATTATGAAGTGAAACTATATATATATATATATATATATATATATATATATATATATATATATATATCAGTCAAAAAAACTAAACCCTATCATGGGGAAAAAGGGTGGGAAAGGGAAGAAAGAAAGGATTGGCCTAACTACCTAAGCAAACAAACATTCACACACTACCCAACTATTTAATGTAGCCACCACAACTAGTACTGCAAGAAAAAGAGGGTAAGGGAAAGGAAAAATCTCACCACACCAAGTTAAAAAATTGTAGGAAAAGGTAAAAAAGGTGCAGAGCCAAGGAACAAGCTACAGAGCAGAATGGTGGTAAACTAGATCTGGGGAGCTGATGGAGGAAATTTATGTTATGTACTTACCATAACTATGCATCTGTGTTCTCGATTATCAGTCTTCCTCAGTGAATGGGTTTGCATCTGCTGCTTAGATCTGACTCAGACACTTTTTTGCAGTCTAGGATCCAACTCTTGAGCTCTTCCCTTTACCCATAATGCCCCTCATCACTGCTTTACCTGACATCGAGTTTGCTGCTACTAAACTATGTTTGAAAAACATAACATAACCATAACACTGATAGAAAAAGATATAATAGAACAGAACAGGGGCACAAACAGGAAGAATGGTTCCTGACAAACTCCATCAGGTCATTCCCAAAGACAAAGAAAGGGAAAGGTGGGAGGGAATTTGAGGAAGAATGAAAATGGACAACACAGATCCATAGTTATGGTAAGTAACAATTTAAATATCTGATGTCATTTTCATTCACTCCTCAACAAATGGGACAGAGTCCTCAGCTGAAGTAACCTTACATAGCCCTCATGGAAGGATGTTCAGGAGTACTGCAGAGCCAAATGCAGGTCTATTCTTGGAGATTATGTCCAATTTATAATGAGTCACAAAGGTATGAGCTTTAGACCAAGTGACAGCTGCACAAATATAATCAATGGAAGCTCTGGAACAAAAAGCAGATGATATAGCCATTGACCTAGTTGAATGAACTTTTGGTTGTGTTGGCAAGGTCAAACCTTTTAATGAGTACTCATGAGAAATACAATCAATTAGTTATCCATTTGGCTATTGTAGTTTTTGAGACAGGCCTACCCAACTTGTTTTTGGCAAAGGAAATTAATAATTGATCAGTCTTCCTAATTTCCTTAGTTCTGTGAAGACAGAAACACAGTTGTCTATGTATATGTAAAGAGTGGAGCATGTATTCCCTTTATTCTCAAATTTAGGGAAGAAAACTGGCAAATTAATGATTTGATTGATGTTTGCTTCTGATGCAACTTTGGGTATGACAGATTGATTTGTACATAAAGCAACTCTGTCTTTATGGAAGATCAAGTAAGGTGGTTTTGAAGAGAGTGCCTATAGTTCAGAGACTCACCTTGCCGAAGTAATGGCTACGACAAAAACTGTTTTCCAAGAAAGAAACTTGAAGTCCACTTTTGTGGAGGGTTCAAAGGGTGACTGTATCAGACTATGTAAAACTAAAGTAAGATCCCAATTTGGTATAGGGTCCTTAACAGGTGGCCTAAGTAAAAAAGGTACCCTTAAGCATAGCCGGCCTTAGGCATAGGCTAACTAGGTGGACGCCTAGGGCACCGCTCTAGCAAGGGCACTTTTTCAGTGTTTATTTGGTGTAGGTAGACCAGAATGGGGGCACCGGGTGGTGTGGTGGGGGGCACAGTGGAGCCCTTTTGCCTAGGGCACCAGTTGACCTAAGGTCGCTCCTGCCCTTAAGAAATGCCTTACACAACTTAGATGATGCCAAAGAGAAAGCATTATCTCTGACAGGAAAATTCAAAATGGCAGCCAGTTGAACTTTAATAGTAGAGAAACTAGCTCCATCTTGAAAAAGAAATGTTGAAAATCCTAAACCAGCAGGGACTGGAGTAGAAAAAGTATCCAAATCTCTTTGCTGAACCAATAAGGAAAATATCTTTCATTTACTTTTATAAATCTTTCTTGTACAGGTTTTCTAAAATGAAAATAAAATTCTTCGAACAAGAGAGGAAAGCCTGGAATGTCTAGCCATCATTGGAACTGAAGAAACCATGTGGTTAATTTGAGGCCTGGTATGTCCAAATGAGTCAGGCCTGACAGGTGTGAGAGAAGATCTGGACTGGGGTACAGTGTCCATGGAGGACATATTAGATGAGACCACGGGAAACTAAATCTGCCAAGGCCAAAAAGGGGCAATGAGGATCAATTTGCTCTTCAACCTGAAACCTTTCTGAGGAAACTTGGGAATTAGGGGTAGGAAAAGATAAGCATAAAGAAGACTGGAGGGATAAATGTGGACAACAGCATCTCTCAGAGACTGTCCCCAAGGGGGGATTAGGGCAAAGAACCTGCTGCACTTGTTGAGGGGAGAGATGAATAGGTCACAGCATGGTTTACCCCACTGGTGGAAGATCACGTTTGCCACTGACTGATTGACAGACCACTTGTGAGGCATCAGAACAGTTCTGCAAAGCCTGTCTGTTAGTGCATTTGATTTCCCCGGAATGTGTACCACTATAAGAAAGCGGTTGGATGAGATCACCTATTGCCAAACTCTCATTGCTTCTGAGCAAAGAGGGTAAGATCTGGTTCCTCTGTATGTCGATGTACTAAACCAATGACATATTGTCCATTTGAACAGCAAATGTCCCCAGAGGAAGAGAGTTCTGGAAAGCCTGCAACACTAATAGAACCTCTGTCAACTCTAGGATATTTATATGCAATTCGATCTCTACTGGGGTCCATGTGCTGTTCATCACAAGTAATACCCCCCACCCAAACTAGGAGGTGTCACTGGTCAATGTGGCAATGGCTGAAGGAAGGATAAAGGGGCGACCTTGGCAAATCTCGTTGGATTGAATCCACCATAAAAATGAATCCTTGCATAACCTGGGACAGCTTTATTGGGAATTGTAAGGGTTAGTGTAGAATGGACCATAGCACTTGTAAAGCCCTCTGAAGGATTCTCATGCGAAAATGATCTGTTGGTATTAATGTGACTGTAGCAGCCATCAATTCCAGAAGTCTTAAAATCAGTTTGGCTGGACGGAAATGATGAAACAGAACCTGACTGACATGTAAACTTAAAGTAAGAATTCAGCTCTGTGGTAAGAATGCTTGAAGATTCACTGTGTGTAGAGGAGCCCCTAAAACTCCAACACTTGTACTGGTTGAAGTTTGTATTTTGCAAGATTTATGGTGAAACTTAGAGAATGAGTCAATTGAAGATGATAGTCTACGGCTGTTATCAATAAATGCTTGGTAGATGTGGTGAGAACCCAGTTGTCTAAATAAGGAAAGACCTTGAATCCATGCAATCTCAGATGAGCTGCAACCACTGCCATACACTTGGTGAACACTCTGGGGCTGTGGTGAGACCAAAGGGCAGGGCTCTGAACTCATAATGACTGGTCCCCAGCTGGAAGTGAAGGAATCTTCGGGATCATCTGTTCAATTTTATGTGATAGTAAAACTCTTTCACATCTATACAGCACATCCAGTCACCTTTTTGGAGCAACAGTATAATGGACTGAACCATGACCATCCAGAATATGGAGTTCATTATGAATCTGTATAGATAACTGAGATCCAGGATGGGTCTCAGGTCCCCTGTTTTCTTTGGCACTAAAAAGAACCTTGAGTAAAAACCGGATCCGCTTTAGTCTGGTGGGACCTCTTGAATGGCTCTTTTCTCTAGCAGCGTTTGGATTTCCACAGCTGCTTGCTCCCAATGATTGGGTGGAACATCACGGAGCTTTTTCTTATCCTTGGTGAATTTTGTAAAAAGGGAATAAAATATCTTCTGGATACAATTCTTTGCAACAATGTGTCTTTTGTGATGGCTGCCTAGGCTTCCAGGTCAAAAGACAAGCATCCCCTGACTGTGTCCAGAGAAGAACAGTCGGGCAGCCTTTCAGGAATGTTGGAAGGGTTTGTCGAAGAAAGAATTTCGAGACCCCTGATTTTGCAGACCCCCCTCTGCCATATGGGGAGCGTCTTCCATTATTATAGTTATTTCCCCATTTGCCTCTGGAAGAAAAATCATGTGTGAATCTTGAAAAGGCCCTTGAGATTTTCTGAAACCATATTTTCTTACCACCATGCTGATTTCTTGAGAAAAATCTCTGTGGGGTAGAAAAATGGATTCCTACAGCAGACAGGGTCTTAGCATCTTGTTATTTTGTTCACTATGGAAAAGTGCCTCTTTAACTGTGGGCCCAAAAGGGAAGGATCCATCAAAAGGAGCAGTGATGAAGGATGCTTTAAAAGGCTCCACAAAGTTACATAAGTGCATCTAGGTATGCCTCCTAATGGATTTGCCTTTATCCGCAGCTCGTGAGGAACCTTCAGCTGTGTGAAAGATTAACCTCATGGACACTTTTGATACAGATTGTAGGGTGGCCAGTCATGAAGAATAAGCTTTTACTTCCTCTGCCAACATGGACCCAGGGGTAGAGTTAGAAAGCTCCTTTATTAAGTCCGTCTGCAACATATAACAATGTGCCAGGTAATTCAGCAATCATATAGTAAAGGTTGCTGATGCATATACTTGCTTTCCATATTAGCCCAAAGTGGTAGACTCTCTGCTAGGGGGATGGACAGAACAGCCTTGCTCAGCTATCTCCTTTTTCATGGCTGCCACAACAATCGTGGCATCTAGTGGAATCCCCTTGGACCAATGTTGCCTGTCTGGTGGTGCACTAAGGATCTTGTCTGGGTGTTTGAGGATGGGGTCTATAGAGTCCCACTCCATCCATGCCCAGCAGGAGAGAAGGTCAATAAGCTCATCCATTGGGGGGGGGTAACCCAAGATGTAGAAGGGCCAGACTCAAAAGCTTCCAGGAACACCAATTCCTCCTGAAAAGGCTTCTGAGAAGACCATCCACCTTTTTGACATAGAATTTCTAAAATGTCTCCAAATGAGACATCTTCTGGTGGAGTTCTGGAAGACCCTTCCTGTTCATCAAAATTAGTGTCCTCTGTCAATGATTACTAAGGGGACTCTAAGTGCCTCCTTTTACACAGTTTCTTCCAAGGAACCTCTTCAGTGGGATACTCTGGAGAAGTGTCAAAGAAAGGGAAAGTCCCTGTGCAGGGACTGTCTGGAAGCTCTTAAGGGTTGGCTGTTCCTGTGGAATAAGATGATGAGACTTAGTACTCAAATCCAGAGGAGGAATGGGAATAGGATCCGAAGACATGACAGCCGATGAAGAATCTCCTGGATGGGAGAAAACCCTTTCCACTACCCTGAAGGCAGATGGTCCAGGAGAAGTAGAAATCAGCCTCCCTGGAGCTTGGCTCAGCTAATGTTCCAAGCCCTCTGTGTCCCTCCCCCGAGGAGGGAATCGGACCTGACCTGTCCAATGCCAAGGCACCGAAGGGAAATGACAATGAAACCCTCAGTGTCAAAGTCATCCCCCTGGACCCAATGCCAACGGTTCTGCTGCAAGACTTTTTCTACTTCAAAATGCTCAGAACTGAAAGGATCAGGGAAAGAGTCAGAGTTGAGCAAGGTAACATTCTCGCATCCAATGTCTCAACTCTCGGGATCTTTGACTCCGACAGCTCTGAAACCATGAGTCAGATTAAAAAAGGTGTCACTATAAGGTGTATCAAAGATTGCAGATTCATGAACCCTATGGGGGACGGAGCCTGAAGGAACCCCATTTGGATCTGAGCTCTAAGGAACTTTCTCCTCATCCTATCCATATCATGCTCAGAAAGACTCCAGAAAGACCTGACAAAGAAGGATGCAAAGGGAGGACGAGAAGTCTTTTTTTGAGTCTCCTGAAGAAAAGGAAACCTCACTCTTAGGGGTACTGGTTCTGAAAAGAAGTGCAGAGACCAGATCTGAAGAGACCTGACTGGGTTTGTGATCAGATCCAACAAAGTTGGATCTGAAACCTTTTTGACCTTAGGACCGTAGGATCCGATGAGGTCAAATCCAAGGCCTTTTTTATTTTTGAAAGCAGCTCCAAACTCAGAGCGGAAGTAGAAGATCAGACAGGGGAGTGCTTCCTAGACTCTCTGGTCTCCAAAGCCTTATGATTTCTCGAGAGGGTTTGAGCCCCTGATGTAGAAAAACTGCAGAAGAGGAAGCAGGCTGCACACATTTTAAAATTAGTTTGTTACTCCTATCGCTGACTGCCCTAAGACCCTCACAGATTTCATATGAAATCTGAAGGTGAGCAGGGCCTAAACAATACACACACTCCCTGTGGGCATCAGAATTCAGTATCTTATGCCCACAAGAAGTGCACTTCTTGAAACCAGTAGGTTTTTCTGCCATACTATAACCACAATCAAAAACAAACTATTAACAGGAAACAAATTGTTTGTTTATTGTTTTTTTGTTTTTTTTTAAGAGAAGAATATACCAACAATGGTAAAAAAAAAAAGATTACTTCAGAGAAGAATATCCCAACAATGGTAAAAAAGATTACCTCAAGAAAGGTAAGAATAAGGGGACAGACTACCAAAAATGGTAGGGTAGAGTCTACACTGAGTAGAAGAAAAGGTCTACACTAATTCTAAGATGATAAAGAGAGGAATGTACTAAAGAAGAAGAAGAGTCAGTAGTAAAAAAATGTAATATTTCTCACAAAACACCACTAAACTGCCTAGAGCGCAAGAGCGTGAAAATCCTGACCGATCAACAGAGCAGCAAACGAGATCTGATTTAAAGCAGCAATCAGTGGCATGAGTAAACACAGGAACTCAAGAGTCAAATCTTAGATTGCAAAAAAGTGGCCAAGTCAGATCCAAGGATCGGATCCAAACCCATTCGTTGAGGAACAAATGAAAATGAAAATATCAGATCAGGGATTTATGGGTAAGAGAGACAGAACCAAAAATCAGCAAACCAAGACACTGGAAGAGCTAGTGTTCAAAAATCACTGAGTCAAAATCGATAGTCTCCACATTTCCTTCCCCTCAAAATCACTTACATGAAGGGCAGAAATATTAAGGAAATGGTGGGCTGGAAAAAGAAACTTAAGAGACAAAGAAAGGGGACTTTTAAGTGTGGTTCTTGCTCCCAATGTCCACACATTATACATGGTGATTCAGTATTTTTAACTGAGAGGAATTTATGACTTATGACTAACGCCTATTCAAACTGTGACACTATAGGGGTGATCTACATCGCCATTTGTAAAGAATGAGGTGCTTTCTATATCGTAAAGACCACTAGGAAGTTCCAAAAGGCATATTTACGAACACTTAAATGACATAAGAAAACAGGACGAAAACAATGTTTTGTATAAACACAGTTTAACATGTACCATGGCATCTTTCAGCTTCTATGTGTTAGAAAAAGTTGAAGATGATCCCAGGGGAGGCCTTTGGGAAATAAGAATAGAATTCTAAGAGTTGTTCTGGCAGTTAAAATTGGAAGCTAATAAGCTTCTAGGTCTCAATGAGCACATTTCTCTAGCTCCAGTGCTTAAGCTCCGATCTGCCAAACTTTGAATGGAAAATGGGGGATACATAGCATAATACAATATTATCATGATGGTATTATCTAAGTTGTCTTTTGGAGAAAATTATTTTGAACAGAGTTTTTACAATGTTCTGTCTGTGTCTATACATTTTAAATATTTTGTATTGATTGTACTAGGAGCATAATTTTAGTATTTTATGTGGATTTTATAATATGAATTCTGCTTGACATGGATTTTTTCTGGTACACAATGTGGAGACTATCTATTTTGACTCAGCTAATTGATCAATTAATTTGTGGAATTTTGTCATTAAACTAATTGTGGGGGGGTTTAAATAGAGGTAATTTTTGGGTATTGTATTATCTGTTGAAGTCCTGGGTGGCAAGGATGAAAACGCGTTAATTTCTATTCTGCATTTGTGTATTTGGAATAAACTGGGTTGTCCGAAAGGCGCGGAGTGATTTTTGAACACTAGCTCTTCAGGTGTCCTGGTTTGCTGATTTTGGAGTGAGGTACTGTTTTTCAGGACACCTTTTGCCTCATTGTGCTACTTTGATTATTTTAGAGGCAGAACCAAGTCAAACTGAAAGGCTTTAGAATCGGCAGGTGTCAGATCCGAGTTGGATTTGAAGTCCCACAGGTTGAATCAGGCAGAGCAGACATGGGGTCTTTTTTTTTATATGGTAAAGGAGAAAGAACAAGAAGAAACTCCCTGAAAGCAACTAATTATCAAAAGTATCTAGCCTAGTAAGAAGAAGACTAAATTAGACAAGGGAGATAAAGTCTAGCAGATATGCAGAAAAAAGTCTCCAATAAAGTAGCCCAAAAAGCTAAACAATATCACTTATCTCTCAAGTGCTGAGTCCGCGGACCACGTCTGAACTGAGAAATCATTACAAAAACATAAACACATAATACACACAGACACACACACACACACACACACACACACACACACACACACACACACACACACACACACCAGAGTCCAAGCAGTCTGAAGCTCCACTTCCACACCAGCAAATGTCAGTCCAGTTCCACCAACTCAACAAAAAAACAAAAATCAAAAATCAGGTTATTCTTTACATGTGTTATCAGATCCCCTTATCGCAGGGTCTGCTTTGAATGGTGTATTATCAATGTGGTCATTTCCAGGGGTAGCAGTCTTTTGAAAAGGTAATATTATGCATATTTTGCGTACAGTTTTAGTCCATGATTCTGTCACCAGTCTTTTGTCTGCATCAGGCCCTCTTAAAGGTTATCTATATCTTTAGGGGACCATGCCTAGTCTGCAATCCTCTGCAAACTTCTTTAGCCAGAGGTCCTCGACATTTGTCTTGACTTCAGAGAAGTAGATGGCAAAAAATTACTCGAGCTTTCAGTCTGACAAATCCTATGTTGGTCCAGTAAAAGCTGTTGCATCATGTCTGTCTTTCCTGAATATGGAGAAATACATTACTTGGGCATCACAAAGCACAGATATTCTATATGTTTTTGTTTATTTCTAAAGGCAGCAATATAATAACGTGTTCCTATTATCTCACTTTCTTTCTCTCTCCCTATCTTTGCATCTTTTACCACAATTCTGCTTAACAACTAATCAAATATTACTATGAAACAACTGTATGACGATAAATGGCCAGAATGATACATTAGAAGAAACAATCAAGGGAAATATGGTATACAGAAAATAAATCTTTGCTCCTTCATCATCTGATTCCTGTAAAAGATAAGCACGGAGTTAATTACTGAAAGTGTATAAAGTAAAAGTGGTCCTGGGACATTTTTGTAATTTTTTTTTTGACTCCTAAAGCTTTCAGAGCCCATTTAAAAACAAATGGACCTCCTCATTTTTATTTCATATCCCTTACTCTGTAACCAATAACACTGTAATGACATGTCACTTGTACTGTCACTCTGTAATTAATGCACACATGCTACTAAGTATGGAATGTTAAGGCACCCTTCCCCCATTAATCATTAACACTGCAAGCACAGCAAGTTGGTACTCTGTTCCAAGCCATTTAACACAAGAGGTTTCTGATGGGCAGTAACACTGGGGACTTGCACTATAAAGTTTGACACTGCTTATATATCACCTTCACAGGCGGATAATTCTAAAATCATTTATCTTGGCTCAGTCAGCTACAAAGGATTAATAAGAATGCTAAGGTTTTTATCCTGTGAAGTAATGTGAATTCCTACACTGAACCTTTTCAGAAAATATGAGCACTGCTATAAGCTGAAACACTTCAGTGACCTCTTTAATAGAGTAAGCTGTTCTGAACCTGCACGCCCAATTTTCTGCAGATTTTTTGTAGTAAAAAATGGCTTCACTGATATTACAGGGGCTGGCTCCTTCTCTAGAATAATTGATTCAGCAATAACTATGGTAACATTTCTGGCAGTTTGCACCAGAATACATTCTGGCATGCAAAAGCTGAAAATGATCAATGTACATAATGAAATATACCACAAGAAAATTCATAATAATGCACTGCCTGCAATTATTTTTCTTAGGTGTTTGCTGTGACTAACAATACTCTACGCTGATAGTTTATTTTCTGTTCTGACAGTAATATTTGGAAATAAGGTAAAATACAGCCCAAATGAAACAGTAACTACATAAAATTATTTTTGTTAGCCCTGGAAAACAATGGTATCTGAAAGTCTTCTTTCAACAGCATTCTTCAGGCAACTACTTAAAGTCTTCTTTATTCCAAACAAAACAGACCACAACGTAAAGCACAAGCGCTTTCGCTCGGACCCTTCCGAGCTTTTTCAAGTGAAACAATCAAGTGCTTATAATGAGTGCTTAAATACACTTACAAAATAATTAATCAATTAAATTTCGTCCACAATTTTAAAAAGGCAATGCCTTACTTAATTGCCTTTTTAAAATTGTGGACGAAATTTAATTGATTAATTATTTTGTAAGTGTATTTAAGCACTCATTATAAGCACTTGATTGTTTCACTTGAAAAAGCTCAGAAGGGTCCGAGCGAAAGCGCTTGTGCTTTACTTTGTGGTCTGTTTTGTTTGGAATAAAGAAGATTTTTAACTATCTCTTCAACGGGTTGCTTCTGTTCAGCTGCTTGGACACGCTTTATTATCCGGTTCTGTTTTTTTGAAATACGTTTCAACTACTTAAAGTGTTTATTTTATGAAGCACAGTAAGGAACAAAGCTGTCTCTAAAGGCACTGGATACTGGCAGCCAAAGCAGAAGTCATACAGCTGGCACTCCCCATAGGCTGAAAAAAGAAGACAATTATAAAAGGCAGAGGCACTATACAAATACACTTGCTGGTGTCCAACAGTCGAGGAAAGTGTTAGCAGCATACAAAGCAATCTCCTACCCTGGCTAGAAGATGGTTGTGATTTGACTGCCCTCACTTATACCTTTTGATGTCGTCTGTTGTCAGAAGTAAGGAGTGATGAATGGGACAACAAGAGACTGAAGCCTAAGGGTCACAAGGGGAAAAAACAGGTAAAAGTCAAAAAGTGTGGAGGCACAGAGATGATGGGATTGGCAAAGACAGATCCAAAAAATAACAGGAGCAGAGCAAAGTCAAGCTTGACAGGTGAATTTTGTCAGCCATTTTGAGAGCATGTAATTACTTGCTTATGATCAAACCCAATCATAATTCTTTATAGTGCATGGAGCTTTACTTGCTCCATTTCATACCAGTTAGAGAGAGAGAGAAAAAATCATAGGAATGCCAAGTGCTTTAAAGATTTGAAAGTAGTAGCACACTTAATGTTCTCACATAATTCTTTATAGGACATAGAGCTTGAGCTACTCCAGTGTACTATGAGAAAAAGATTAAAAAAAGAAAGAAAAAGAAACTAGGACCATGACGTGTTTGTCAGTATTTAAAGCTGTAGTACATTTAGTAATTCCTCACAAGCAGCCAGAAGAGAAGCATATCTTTGATCATCTAATAGCTTTAACATCTGTAATCCACTTCATGTTGCTGCATACAAAAAGAAGTTGGCAGCACAGAGTATATTACAGCTTTTAAAGCTGTTTCAGTTTAATACTGCTATACTGGCAGGCTGTTGTTTATGATATAGTATGAGGCTAGAGCTGGCTGCTGTTTATGACATAGTATGAGACTAAAGCATAAAAGTGCTGAAAGGTCTTCAGCAAACTTTAAATGCATTTCTTATGTCAGAAAGGACAAAGGTGCTAACAAGTTTGCCACTCATTTCAAAATGTATGGGTGATACTCCATCTAGTACAATATAATAATAATAATGATAATAATAGAGTAGTATTTCCAGTGCATGTTATCTAAAATAATCATCATCAAGGTTACATTTACACCAGTGGAAAATACTCTTGCCATTTTGATTTTCCAACCCACTGCATGATTTCCCAGCAAGCCTGGTAAAACATACAGAAGCCTACTGGCCCATGTCATCTATCCAGACCAATATGGAAACATTGTATCCATATGCAAGGGTGGCCACGGTGGTGCAGTGGTTAGCGTTGCCACCTCACAGCAAGAGGTTATCTGGTTCGATCCTTGGCTGAGGTGCTTTCTGTGCAGAGTCTGCATGTCCTCCCTGTGGTTGCGTGGGTTTCCTCTGGGTTCTCCGGTTTCCTTCCACATCCCAAAGACATGCTGTAGGTGGATTGGATACTCTAAGTTGGCCCTAGGCATGAGTGTGTGCATGTGTGTGCCTTCTGTGGAAGGTCGGGCGCTGGGCTGGCAACTCGACACTGTAAAACTCCACTGCCAATCATGAGTGGACAGGTGATCTGCTGTGGTGACCCCTAACTAGGAAAAAGCAGAAAGAAGAAGAAGTTGTATCCATATGCAGCAATCCAAAACAAAGCGGCAGTTTTCAATTGTAAAATAAATCAGCAACCATGACAGACCTTAGTCCCTTCATGAACAATAACCAAACAGAAATGACTTTTTGAATGTTCATCAACAGGTACAAACTCAAAGCCATGGTTATTTGATGGTGGGACCCTGAGAAGATAAGCAGAGAAGTAATCCAAATGCCACCACTTTTCTTTTCAACTGTCTAGAATTTTGCAGTATGCCCAAATATTTACTATATATTTTTGGTCTGTTCCTCATACATTTTGTATTTTTCTGGCAAATCACTGAGGGCTGAAGTCTCTAAATAATGACAGACAGTTGAGTTTCAGACTTCAGAAAATGCATAATGCAAAACCTATTTGTCTATTAAGTTTCTAAGTTTAAAAGAACAGTACTTGAAATCTACCCCTGATTTTGGGCCTCTGTTTGTCCATTATTTTTGACTCTGTCCAGAATTATCTTAATAAGAGAATGAGATGTATATGTATTGGTTATCTTTATGACAGCTAGCGTTTTGGGCTAGATGCTTTTGTCCTTGGGTAGAAGGTATGAAACTCAGATTAATAAACTCTGATATAAAATCATTCTTTTCTGATGCGGAAAAATGGAATGTTTCAGTCCACATTCCTGGTATGTGGGTTTTGACATTCCATGCATCAGTGTTATTTGTATCAATTTAACTGAATATTATCACTTGGTCTGATTTCAATGCAAGAGAAAGTGCAGTTGTATAAGCTGAACTTATCATAACAACAGATGTTCAAATTATCACTGCTGTAGTAGCATTAGCTACATTGGTTATATCCTTCAAAGGACAACAGCCAACCTGCTTCCAAAGCTTCAGGTCACCTTTCATGCTCCCAAGCTGTCAAGAAGCTCAAGCTGAACTGACTAAAACAAATGTTTTGAAACAAATCCTTTCAGAGCTTTCCTGACAGCAGGGAGAGGGAGGCTGACCCCTGAAAGGCCAATGCTAAGAAAAAAAAATATGTCCACACCCAGGCATAAAAAATAACAAAAAACAAGAGGGATAAAGGGAGGGAGTGACTATTGCAGCAGTGATCATTCAAACAGCTATTATAATGATAAATTCAGCTTACACAACTGTTCCTATGTTCTTCATATTGATCACTGCTGCAGTAGCCTTAGCTATATGGGTGCGTTACCATAGCTAACTATATTCAGGAAATGAAAGGAGAAGTGTCCAGAAGACCCTGGAGAATGGTCCTAGCAAAGCTTCATTTAGACCTAGAGAAAGAATCAAGTGTATGGTGCTTTGTAAAAGTATGTACAGAGGACCAAGTAGCAGCCTTTGGATAAATCTAGAATCCCGCCCTTTCTAAAAAGTCATAGATGAAGCCAAGGCCCTGGTAGAGTGGCCCTTACTCTTCCCTGGAATAGGTGGGTTATGGTGCGTATAATGGTAATAGCCTTAGACAAACATTTGGACATACTTTTTTTTAAACACCTTTACTGAATTATCACTTGTGACAGACAAATTTATATTTATATAAAAGCAATCAAACTGTATTAACAAGCTCATGTTTACAAACATTATACTTCACATATATTGCTATATATCATATAACCTAAGCAACATTATATAAATTGTTCAATTCCTGCCCCCCTCTTTTTTTTTAACAAGAAACATCTTTATTAAACCATCACTTACGACACAGGCAACCACCCTGTTCTACTGGAAGAATCAGCCTATCCCACTTGACTTTTGCTGTCTTCCTCTCCCAGATAAAGTCCTTCAGCTCTTTATTAATCGCTATCCACACAACTTCTCCTCTGGTTGATAAAATATGCCTGACCTCTGTATAAGACTAATGGGACTAAAAACATTTTAACTGCTGTACCTTACTATCCATATCCATATTACAAAGCTTCCATTTTCTTAGTTTTTGCATTATTCTTTGTTTAGTCTCTTCCCACATATCTTTAGCTGCCACACCAGAATCATTTTTAATCCATACTCCTAAATACTTCCTTTTGTCATGTCCCCATAAATATGGATATTGCTGAACCAATTCATACGTAGGTACATAATTTACCCTTATTGCTTTTGTTTTAGCTTCATTAATTTTCTACCCTGAAAACATTTAAACTGTCTCAAAATGTTCCACAACACTGTAATGGCTCCTTCTGGTTTTGTTTGGCATAAAATGGTATCATCTGCAAATAGAGCCAGCATTTTCTTGACTACTATACCAATTACTTCATTGCATTTCTGAGTCCCTTATTTTCTTTGCCAATGGTTCTAAATATAATGAAAATAACAATGAGGAAGAGGATACCCTTGCTAGATTCCTCTGGTCAAGCAGAAATTATCAGACAGGACCCCACCAACTTTAATTTTTACCTCATATATCCTCTTAATCAACCTTATAACTTTTTCAGGAAATGCAAATGCTTCTATTGCCCTGCTCATAAACTCCCAGCTTACTCTGTCAAATGCTTTCTTTGCATCAAGGCCCACCAACAACAATGGTATTTTCTTACATTCTGCTTCCCTGCTCATAAGCTCCCAGCTTACTCTGTCAAATGCTTTCTCTGCATCTAGACCCCTCCAACAGGAATTGTATTTTCTAACATTCTGCTTTCCTCTGGATCATAAATGTGCTGTTAATGTTGTCAAATGTTTGCCTCTCCTCCACAAAACCACATTGATCCATATCTATCAATTTTGGCATTACGTTTGCTATTTTTTTAGCCATTTTAGACATGAACACTCTATAATCATGGTTTAATATTGAAATGGGCCTGTATGAAGCTGGATCTTCTCCCTCTTTTTGTATTACAGCTACCACTGCTTTCTTCCAGGATGTTGGTACTTCTCCTACTCTTAAAATACTGTTAAGCAAAACATTCCAGGTCATTTTTTTCCAAACATCTTTATTAAATTTACACATATGACAAAGGCAATCTTTTATGTATAACATCTTTTTTGTTAAATGTCTAGTTCCAGATTTTGTGTTACATGCAATACACTGTTTAGAAGGTTGAACTTTTATATAGTTGTTTCTTGTCATATCCATTTGAGCCTATGCCACATCTTACAAAACTTTTTGCTTTATTGAAAGTCCTCAAACAAAAATAAACAATGCCCTCTAAAACCTATTAATTTAATACTAACACATAAAACTATGCACATGCTCAAAAACTGAAGTTTTACACTCCTAATAAGAACAAATGCCCCAAACTGACTGCCACACACATACTTGAATTAACCTAAGAGAAAGGTCATCCATGTTAAGTTGCATGGTGCAGCCTGTGCTTCTAGTAAGTGCTAAGTGGTTTTGTGTTATCCTTCTAGCTCTCCCAGCTGGGAAAACCCCTGAATACTTCCAGGGAACATTATCTCCTCGCCAGTTTCTCTCTTCTTTTTTCCCCAGCCAAGCACTCTCCACCAGACTGTAATTATCAGACTGTCTCCATGGAGACATGAGAACCAGACAGCCAAGTTCCTTTTTCAGACTGTTGCCATGGATACATGAGCCCCAGATACAGAATTACTACTAAGCATACATGCATTTGCTAGAATAAGCCTCATATCATTCAATATTCTTTTTTCGTTTACTTGCTTTTTCTTAAAACTTGTTACTAAAATCAATCTAAGATCCTTAATCCAGTCATTCCCCATCCAAGAATGAGAAAAAGCACATTAAGCCTTCCTTTTCTCTAACCATGCTTTTATTTTACATTTCAGTGCATACATTTCTTAAAACTGAACAAGAAGAAAGAGAGAAGGGAGAAAGAAAAGAAAAAGGAAAAGCAGCACCTATTTACAATTTCCATTACACTTAAAAATAACTGACAAAACTTTACTTTATAGCAAGCAAAGAAATCTATACACCACAAAAATAGTATTAAGAAAAAATGTTTTCTTTACTTACAGTAAACATCATCCCCTTTCTTCCCCTCTCCAAAGCATTTTTCTGAACATTAATGACAAGAAGTAGGGCATATACTTTAGAGTCCCCCACAAGTCCAACAGATTCTGAAAAAGTCCAATATTTCCAGATTGTTCTTGTTCTGCCATATTTCACAAATATAATTACTGCATTGTAATCCCACATTAAGTTACTGCTTTTATTACTATTCATCTCCATCTCCCAGATCCTGCCTCTGCTTCATTTCCAATGTACTCTCGATTCTTCTAGTCAACTCTCATACTCCCTTCCTTCTCACCATTTTTCTTTGAAACAGTGTAAAATGTTTAACAGGTACAGTCTCTGTGTGGTGTTTATTACCAGAAAACAAGAAGCAGAATCTCCTTCTGTTTCACAGTTCACTTTTTGTTGGGAAAACGTTTGTATTTCCTCCTTAGCATGTACTTCATCAAAAAATGATTTTGCCCCTCCTGGCAAAAATACATTGAAGACAGCTGGCTACAGCAGTTTGAATCTCAAACCTGCATCTTGACATTCCCAGAATAGTGGAATGAATTTACTCCTCTTCTGCCTATTGTACAATTGGTAATCATTCTCCACAAACATTCTGCTGTCTCCCACTTTTAGTATTTTGTCATTCTGCCACAGTTTTGTCAGAATCAACTCCTTCTGTTAGTATGATTGCATATTTACTATTAAAGGTCTAGGCTGCTTTCTTATAGCCAGGTTTGGCACATACACATAATGTGCCTGTTCAACAACTCTTGCTGTGGAATACCAGTCTAGTTGCTTATTTGTGCTTTCATAAAATGAATGCAGTCTGTTCCTTCCAGCTTCTCTGGTATAGCTGAAAAACTCAGGTTTTCCCTACATCCTCTGTCCTATAATTCACTTATTTTTTAAACATCTCTTCCTGAGCCGTCTCATATTCAGCCACCCTTTCCTTCATTTCGGTCTCTGATTTTGCAGCGTTGTCACCTCATCTGAATATCTGTTTAAAACTTCTTCCATTTTTCCAGCCTTTTGTTTGTGTTTTGTTTATTTTAACCAGGTCTCTCTGCAGTTGTCTTATATCTTCCTGTAGCTTACTGGAAGTCATGACTGGAGGTTGCATTACTTTTAGATGAACAGCTGCAGAACATTCCCCAATCAGTGTTTCTTTCTCACTTTTAGCCAGTTACTGAAATTTACCCATAAACACACAAATCTACTGGCGTTCTCTGTTGAGTTTCTGTTTTTACACTGGGAAAGCTAGAGTTAAGCTGTTACTCAATGTGCAGCCATCTTGGAAGTCCAAGAAATATCATGATTTTCACACTAAAACAAATGACACATTCTAGAAATAGTTTCAGAGAAAGAGAACCAAAATGTCTGCCTGACTCCACACTCTTCTCAGAATCTGAATCAGAAGCCTAGGGAGACAAAGCATAATATGTCCCTTCACAATCATTTATGGGTTCAAAATCTTTGAATCTCTTCAGAAATTGAAACATCTATTTTTCTTTTACTAGAAACAGCCATATTGGAAGAGTCAACAGCTTGAGAAAAGCCCGATAAATTATTCCTGTCTAGAGTGACTTAGACAAGATAAGAAATATGTCTAAGCCTTTGTTTCTTTTTGACAGGAACTTCTGAAGAAACAGATGCACTTTTGTCAGGAATAACTTCTTTAGGAATGGAGGAATGTGTATAGCTTTCTGGCAAGGTAGAGTGGCATTGTCTGCCCCTTCTCCCAAGATCAGCAAGATTGGATCTCCCTTGCCTGCCAAGGGCATTCCGACAGCCACAGAGGACACATCTAACCCCTGGGCCATCGTAACTGTAGGGATTAGAATAGTAGGAACCAGGGGAAACAAAATGAATGATCTCAGGAACTAATTTTGGCTACAGCAGGGTCAACCACCTGCAACTGAGGCATTTTAGTAGCCTGCTGTAGTGGCAAAGGCTGTTTAATAATTTTCTTACTTTTGTAGTTGGAAGAAGGAAGAAATGAGAAACTAACAGTTTGTTACATGGTTAAGATGAAAACAATGCTGGATTCCCAGGGAAGCCTGGTAGCGGTTGTCAGTAAAACAGGTAAGTTGTAAAAAATGCAGCGTTTTCTTCTATTAACACACAGTAATAAGCGCATTAAACATTTACCCCAACCTCAAAAGTAATAACACAACTTTTGACACAGAAAAAGAAGTTTAAAATTAGTTTAAAAAATTTTCACCACAAAAGTAAAAAAGTATTAGTCTGTTGTGCTTGAGTAAATTAATGGTTTAAGCATGCAGAAAGTGCTCTGAAAGCTGGCCAGCTATTATATCCTTAGCAAGCTATAACCCATATAGCTGAGGCTACTGTAGCAGTGATCAAATGATGAACATCTATTAGCACTTGCAGGCCCACATGCAAAAATGGCATAAACAAGATTTTGTCAGTGCAGTGTCAGGACAGAGGTGTTGAGATGTGGGAAATTAAGAAAAAGCTTTCAATTTAGTGTGAAAAAAACAGGATGCCCTGGAGTAATCAGGATGCTTGACAGCCATGATCCAGCATCTGGAATAACTCAACAATATCCTTCTTGAGACATCAAATAAATGAACATACTGTCAACAAATAAGATTTAATTTACATTTTTCACCTGGAAATGTGTACCTTTCCAGATCCAATAATGTAACCAAAGCAGCTAAATACTTCAAATATAATTCAAACAGCAATGGAGACAACAGAAACCCTTGCTTTGTTCGTATATGTATTCTTAATGGACATGACATACCAAAATAAAATCTGGCTCCAGCATTTGGGATATCATATAATGTCCCCAGTTCATTCATAAATTTTTTGGCAAGTCCAAAGGCCAGACACATGCATTAAAATGTACCATTCAAACTTGGCAAAGGCCTTTTTGCCTCAAAGCCTACTAATACTAAAGGATCTTTCCCTTGCTGCATCCCTTTTAGAAATACTGCAATCTTCAATAAATTATCAAAGGCTTGTCTACCTGTAACAGGCCAACACTAATCACTATGTATCATATAAAGAAATAATTTTGCTACTGTATTCATTAACATTGCCACAAAAGACTTATAATCATAATTTAAAACAGCCATTGGTCTAACAGATGAAGGATGGCTCTGACCTTTCCCTTTTTTGGGGATCACTGTAACCATGGTTCTTGGATCTGCTTTGTCTCCAATTAAATATTGAACAGAAATACAAATTTAAGTTTCACTTCTTCAAAGTCGAAACTACAAAATTAAAAATCCATCATTGTCTGGAGTTTTCCCCTTGAGAAGTCCACTTAATATTCCAGTCAATTTCTCCAGTGTATTTGAATATAGCAACTATGGTGGCTGGCAAAAAAGCAATTACTAGAAATTGGAAATCAAAGTCCAGACCAACTTTACTAGAAATAGTGGATATAGTAACAGAGATAAAACAACTGGAACTGGGATCTTTAGAAAAGGGAGGGAGCAAACTACATAGGAAAAATGGGAACTGTGGGAACAATATATACAGAACAGGAATGAAGTTTAAGAGGCAGGATTTGAATGAGCCATATAATGCTTAACTGACAATGACTGGATAAATTATAAGTGATGTATAATGTTTGCAACTACAGTTGTTTCAGTGGTGTCTGTGATGTATACTGTTTGGAACTAAAATTGTGTCCGGTTGTTTATTTTTCATTTATATACATGTAAGATTGCTTATATCATATCTGAAAATTTAATAAAAATGTTTGTTGGCAAAAAAAGCTTTGACTTTGTGGACCTTTGTTGACAATGTATAATGTCTTTGCTCTTTAAAATTGTATCTAGATTTATTATAATTTTCCTTCTAAGAGGTGTCTTTTAATTTCATAATTGTAATCACCATCTGTAGAGATCAGTAAGTCTCCATTTCTTCAGATTTAACTGCAAAGAACTTACTGCAAAGAACTGATAAGGAACGAACAAACAATTTTATTTTTTCTGGAGATGAACAGCAAATCAGCTTTTGTGCTTTTCCTTTCATCAACAAGCTCTTTAACTTCTACTCACATGTAGAAATCAGAGGGCTTTATCTGCATATCTGAGGTTAATACTTCTGACAATTGTATTTCCAGCATCTATTTCATCTACCCCAGCATATCACTTCAAATATTCAGTGTATACATTATATACGTAGGGCAACAATAAATAGCCTTATCACATTTCTTTTCCCAATCTTGGACAACTTATTCCATGTATGTTACTATTACTTCTTGTTCTGCATACAGATTCCCCAAGAGGCAAATAAGATGATTTATATCCTTATACCTTCAATAGCCTGCCACAATTTGCTATGGTCTGCACTATCGAAGGTTTTGAAGTAGTTAATAAAACAAAACTAAATATTTTTGTAACTAACTTGTTTTCTCTATAATCCATTCAGGTTGGCAACGGCATTACTGGTGCCTCCCACTTCTAAAACTAGCTTCTACAAATGGTGGTTCCCTGTTTGCATATTGCTGGAGTCTAGCTTGCAGATATTGAGCATTACTATTCTACTATGTGACACAAGAGCAGTTTGATAATTTTACATTGCCCTTTTCAAGGACTGGAATATAAACTGACCATTTTCCAACCCAATGGTTATTGCTGTGTTTTCCAAAATTGCAGGCAAATTCCAATCAATACTTCAACAGCCTCACTTTGCAGGATTTTAAACAATTCAGCAGGATTTTAATCACTTCATGTAGCTTCTTATTAGCCAGTTTCTAGGTTCCATTTAACTTTAAAATCTAGAATTTCTGACTCTGTATCAGAGAACATTCTATTGTATATATCAATGGTGTTAGGGTCCTCCTTATATAATTATGTGTATTCCTGTCACCTCTTCCTCATAGTTTCTTCTTTTTCTCAGTCCCTCCCATCTTTGACTTTTATCATATCTATCTTACCTGAAAATTCCCCTAATACTGCCAATTTTCATCAAAATATGTCTTGTCTTACCCATTCAATTATCTTCTTGTATTTTCTCCTCACTGTTCATGTAAACATATCTCCTAATCTCTTATTTCTATTTTCTAAAACTCTCCACTCAGTTTAATATAGTTCCCTGTCTCCATTACCTTTTGATCTCATTCTTTCATTGGGGACTTTTAAAGCATCCACAGATATCGGTTTACCTTCTTAATCTACCTTCTGTTTGGAATACTTTTGTTACCTCCATGACAATATCATGAACATATGTCCATAGTTTTCAGGTGCTTCATCTACCAGGTCTAATCCCTTAAATATGTTCTTTGCTTCCACTAACTAATCCCAACTTCCTTTTGATGCTCTTTATGCAGTTCCTCTGAAAGATTATTGCATTCAGTAGAATATTTGATGATCATCTAATAAAAATGACCCATTCCAGTCCAAGTTCAGTAATTACCAATATCAGTGTTTTATCTTGGAATTTCATCTTTAATTACTTCAAGTTTACCTTGGTTCATAGTTCTTAATTTCTGCATTCCAATGGTGTATAGATCTTTGGTGTTTAATTTCATCTCTTAGACCCTCCAAGATGGACATTCCCAACCTTCCCAATAAAACGGGAACCAGCCCTTTGGTCAATCATAAGCTAATCACCCTTAACATCCACATCCCACCCCCACCCCCCAGTAAAGAAACCACCATAAAAAACTTCTCCAAAGCCAACTTCATGCTACTCAAGTCAGAAGTGACAAACTTCATGACACCCATGCAGACGGGAACTGAAAGTTCAACTGCTGAATCCTATACTAAGGCACTGTACGAGCACATCCACTCATGCATAAATCGTGCCATCCCAAATAGAACCAAAATGCTCTCATCCAAAAAAAGGAAGCCAATCTGGTGGTCCCCTGCCATAAACAAACTTTACAACAAAAGGAAGAAACTTTTGCAGAAAAGAGGAAAATCACAGGATGCAAAAAACTCCCTTACTAGCCTCAGTAAGAAACTGAGATGCCTCATAAAATCCTCCAAAGCTAGTTACGAAAATAAAATTGCCAAAGATTCCAAAGACAACCACAAAGCATTCTATAACTATGTCAAGAATCTAAATGGCAATGCTCAGATCTGCTCTGAGCTAAAACAGAATGGCATTAAATATACTGATCCAAAGGATATTGCCAATATCCTGGCAGATCGATTCAGTGCCAACTTCACCCCGCTCTCACCCCCTAAATGGCCCATCTCAATACCAGAAGATTGCCAAATTCTAGTAATAACAGCCACACAGGTACAAAACGCACTCTCTAAAGCCAAGAATACAGCATCCATGGGACCAGATGACATCCCGGGCTGTGTACTACATGAACTACAATATGAACTGGCACCTCACCTAAGTGTCATGTTTAATCATAGCCTCACCTCAGGTTTCGTGCCCACTGAGTGGCGCAGAGCTACAGTTATCCCAATCCACAAGGGGGGATCCACCTTGGATCCCGGAAACTACCGTCCCATCAGTCTGACAAGCCTTATCTGCAAGGCCATGGAGTGTATTATCATGGAACTTATAAACAAAGACATTGGCAAACTTCAAACACTGGACCCCACCCAGTTTGGGTTTGTGAAGGGCCGATCTTGTCTCCTGAACCTGATTGACTTCTTTGAATCAGTCTCCAGAGCCATGGACAAGGGTAAGGTGGTCCACACAGCCTATCTAGACCTTGCCAAGGCCTTTGATACCATCCCCCACTCTGGAATCACAGATAAACTTACTAAGTTGGGCATTAATCCCTATGTCACCCAATGGGTTGCTAAATGGCTTACTGATAGAACCCACACTGTAAAAGTAACCGACTCCAAATCCAGCTCCAGACAAGTGACAAGTGGAGTACCTCAGGGTTCAGTCCTGGGGCCACTCTTGTTTGGCATCTACTTCCCTGAAGTACAGGTCAACACTAAGGGACTCTGGCTAACAAAGTTTGCAGATGACTGCAAACTGGGAGCCATTATTGAATCCCCAAATGATGTGGATACTCTACAAAAGGGCCTAACAGAAACAGATGCTTGGTGCCAGAGCCATGTGCTCAAGCTCAATGCCAAGAAATGTATTGTTATCCCCTTTGGGAAAAAACATGTATCCATGAATTACCATATAGGTGGCAGTACACTAAACACGGAAAGTGTGATAAGAGACTTAGGGACACAGGTGGACAGTGGTCTCACCTTTGATAACCACATCGCCACAACAGTCAGGAAATCCTTCTATGTGGCACACCTCATCACGAAGGGCTTTTCATCCAGAAAAAAGGAGGTCATTGTCCCACTGTACTCATCCCTCATTAGACCCATTATAGAATACAACGCCCCATTTGGTATGTACCTCTCAAGACATCTGCAACAACTGGAAAGGCCTCAGAAATACCTCACTAAAAGAATCACAGGCCTAAAGCAGATGCCCTACGCTGACCGCCTTAAAAAACTCCAGCTATACAATGTCGCATATCATCTACTCAGAGGCGATCTCTGCTTAACATACAAGGCCATGTCAAACCCAGAGCTGTTGGACATGCTACACTTAAAGAAATCCCAATCCCTCAGAGCTACATGCTCCAGGAATCTAAACCTTGTCATCACAATAAACAAAACATGCTGGAGGGATAGGTTCCTGACCCAGAGACTCCCCAGACTCTGGAACAGATTGCCCATACATGTCAAGCAGAGTGCCTCTTTGGACCTCTTCAAGAGGAACCTTGACGATTGGATGGGAGAAAGGAAATTCACCCCAGGGATCACGTCAGTCGCCCTGCTAGACAGGGGTCCAGGTAAGTAAATAATGTGGGAAGAAATAGCCAGGGAATTGTTATGGCTAGACTTGTATATGCCCTAGGGCTGATAGCCTAGTACCAACCTATGAACTTATGAACCTATGAACCTACTGAATGTTTGCAAAGCAGACACAAGAAATCAAATAGTCAAATGATCCCAGAATGCCAGATTACTTAATGGAAAGATTTGGTAGAACAGGGATTGGGAATTTGTACTTTCCCCACTGTTGTGCGATATCAGAATTCATATATATAAGTAGCAGGGGTAGGGTGGGGGTGAGTCTTGCTCCTTCAAAAAATATGTGCTTTTGCAGTCGTTCAAGTTTTGATCTTTTCAGATCACGTTACGTTCAATTTTGTGAGTGTTTGATTATAGGTAATATACTCAATAAAACACATAACTACTTAGAGCACTCAACCAGCTAAAATGGATGGAATTTCCCAACTATCAAAAAATCACCATCTTAAACTAGGAGACGGTATAATTCATCACCCAAACAAATGTCAAGCTCCAAAACCAGTAATGTCATGGTACTCACCACTTAGATCACAGAGGCTGAAGGCCAGGTATCTTACCCAAGTTCATAAACCAAACAAATATGGAGAGCCACATACTTCCCAAATATAGCCAAATGCTGAAACACTCTCCCTCAAGATCTTAGACAAATTCTAAATCTTAAATACTTCAAAGCAAGCCTTAAGACCCACCTATTGGACTATAAGCTATGTTCCTGTCATTCTTCTCCTGGCTAAACAATACACAGCTATAGTCATCCATTCCTTAGTTGCACTAAACCACTAAATAACGCCCATTAGATCTATCCATATAAATACAGTACCTGGATTTACAAGTGAGTTATTTTATGATCTATCTACATATACAAATACTATCAAACTACTTATCTAACAGATACCTTGTACATATTCTACTGCACATAAACACTAATTTAAACAAGAAGTTTTCAATACTATCACTGCAACTCAATCCACAATTACAATACTGTAAATATGCCTTATGTTGTAAGAATATTAGATCTGATGAATATATAAATTATTCATGTTTTATGTTATATATGTTTTACAAAACATTATTTTGTTTGAGTCCACAACCTGGTGTACTGAATAATTTTCTTGTGTTAACTGTATAACCTGTTGGAGCTTTTGACTTCCTTGTGTTAAGTATTTAATCTGCTGAAGCTCTTCTCCCTGGCCTGCCACTGAAAAGGATCCTCTCATAGTCTAAATGGATTTTCTCAGTAAACAAACACAAATAAATAAATCAGTACTATTCATTTGGAATACTTTCTATATCTAGTTGATCTTGAGGCTTTTTTGTTTTTTTTTTAATTCAGTTTTAAACATTTTGATAAGAAGCTGGTAGTCTGAGGTCCAACTCTTACTTTTGCAACTGTATAGAGTTCTTCTGTCTCTGACTACAAATTATTATAATCAGTCTGAGTTTGGTATTGACCATCTAGTGATATCAATGTGTAAAGCAGTCTGTTAGGCTGTTGAAAAAGAATGTTTACTATGACTAAAGAATAACCTTGGCAGAATTATACTAGTCTATGTTGCACTTTATTTCACACTCCAAGGCCAGCCTTCGCTATTATTCTAGTGGTACTCTTACCACCAACTCTAGCACTGCAATCACCTATGATGAATATGATATCTTTGTGTGTGTGTGTGTGTGTGTGTGTGTGTGTGTGTGTGTGTGTGTGTGTGTGTGTGTGTGTGTGTGTTACTTCCAGAAGATGCTGCAGATGTTTTTAAAACCAATCAACTCCTTCCTCTTCAACATCTGTAGTTGGAGCATACATTTTTATCATTGTATTGTGAAATGTCTTGTCTTATGATCTTTTTTGGGGGGGAGTGGATTGTAATCAAACACTGTTTCTGACACTATTTACTTCAGTTGCGTAAGATTCTTGCCCTCAATAGAAGGTCCGACAGTCATCTGTTATAAAAAGATCCATTCCAGTCCACTGAAGTTCAATAATTTCCAATATCAATATTTTATCCCATCATCTCTTTTTTTAAACAAGAAACATCTTTACTGAATTATCGTTTATGACATAGACAATCATAAATATTAATAAAAACAAGCCATATTATCTTATTTTCAATTGCAGACATTATACATGGCATATAATCCACTATACAATCATCACATTTTAAACATTATATAGCTCATTCAATTCCTGCCTTCCCTTAAACCTCTTCCTCATCCAAAACATTATTCTGCATGTATTATTCCCACAATTCCCTTTTTCTTATGTAATTTAATCCTACCCTTATCTAAGGATCCCACTTTCAGTTCCTTTATCTCTGTTATTATATTCACTATTTCTAGTACAGTTGGTTTAGTCTTTGATTTCTATTTTCTAGTAATTGTTTTTTAGGCAGCCATCAGAATTAAATTCAGCAAGGCCTTACTAGGCAATTCTGATTCAGTATCACAGCTCACAAAAAATGTCCTTAGTTACATCTATTTGCTCACCCAGAATTTCTGACATAGTAGTCTACAGGGAATTTGTAAAGTCTGCCAACTCATTATACTCCCAAAAATATGTTCACAATTACCTCTTCATCGCCCATTACACTACAACATTTGCAATCTACCTGATGTAAAAATTATTTGACGTCTGCTTTTGGTAAAAAAAAAATGTATATATCTATGCAAACACTTCAAAGCAAAAATCCTAAATCTTCTTGAATTTGTTGCATATTTGGCAGCCATACATATAGCCTCTCATTCTTTCTTTGTGAACTGCTTATCCAGTCTTTCTTCCCAATCCTTTCTAACCTCCTCT
Source organism: Protopterus annectens (assembly GCF_019279795.1). NCBI lineage: Eukaryota > Metazoa > Chordata > Ceratodontiformes > Protopteridae > Protopterus > Protopterus annectens. The sequence continues at coordinate 1,498,371,036 of NC_056741.1, forward strand.
GATTGATTTTTATAGCCATCAGGCAATATTTTATATGCCCTACTAATTATCCCTTTAACAGCAGCTTCTGTTCAACATTCTATTAAAAACTCTAACAGCACTGGCCATTCACTTAGGATCCCACTATTCCTTCCTCTTTGCCTATAATCTGATATCAATTCTTGACAGGAAAGGCAATCTCTAGCCTGCAGTCCAAATGAATTATTGGCCTCTTCCCATTCTGTTACTTTCTCTCCTTAAATGATTTGCTCCCATACCCAGATATTTCTAAACTCATGCATATTATAGAAATGGTCCCTTATTTTCTCTTTAGCACTCTGCAGTTGTACACGAGATCCCCCCATTCTGCAGCTCTTAACCTTTGTCAGTCTCTCCAAATAATTCTTGTTACTTCAAAGCTGTATCTCTTTTTATTTTATTTCTACCCTATTTTTACGCTTCACTTTCAGTTTATCCCACTCCCTAGCTGAATTTTCTGAAAAAAATTCCATCTTCCCTAAATAGCTCCTGAATAATTTCAGCTAGCCATTCCTTAAGCATGCAAACACTTTCATGCAAAAATCCTGAACTTTCTGGACTTTGTTGCATACTTAGGAGCCTTAGAAAATTTCCTCCCATTGTTTGTTTATAAATTGACTTTCTATTTTCTTTTAGAAAACTTTTCTAACCTTCCTTAATTTAACACTCCTGCAACAGTTTATATGCCCTCCTGGTAATCTCTTTTATAATAGCAGATTCTGTTTTAGACTCAACTAAAAATACCAGGGCTGGTCTTTCACGTGGCGCTCTCCTTCTCTTTGCCTAAACTCTGTTATCAATCACTGATAAGGAAGGCAGTCTTTTACCCTACATTCCAAACTTCTGCTTAGCTGCACCCCATTCTATTACCTTATGCTCCCAAATATTTTGGTTCCCTTGCTAGTTTCCTTCAGTAAAGTCCAGCCCCCTCTTATCTGATTTCTATATGCCTACTTGCAAACATACTTGTTGGAAAAAAATCCTTTCGGCATCCCTGCATTGGCTTAGTTTTTAGAATACTTTCTACTATGTTATGAGTATAGTATTCGGCATGTTTGTTGTTATTTATTTAAGGAATTGTATCCAAATCCCTAGTCTCTCTTTATCTCTTCTACTCCCCCCTTTTAGTCATCCCTTTCTTTGATTTATAGCTTTCTGCTAAAGTTATAAAAATGAACCTTAACTGCACAGTTTTAAACTACCCCTTCAAATCAGGTAAACTAAATCCACCTTGTTCTATGGGGCAGACGCATAGCTAGGATTGAGCGAAGTGGGTAGCTGCCCCGGGTGTAATAGACTGGGGAAACAATGGGCAGATTCATTCTCTTTTTCTCAGCGCATAAATGTGCATAATATAGACAATGAGGATGTTAAGACCTAATGTTCTTTCTAGAAAGAAAAGGAGCTCCAGATCATAGAAATGTGTTATTTTACTCTCACAAAGAACATGAGGGCATAGGGTGTTAGGACCTGGTGCTCCCCCTTTGTAGAAGAGGAGCACCCAATCAGAAAAAGGGACCATTTTTCCCTCCACAACCTAGAACTGAAGGGTGCTAAGATTGTGAAACAGCACCAGGCACAAAATGAGCCCTATATGGCTCTGCAACTTCAACTCTTCATTAATTATCATTATCTGCAACTTCTTTTCTGGTTGATAAAAAATATGCCTGACCTGTATGCAAGACAAAGGGACCAAAAACACTGGCACTAGATTTATCTTACTATCTGTATGCATAGTAAAAAGCTTCTAGTTTCTCAACTTTTGTATTATATTTTGTTTAGGTAATTCTCATGTATTATTAGCTGCCATGATAGAATCCTTATTAATACATGTATCTAAGTACATCATCTTATGTTTCCGTAAATAAAGATATTTCTGAATGAATTCATGTTCAGGTACATAGTTTACCACCATAGCCTTCATTTTATGTTACTTTCCCAAAAAGACTTGAAACTGTATCAAAATGTTCCACAAGACCAAAATGTAATTCTCTGGATTTATCAAGTACAAAATAATATCATCTGTAAATAAAGCTGACTTTTCTTGAGTACCATATCTATCATATCTTTGAATTTGTGAATATCCTACTTATCTTAAGAATGGCTCTAAATATAAACTGAATAACAATGGGGAGAGATACATCCCTCCTTAGCCCCACTGTTCAAACCCAGCCTGTCAGAGAAAACCCCTTTCAGTTTAAATCTTGCCTCTGCTCATTCATATATCCTCCATATTAACCATAAAATTCTATCAGGGAATGCAAATGTTGCACTGCCTAATAATACAATCTCAGCAGAGTCTTCCGAATCCTTTATTTACATCAAAACCAACCAACACTACTGACATTTTCTTACTCACCCCTTGGCTTTGGACCATCATTGTTCTACTAATGTTGCTGAGTGTTTACATCCCCTAGCAAATTCATACTGTTCCACATATATGAATTCTTGTAACACAGTTTACCATTCTCTTGGTTACTACAGACATAAACACTTAATGATATATTAAAACCAAAATGGGTATATATAAAGCCAGAGCTTTACAGTTTTTACTCTCTGTGGGTAATATATCCATCACACCTTTCTTTTAAAATGTGTGTACCCTCTTTTTTTTAAATATTGCTAAATAAAATATTCCAAACTTGTATCACTTTCTCCCTGCTTAATTTCCAAATTTTCACAGGAATACCATCTGTTTCTGGAAACTTCGTAGTTAATTGATTTTTCACCACTGTTTTCCTTTCATTTTGTCCCATCATAGGTACTAATCCTTAAACCTCTTCTTCCTCGAATATTGGCATAATTACTCATTCCATAAATATTTCCATTTATGCCTTTTTTTGGTTTCCCTGTGCTGATACATAATGCAAATGTTCATTTTTTTAAATATCTTTAATACCTCTGTAGGACATCTGGTTAACGTTCTTGTCCTATACTCCCTAAGTCTGGCAACAGCTCTTTCTACCTTCTGTTGCCTAAGTCATTGTTCTAAAAGTTTTTGCATGCTAGAGTTATTGTCACAAATAGCTGCTTAACAGCAACCATTCTAAACTCCTGCATATTATCCAAATACTCCATTATTTCCCTTTAGCATTCTGCAATTACTCCTCTTCTTGGTCTGCAAGATTCTCTTCTTCTGCAATACTTTACCGATTATTAACCCCTTTAAATAATGTATCACTTTCTCTCATCTTTCTACAATGTTTTCAATCTACATTTTTCATCCCACTCACTAGCAATCAAGTTAATTCTGTCTTCCCTATTAACTCTCAAATAATATGTACTATCCATTCTTTAAATTCCTCTCGTATTAGCAGATGAGAAGGACAGTGACAGTGTCTCATTGTTAAATCATTACCCTGCAGAGTTAAGTTAGTTTGTGTTGGCGCATTATCTGATTTAGTTATTGGATGAGTCTCAAAGCTTTCAATTAAATACACATACTCCTCTGAAAAAAAAACACATTCTATGTGGGTCTAGCCTGGTTATTGCATCTTGGAGAATAATATGCAACAAATAACCAAACATGTACCAGCCAAGAATACAAACAGATAACCCCAAACCCTGGCAAAATGACCAGCCGAGGATACAAGGTGCCAAGTAATTTACTCAACAAGCTAAAAATTAAACATGAAGTGCTTTCATCCCTAAATATAGGACTTCTTCAGAACTGCATCCTCAGCTGGTCATTTCACCAAGGTTTGAGAATAACAGGTAAATTCTGTCTAAATTCTCACTATCAAATTTACATCTTCTGTATCAAATATTCTCATACGCACTTTCAGGAAACTACCCTCTTTTGTTATATTTTCCATTACAGCCCCCTGATACATGACTTGCAATATTTTGGATGTATCAGTCCCCACTCATATAATATATTCCCTTTTGAAGGCTTATTATTTCTCCCAGAATTCTTCTAAGCAGCACAGTAGTTTAGGCAGAATGCAAATACATGCCAGTGTATTCCTTCATCCCTGACAATAACCTCTTGCTAACTCAACTCTACCACCACAGTCTTTTTCTTCTACCATTATCTGATCCCTCTCACAATTAGCAGTATTATTCCATTTGTATTTTTGTCCCAGATATTCTACTGAGTGTCTACCTAGAAATCTTTTCTTTTTCAAGTTCATATGCTCCTTTGCTATTTGTACCCTACACATCTTATTAAAATTCAAAACTCTTTGCTTTTTATCTATACCCATAGGTTGATTTACATTCCATGTTAATACTGACAAAACAACCATTCTGATAGAAAAATGATAGTTCTTTTGAATGTATGTTTCCAACTTGCCAATGTATGGCAGGCAAATCTTGTATGTAGCTGTTTCTTCTCATCTTTATTTGAGCCCAGATCACCCATCACAGACATTCTAGTTCAATAAAAACACTCAAGAAATAAAACATAATAAATCCCAGTCCATTTTAGCTCACAGCAAACAAACACAGCTATATACATTTTCCAAAATGGAAGTTTACACTTATGAATGGAAACAGTGCCTCTGGTAAACTGCTGCACTTAGGATTAACAAAGCTAAACCACATATTAGAGCCTGTGTCCCCACTTAAAACACTTTCTATCTGTTCTTCTCTCTCTCTTTCCCCTCCCAAATGTGAAAAAAACCCAACTTGCATGCTTTCAGTAAACATTATTCATTTTTTTGTCTTTGCTTACCGAGAAAGTCCAACTGGATAATACACATTTTCAGCACAGGACCTGGGAGAAAAGCTCCATTTGTTCACATTGCATTATATTTAGCTCCAGTTAAACACAGAGTAGTTACATTTCTATTTACATTTATACATTCTAAGATTTTTACAGAGACAGAAGTTACTAAAGAGAAAGCCCATGTGCAACTTGGTGGATTGTACAGGCAGCAGTTATGTATAAAAATTATTTTGTCATTTCAATGATAGGTTGAGAGCATTCTGCTTAAGAAGAGTATTTTCAGAGTATCGTACAGTAAGCACAAAGTCTTAACCTGGTGATGAGCATGTGCAGGGCCAGGATTGGTTAAGATGTTGGTTAAGCAGTGGTTTAAAACTATGGAGTTTGTCAGAGAGTTTTATTTATGTGGAGATACTATTCCAGAGTTTAGCAATGTATTCTGAGTAAAACGAGTCTCCTGCAATATTATTTGACTTATTTGTGAGTAGTAAGAATTTGTTACTATAACAGAGGCCCCTTGCTGGACAGTAGGATAGTAATAAGTTCTGTAGTGCAGGGCATTTTTCTGGATGATGAATGAGTTTGTGTGATGTACTAAGTTGTGAATATGTTAGATAGTTGTGCAGTTCAAGTCAGTTTAACTGCTTTAAGCTATGACAACAGTGGGTCCTATGAGGGAGATTGGTGGCAAATTTAGCTATTTTATTGTAGTTGGAGGCAAGTTTCTTTCTTTGAGTGTTGTTTAAGTTTGTTAGGGCATGAGTGGGGTATAAGAAAGTCGGCAGTAAGAAGGTGGTGGCTAGAGATATTCTTGCAGTATCTGGAAGAAATCCAATGATCCTATAAAGGGAACCTAGTTTCTAGTGTGTAGATTTAATGGTGTGCAGTATATGCTGGTCATATTTGAGAATGTCATCTATTATACAGCCTAAAAGTTCACTGTGAGTTACAGTTTCAATGATGGTATTATTTGCTGACTTTATGGTAAAAGATTCCTTTTGATGTCAGCAACTTTTTGAGGTAAAAAGGAATAACTTAGTTTTTTTGGGGCTGAGTAGGAGGTTTGATTCTATGAGCCAGGTTTCTACACAGGAGAAAGAGTTTTGAGTAATGTCTTGGAGCTTATTTATTGCTGAGGCTACAAATATTAATGTTGAGTTGCCTGCATATTGAACTAAACTAGCATGGTTAGTGGAGGTAAATATATTAAATAGGAGAGGTCCCAGGATATAACCTTTGAGGGACACCAGTAATAACTGGTTGAAAGGATGAGTAGGTTTGTTGCCATTTAATGCCTTGTTGCCTTCCTGATAAGCAACTAAGAAACCATGACAAGGAGTATTGTGAAAGTCCCATTGAGGAGACCTGAATAAGCAGGTGGTGGTGCAAGACAATATCAAATGCCTTTGACAAGTCTAAGAACTTGGTGGATACAAGCAGACCATTGTTTCTATGTTGGTTTATTACATTGGTAAAATGTAGTAGAGCAGTAGTGGTGCTATGCTGGGCCTAAAGCCATTTTGTGTTTTTAAGAGCAGGTTATTTGATGTTAGTTATTGCATCAGCTGCATATGGATGCATTTCTCTAATATTTTGAAGAGGTGGGAGAGAATCGTTATTGGTCTGTAGTTATTAAACTCTGTAGATGTGCCGCCTTTGTGCAGTGGTATGATGAAGGATTTTTTCCACAGTGACCGGACATATCTTTTTGCTATGGACCTATTAATTAGTATGGACACAGGGAAGGCTATGACTTCAGCAGCCATGTTTAGGTAGTCCGATGGTAGTTGGTCTACAGCTATGGAAGGAGTTTTTAGTTTAAGGAGCAACTTCATTATTAGTGAGGTGGGTACTGGACTTAAATTGAAGAGCTGTGGGTGGTTTTGGTTGGGCAGGAGTAGAGGGGGCAGATGTATTAGTGTCTAAGAGAGATAATATTGATTGTATAAAGTAGGAATTAAACTGTGTGGGGATAGACTCTGTCATATTGTCTGTTTTTGGAGAAGAAGTGGTGGTCTTGCCAGGATAGAGTGGTTTATTTAGTGATGACCAAAAACATTTTGAGTTGTTTTGATGTTTGTCTTGTAGATTGGTATAGTATGTTTGCTTGTCCTGTTTAATGTGGAATTTTGCAAGGTTTCTAAGATGTTTATCAATAAGTCAATTATAAATACTCTGTCTCTCATAGCTGGAACAAACTCCCATTACATACCAGATGTATAACTCATGCCAACAACTTTAAAAAGACCCTAAAATATCACATTTTTAACTCCAAGATCTGTCACTGCAATCACCCCACTTAACCTCCCATATACCTCTGTCTATTCACATTCTGCAACCTCTACTTAGGAATCCTTGTAATTATTACAACATGCTAGCTTTTCAGCACAGTGACTAAACTGTTTGTATGTTTATATTTTTAGTACTCACACTTTTTTATATGACAACTATAATTTGTTCTGTATACCGGCATTTCAGTTTGTACTGTATTTTATCTTACTTATAATGTTTCTTTTTACTTTCATAGGTTCATAGTATAGTATAGCATAGTATAGTAGGGCCTGTACAAGCCTAGCCATAACAATTCCCTGGTTATTTCTTCCCACAACATTTACTTCCCTGGACCCCTGTCTAGCAGGGTGACTGACATGATCCCCAGGGTAAATTTCCTATCTCCCATCCAATCGTCAAGGTTCCATTTGAAGAGGGCCAAGGAGGCGCTCTGCTTGACATGTATAGGCAGTCTATTCCAGAGTATGGGGAGTCTCTGGGTCAGGAACCTTTCCCTCCAGCATGTTTTGTTCACTGTGATGACAAGGTTTAGGTCCCTGGAGTGTGTGGCTCTGATGGATTGGGATTTCTTTAAGTGTAGCATGTCCAACAGCTCTGGGTTTGACATGGCTTTGTATGTTAAGCAGAGATCGCCTCTGAGTAGATGATATGTGACAGAGTATAGCTGGAGTTTTTTTAGTCGGTCAGCATATGGCATCTGCTTTAGGCTTGTGATTCTTTCAGTCAGGGGTTTCTGCAGTCTTTCCAGTTACTGCAGATGTCTTGTGAGGTACATACCAAATGGGGCATTGTACTCTATGATGGGTCTAATGAGGGATGAGTACAGTGGGAAAATGACCTATTTTTTCTGGATGAAAAGCCCTTAGTTATGAGGTATGCCACATAGAAGGATTTCCTGACCGTTATGGCGATGTGGTTATCGAAGGTGAGACTACTGTCCACCTGTGTACCTAAGTCTCTTATCACACTTTTGGTGTTTAGTGTACTGCCACCTATGTGGTAATTCATGGGTACATGGTCTTTCCCAAAGGGGATAACTACACACTTCTTGGCACTGAGCTTGAGACCATGGCTCTGGCACCTAGCATCTGTTTCTGTAAGGCCCTTTTGTAGAATATCCACATAATTTGGGGATTCAATAATGGCTCCCAGTTTGCAGTCATCTGCAAACTTTGTTAGCCAGAGTCCCTTAGTGTTGGCCTGTACTTCAGAGAAGTAGATGCCAAACAAGAGCAGTCCCAGGACTGAACCCTGAGGTACTCCACTTGTCAATTGTCTGGAGCTGGATTTGGAGTCAGCTACTTTTACAGTGTGGGTTCTGTCAGTAAGCCAGTTGGCAACCCATCGAGTGACATAGGGATTTATGCCCAGCTTAGTAAGTTTATCTATGATTCCAGAGTGGGGGATGGTGTCGAAGGCCTTGGCAAGGTCCAAATAGGCTGTGTGGGCCTCCTTACCCTCCTCCACGGCTCTGGAAACTGATTCGAAGAAGTCATTAAGGTTCAGGAGACACGATCTGCCCTTCATGAACCCAAACTGGGTGGAGTCCAGTGTTTGAAGGTTGCCAATGTCTTTGTTTATAAGTTCCATGATAATACATTCCATGACTTTGCAGATCATTATCGCTGTCTAAGTTATTGGAGCTTTTCTCCTCGGGTCTCCACTGAAAATGGGTTTTTTGTAACTCAATTGGACCAACCCGGTTAACAAATGTGTAATAAATAAATACAATGTCTCAATTACTGGAAGGCAATTTGAGTTCTATTTTTATACCAATTTTTCCATTATCTATCCGTTTTGTCATGAGTTTTTTTTATTTTGTTAGCCATGGTTCGGGGTTGGACTCTACTCTTTTATTAGGTACTGGTGCTAGCTTATTTAAGGTTTGTAAGAATATCTTATTAAAGTGTTCTACATCAGTATCTATTGGCACTATTCTAAGTACATTTCAATTATATTGTTTTAGTGTTTCAATGAAAATATATTTGATAAAATCGGTTGTATTTCACATTTGACAATACATAATATGTTTATCTATGTTATGGTGAGTTCTAATGGCATATGTTGGTATGTGGTCACTTATGCTGAGAGGCAGCCTATTTTTGTCAGTTTTTCTGGTTTGTTTGTAAGGATCCAGTCTAATGTTAAGTGTCTCCCTGAAATTTTATTGATTATAATGGGTGTGGTGATTAATTGTTTGACCTCATACAAGTTTAAGGATTCAGTTGGGGTAGTAAAATTAATTTTGTCAGTCTATATTTAAGTCTTCAAGTATTATAGTTTCATGATTAATTTGCTGTGATATCCAGTACAGGATGTTTTCAGTAGTATCAGTGTTATTCCCTGGTGGTATATAAATTGCTGTTAAACATATATTTTTCCTAGTGTTGATTTTTAGGAGTATTACCAGAAGTTCTGCATTGTTAAATGTGGGTATTTCTTTACTTTTAAATTTCTCCAAGTCTTTTGGGTTTCTAATACCATAACAGCAATGGACCCCATTCTAATTCAAAGTATGACTAAAGTTCATGAAATTAGTATTGTTTCAATCTCTGATGTTAGTCAGAAGTGCATTTTGCAGCACCCACAATGTACCCAGTACTGACTCATTCTGCAGGTCATATGGAGTTGCATGTATCTGTAACATATTTAAGTAGGATTGTAAATTATTTTTTATAAGACCTGTTGCTCCTACTACTATTGGAACTGTCTGGGTATCCTTCTTCTACATTGCCCTCTTTTATGCCTGAGAATCCTGGTATTTTATGACTCTGTGTCTTTCTGTACATAAGACACTGTAGTCAATGGGTGTAGCAATTTCAATGATCAATGCTACTTTTGTCTTCTTTTCATGGACTACTATATCTGATTTTAATCACATCTATTTTTGAACTGCTGGTAATGGGTGATCCCATGTGAGATAAACTTCATCATTTTCTATAATGCTCTGTGGCTCATGTTTCCAATGTTTTTCAGCTATTTCAATATTATGTTTGCACAATCCCCTATACAGCAATCTTGTCACATTATTATGCCTTTCTGTATACATTCCTTCTGTCATTAGTATATCACAACTAGCAACAAGATGTGCAACTGTTTCCAATTCTGTTTAAAAAAAAACTTACATTTGTCTGTTTCTTCCATATGTTCAATGGGCTTTTTACACCAACATGTATGTAGTCTGTTGTCTTGGGCTGCCAATATTAACCTTTCATCTTTTGGTTTAAATTCACCTCTCCTTAACCATTCCTGTGTATGATCCCGATCAACATATGGTTGTTCCAAGAGTTTTCTATGCTTGCAACTACATTTATGCATTTTCCACATGTTTTGCCTTCTCGTCTGATGCTTCACCTTATATTCTTTCTTTTGTTTTTGATACATTTAGTTGCTGCCTAATATTTATCTACTTCTGGTTTGATTTCCATTCCTGCTTGACACCAATATACTTCTGCTAAACTAAGCAGGGAAATCATCTTAGGCTTATTCTCCTCATGTTTTAAAACATTCACTACATTTGGGTTTTGTGAGGTCAGCAGAAATGTATGCAGTCCTACAACTGCAAATCTATGCATGTAATCAATTTCGAGAAGGCCCATACCTCCTTCAGAATGTTGAATATATAGCCTTGGTGTACAATGATTTTTATAAATCATGTGATAAGCTTGAATCATCCTTCTTGTTTTCCTGTCCAACCGATCCAACACCTCTTGAGGCCAATCCAACACTCCAAAACTGTACGTTAGGACAGGAACAGCAAATTGGTTTATAGCTTGGACTTTGTTCCTAGATGTCAGTGCTGTTTTCAGTATTAGTTTTAGTCTTCTAAAATATTCCTTACTAAGCTATAAGCAGGTGCTAATAAAAAGATAAATAATTCATAACTTTGCAAATACAATAAAGATTTACTATTATTCAACTCAGGTATCATTTTCATTTGTTTTTTAAGCGTATTTACTTAACACTATCTATAACTTAAACTAAGGGCATTAGTACAGACATCCACTTCTATAAAGACAGGATACATTATTTTTCAATTTTACATTCAGTATGATCAATTCACTTTTACATCCCCACCCAGCACTCCAAGATCAAAACATTATATTAAATTTAGCTTTACCTCCTCAGCACTGTAAAGACTGAATACATTAAGAAAAACTACTTTGATACTTTAGTACCACTAGCATATGCAACAATTACTTATTAGTACCCCCTACTTTGCATTTAAAATACCTCTGACCACATACTATACAGACCTGCTTTATAATACAGTACAATATACAATTTATATCATGAATTTGTTATACAGATGCTAAAAATAAAAAACATTCAATCTGCAATTACTTCATCAGTCCCTTCAGTGTCCTTCTAGGTATTACTATGTTTTATGCTTTAGAAAGTCCAAAAAATTAACACAATCAACCAATTTCCAGACGTTCAGACACTTCTTCTTGCAGAACTAAAATCCATGCATCTAAAATGCAATCAAATGGGATTGATGCTTTACAGTTCTCCCCTTTAATCATTAATTATGCATGTCCTCCCAACACAAGTCTCTGGTTCAAGTCTATTCTAGACAACTCCTGAGCATTTCTTTGCATATTGGAGCATTTTTCTGTGGAACAGTGGAAAAGGTTTCATTGGCAAAGTCTCACTATGAATTTTGCTACTGTGAAAAGACTGAAAAGCTAAGTCTCCTTCATCTTGAGGGATGATTCTTTTTTGGCTAAACTTTTTTCCCTCCCTAACCAGTTCTGCATCCAAAAATATTCTGAAGATAGACGGATATAGCAACTTGTATCTCAGACCTAATTTTCAACCCCCCCCCCCCCATTGCTGGGATAACTTGCTTTTCTTTTGGCTGGTGTACAACAGATAATCATTTTCCACAGCAACTCTGCTGTCCTCAGTCTTTAAAATGTTTCTATTCTGTCATAGTTTTGTCAGGAGCAAATCTTTTTTCTGGTATGATTACATATTTACCAGTTCACTTCTTGGCTGCTTTCTCACATCCAGATTATCACATAAACATGATGAGCCCTCTCACTTAACAAACGCTGATTTTCAACATCAGTCCAGTTACATATTTGTGCTTTCTATTCCTTCCAGTTTCTTTCTTTCTTGAGAAGCTTTGTGTTCAGCCAGCCTTTCGTTCATTTCAGTTTCTGGTTTCTGCAGTTTATCAGCTCTTCTAAATAGTTAAAAGTTTTTTCACTCTTTTTCCAGTCTTTTGCCATTTGACTTTATAGATTCCTCTAGCACCTCACATATTTTAAACACGTTTGAGTGTATTTAATTTATTTTTCCTCAATTACTGGAAGCCACCTCCTATACTAAAACTTAAACTTGAAATTCCTTTTTTTTTCTGAACAGCTGCAAAGTTCTTCCCAGCTAGACAAATTATTCCCCTTTTCTGGTTGACTGTCTCTTACTTTCTCTACATTTCTTATTTCTAGTATCCAGCCACTGTAATTAACAGCCAGTAACTTAAATTTTACCCCAAATGATTATTTTTCCTTTTTCACCCTGGGAGAGCTCTAACTAAACTGCTGCTCAGTGCACAGCCATCTTGGAAACCAGAGGCAATCCAGTCCAAGTATATATAAAGAAAGAAAACAAGCTCTGAATTTTTAGACAAGTACTTTAAGTAATGTAACCACTATGCATGAAATGAAATTTACAAAAATAATAGAGTTTTTCAGACAAATGATTTTATACTGAAAGCATAGAATAGGAAATATAAACAGTCAGTGTGTGTAATATCAATCGTCTTTATAAAAACCATTACTAATGTTAACTTCTAAATGTACTTGTCCCAAGCTTAATGGTGTGAAAAGGACCATGCAAGAGAAATAAATAACAAATAATGCACTGGAAATACTGCTCATTTCACACAAAACTTTATTTAAAGAAAAAATATATATTTTAAAAAGGAACCATAACCAGTATTCACCTTATAGGAGATGTTATACTGTAACATTTCAGATACATATTAATTTCTTACAGTAAAGTCAATGTACTAAGTAGATTACCTACTCTGGAACAGCCTACAACGATCCCTGGTCAAGTACCAATTTAAGAAGCTACTCACAACAGAACCAATGCACCGGAAAAGAGACATTTAATGTAAGCATTTAGGCAGACATAGTAAGAAATTTCATTCAACTGCATCTCTTTTGCTAACTGCATTTTATCCTGTCTGCATGATGAGTAAATTGACACTAGACTGCCAAAGATGTAACTCTAATGAAAAATGCATGAATATGTCCTAAAATGCTGGTCTACAATAACTGAGCTAAGGTTTATGTCATACTATTCCAGAAGACTAGCATTATGTGTAAGAGATGATTATGTTTTGGGGGGGGGGTTAAGTCAGCTCCACTACAAGGATACCTAGTAATAGTGAAAATGTTGCCTTAGATTACTTCGGAAACATCCAGAAGGAAAACCTTAGTGATCTAACATAGACAATATGTGACAAAGAGGGTAAGGATTTGTGATAAATGCCAAACATAAGGTAACACTACTAAATGGATTTTTTCACCCATAGGAATGGACTAAAAAGTCATAGTTAGACTGCATGTGGACTATAGTGGTCTATTCCATATTAAAATGTTCATGAATAAGGGTGTCAAAAAGAGGGAAGATGTGTATGCTTTGAATCATGATACTTTACATACAATTAATGAAAAAAGTGATAGCATTGTAGCATATATGGCATTTCAAATTGTATTACAATTATACACTTGCTCAATTTACATATCCACTTTTCTTTTTTTCATTAACTGTTCAATGTTTCAAACTAATATTTTTTTTCAACTAACAAATGTATATACCATTTACTATTATTTTACACAATTTTTTTTAATTCCCTAAATAGTCAATTTTTCACCATCACTCTGGTCTCCATTGTCAAGGTAATACTCCCATACATTCTATTTAAGGATAATAGCTTATTGTTTCCCCTAACATGCTCACTTCTAACTGTTTTATTTCCTTTACAGAACCTAGCACATCTTCCAAGGTTGGCTCAATCCCTGAGTTCCACTTTTTTGTCATCACTTATTTCACTGTTAACATAATTACAGATAATAAGATCTTATGTCCTTACATTCTATCTCCCCTAGTCCAACTTAGTATTATCATCTCTTTAGAAACTTTAACCTGGTCAAACAGCATTTGCCCTACAACATTCTGTAATTGATCTTTAAACTCCATCAACTCTGTATGCTTTAAAAAAGCATGCTCCCAACTTTTCTTACTCCCACAGTTACTGTGAACCTAAGGGAAGATCGTTTGCAATACACCCAGGGAAAAATATCTATGTAAGGGTTTCCAAATATCCTAAACTGTCTTGAATTAGTCAAATACATTGAAAAGTCCTGCATACTTTCTCCACTGATCCTGAGTAATTTTCCACCTAACCTTTTCTCCCAATCCTACCAGAGTTCCCCTGATTAATTCATAAAATTATGTGCAAAGTTTGTAAATTCTCCTAATTATCTTTTTAAAGCCCTATTTGTTCGTGGTTCCAAATACTCTTTTGGGGTGACCACTCAAATCTTGTGAATATTCTATTTTCCCTGACAAAGGAGCTTATCAATATTACATAACCACTTTTGTTTCATTCCATTCTCTTAGTTGTTATCCTTCCAGGGTATTTTTTTCCCCAATATCTTTGTTCTTTAGCTAACTTCCTCAATTATCTCCCTGCTGTTTCTTGCCTACTTTCTACCCCTTTGTTTGCGAAACATATTGGTAAAATCTTCTTATTCCATCTCCTCACTAACTTATTTCTCATTCTGCTAACACTTGACATAATGTTCTACCTGGCCATTTTTGCCCTCCTTCAAGACCTGCTTCTCCAATAAGACTAAATATCTTCTCATAGTTCCTCCTTGCCTCATCACTATATCTTTCCATTTCAGTTTATATCCCTCTACTTGTAGCATATATAATAGTCTTATCTTTATAAACTTGAAGTTCTTCTTTAGATACGGGATTCACATGCCCAATTGTTTAGTCACTATCCCACTTAACCCTAGGCTTCTCTTCCACCTGACCAATGTACAAAATCAGGGGGACCAAAAACTAATTTTCACCGCCTACATCTTACTATCTATATCCATAATCAAAAACACCCACTCCATTACTTTTTGGATTATTTTCTGCTAAGTATCCTCCAGCAACTCCTTTGCTGCCACAAATCTTTCTTAAATCATACTCCTAGGCACTCCACTTATTTTATGCTCTCAAAGGCATAGGAATTGCTGCACTAATTCATGTGTGGGCACACAGTTTACAGTTATGATTTTTTTCTACATTTATTTTATAACCTGAAAACATTTGGAATTCCCTGAAAAGATTCCACAACATGTAGACATTGTGTTCTAGATTTACTGACAATATTACTACATTGTCCACAAATAGTGCATTCCTGGCTCCCCTTCCACTGATAACATTGGATGTTTACACTTATTTTCACTGTTAATGGTATATGTACACTTCAACAATGGGAAAAATGATATCCAGCCCTTGTTATACACAAATTCAATCAGACAAAACCTCCTCACTTTTACACTTGTTTCTGACTCTGTACATATTTTTCTTTTCTTAACTGAATTATTTTAATAGGAAACAAAAGTTCATCCATCACCCTACACATAAATTCCCAATCTACCCAATCAAACGTTTTCTCTGCATTCAGTATTACAAGTAGTAATAGTAATATTTTGTTTTCCGCATCCTTGTGAATCATTAGAGTTATATGTTGTTAAATGTCTGCCTCCCTTCTACTAATCCACACTGATCTATGTATATTCATTTTGGTAACACTCTTGGTAACATTTATGCTAATTTAGACTAGCTTATGCACATGATTTAATACTGAAATTGGTCTATACAAGACAAGACTTCCAGAATTGTTTCCCCCTCTTTAGGTAAAACCAGCACCACCACTTTCTTCCAGTATGCAGGTATATCCCCTTTTTTAACACAATTAAAATGTTTTCCATATCCCTACTAAGATGTAGCCCCTCACTTTCCAGATTTCTATGAATATACCATCAGACCATGGCGTGACTTATCTGTGACTTGACTGACCATCACCATTTTTATGTCTTTCTCCTCCATGTCTATAATTAACTGTTAATTAACACCACCACTTCTGGCAAGCCCAGGTTTACTATGAAACTCGCCAAGAAAATCTTTTCCTGGTCACCACATCTTCCTGCTTTGTAATGACTTCCATAGAATGCAGAGACTATTCCTCCAATTCATTAAGGGTCTTTTATCATTTTTTTTTTTACTTAGAACCCCTTGGCATTAATAATGATCTTTCCATTTTCTGCTTCCATAATCACTGTGCTTATTATAAGTTTTTGTTCTCTATGATTATTGTCATAAAATAATTGCCTGTATAGCACGTTTCCATTCTCATGCATGTTATCCAAATATTCTTGGATACTTCCTCATTATCTTTTAACTGCTCTTTTTCCTTATTAGTGAAGTTCTCTAAATTATAATGCAGCACTTAAACCCTTTATTCTTATTTTTTTTTTTTTTTTGCTTTAAACATCACAGTATTGCAGCTGCTTGAATAGCTAACATTACTTCCTGCCCTGCAATTCAGTACCTTGCTCCTTTAAGGCTTATCTCAATCTTTCTGCCAGGCTACACTCAATGTCACCAAGAGTGCAATCAGCTTTTAGTGAAAAATTTCCCTTCCTATATACCAGCACATCAAAAAATGTTTTTATTATATTCTCCTACATTTTTCTTTCCCTTATTTTAACTGCAACTCTAAAGTCTCATGTCACTGCTTCGTAAGCAACAGCTTTCTCTTCTGACCAGTTTCCATCTTTCCTACTACTTCTCAAATTTCATCTGCTACCCACACTTACATGGCTATCTTTTCAATAAATAAATAGGGAAGTGCTAATGTTTATCTCTTTTTGAACTACATTAGGTCCTTACCCTAACATTTGTAGTTCATAATCAGATACTGTAATCATATGAACCTGTATTCCCTCAAAGAGATGGGCATGCTCTTACTTGATATTGTATACATCCAATCTGGTTCAATTCTTATACCTGTTGGAATGATAAGTAAATTCCACTTGACCTCCTAAGGCTACTATTACAGCCTTCATCCTAAATATATTTGCACATTTCCTTAAAAATCTACCCTCTTTGGTAATGTTCTCCCTGCTTGGATCCCCTGATACATGCTCATTATTACAGATGATATTCCTATCTGCCCTATAATTAGGATCTCTGGCTGAAAACTTACTTCTCGTAGCATTCTCTTCAGTTCTAAAACTGCAGTATTGGCAAGGCATACACTCATATTCACCAAGACAATTCTACTTCCGAACCAGCAGCCCCTCAATGCTAAAAAAACCTTCCATGTTCATCCTTTTTTTCCCTCCTGCATTGATACTACTACGTGGAGGGGTTCCTTTAATATCCCTCTATTCCTATGCCCCTGGTATTCGGCTGAGTAAGCCTCCTGCATCCCTTCTTTAGCAAGTTCACATATGTAACCCTATCTAGCATCTCCTGCAACATTGTTTGCATCATACTCTGCATGTAAGATAATACTCTGCCTTTTCTCTGTACCTAAAATGTCATTCATATTTCAGGTTAATATGGAAAATGCAACCACTTCCACAAAAATTCCACTTTATCTTTGTCATTGCATGATCTTTTGTGATGCATAATCTCCCACACAATTGCATTCCCATCCCAGCAGTGAATGGAATTTCATTACTTCATATTAAAATATTACAACCTTTTTGAGAAATGTCACAGATTATAATACTTTTCCTAATATTATAGCCCCCTCCCAGTCCCTCAAATACACACAAGAGCCAAACTATATACACCACATTAAAAAACTCTTCTGGTCAGATACCCATGAAAACAGGCATTAACTAGCCTAAACCTTAGGACTGGCCTGTTAATTTGTATATTCTTAATGCTTTTCACATAGCAAAAACAAAACTGTTGTCTAAAGTTACTGAAATTCTATTACCTTACCAGCAGAGAAGAAAATGCATATTTTCCATTTAATGAGGTACTTTTTCCTCCCAGCCCTTTGAACTTTAATTTTCTGATGATCTTTATTATTCATCCCTTTGTTCTTGTTTTTTTTTTTGCTTTAAAGATCACACTATTGCAGCAGCTTGAATAATTATCATTACCTCCTTCCTTGCAATTCAGTACCTTGCTTATTTACAGCTTATCTCAATCCTTCTGCTCTATTCCACTCAAGGTCACCATGGGGCAGTCAGCCCTTAGTAAATATCTTCCCTTTCTATATATGATGGTTGGTTGTCTCAGCTTAAAAAATCAGCAACTGAATAGAACAAATTAGTATTCTTAAAGGTACCCCATGACCTGTTTATTTTTTATATCTCAATTGATTTTTTAACACAAGAAAAAGTTCTTGTATTTTAAAATAAAAAGAAAAAATCAGTTCTTCAGCGCATTAAGCAACAATTTTTAAACCATCATTTTTATTTTAGGATCACTGCATATAGCTTGCTCTCTCCTTCTACTATAAACTATCCCAGCAATATTTATCCAGTCTACCCATGCAGCAACTGCAAATGGACATACAGTACAAACCGTACTGTGCTATACAATGAAGCCAACTGATTTTCTATGCTTTGTAGCTTTTACTTTGCAAAACATTACTCTTAGCTCAACAACTTACATTACAATCCTTAACATTCAAAATGTTTCTAATACATATCTACACTCCTCCCACAAACATATTGCTTTATTTACCTTATGAGTGAAGTACTAATGCCTTCATTATTCACATTTAATTCAATTAATTGATTTATGTCTACTTATGTTAACAAATAGTTGCAATGACATATTCATTAACCATACCAATCTTTTTCCAGGCCACAGTAATCCAAAGCAATAAAAATACAATATATATCATCTCAAGTCCAGTTGTAGTTGTTCATGCAGTATTACTCAAAACAGCATATTTTATTTCAGTCCCGTCATTCAAAGATTGAGGTTGATGCACAGCAGTTCCTACATTTAAGTTACAGGCCACTGTTCAATCTTTTGTGATGCAAAACCTTCCCCACAATTGCACTCCCATCCCATCAGTGAATGGCATTGCATTACATCATATTAAAATACTTTTTACTAGACACATACTACACAGTGTAATACTTTTATTAATAATATAGCCTCCTGCCAACCGCCTAAACACACACAAGACTCAAGCAACTATATAGACCATATATAAAAAATGTGCACTACTGGGACTGTTCACTTTCAATCTCTACTGGAACCTAGTTGATTCCAGTTCTCCTGGTCGGCTCTCAAGCTGCCCTTTGTTTTTTCATTGTTTGGTATAAATGGATGGGTAGCATCCTCTATTTCAGGTTATTATTGTTTGTAGATGGCTTTACAGCTGTACGCTAATCCCTCTGCATATTCAACTGTTGCTGGTTAAATCGATTAACTCCTTCCATTGCCAAACGTGTTTGAGCGTCCAGAAAAATGCATCATGAGTACTGCAGGATAAAACAATTTAAATCTCACTCTGGCCCGCTGACACTCCTTCATGATTGGAATAAATTTGTTCCAGTCTTATCTAGTTTTAGCTGAACAGTAATTTTCTACAAATACTGTGGTGTCTCCATCGTTCAATATCTTTCCCCTCTGCCACATTTTTGTTACTATCTCCTTTTGTTAGTATGTTTGCATCTTCACAAGTATCGGTCTCCGATTTCTTATAAGACTTCTTGGGACATAAGCATGATGTGCTCTCTCTTTTAGTATGTTGATTATTCAAACATCGATTATGCAAAACATCAATTATCCGAATGCAGCCTTCTAAAGTTTTCAGGAAGGAAAAATCATAAAATCTGAATATGTAAACATTATACGTATTTGCTTGTGTGTGTGTTTTTGAGCTTGTAGGTCGCTTGTATGTGAAAAATATTCTTTATTGTCCACTGGAATCACTGAATGGTTGAAATGTGTATTCCCTGCATGCACAAAAAGCAAGATTTTATAAGTTTTTTATCTGGTTCAATTATATGTTTGATTATCTGAACAGTTTGATTATCCAGACTATCCTAGGTCCCAATTAGTTTGGATTATTGGCTCTCTACTGTATTAGTCTTCATAAAACTTTTCAGTGACAGCTGTAAACCTCAGATTTTCACTCATTGCTCTGTCTTCCAAATCACTTACTTTTGGGAACAGTTCCTCCTGAGATGACATATTATTTCCAGTTTCTCTTTAAATTCCATTTCTGACTTTCGCAACTTTACCAGCAGAGTGATTGTTCAGTGTTTGCTATATTTTCCCCATTTTCACCTTGTTTGATTTTATGTACTTTAGTGTTTCATTTATTTTACTACAAGCCATAACTTGTATGTGAACCATACAATGGTCTGATTTCCACAGAGTCTTTGCCATGTCCAGAGAGCTGAACTTTCTCATCTCCCTTTTTCTTCACTTTATCTTTATTTTACCAGCGATCTTTATTTGATCATATCCAAACAAAATAATCTTCAATCAGGAACTAAACTTACAACTAGATTACTTATTTTATCTCTACACTCAAGTAAAATACTATACTACATGGTGGGGAAACATTTTTCCACAGAAAAAAAATAAGTATGTGCTTTGGTTTTAATGAATGCTTGGTAGTCTACACAGAAAACAGTTAAAGGAAACAGAAAAATTACACTGAAAACCTTGGAATGGAAACTACTGCCGGCGAAGTTGTAGTATACTGGCTCACCAGCAGTTTTGCATAGGAGAGAGCATGACATGGGTGATTGACAAGCCTAATGTCTGTGAAGCAGAATAGAAATGAGGCATGACTGGCATGTCATGCATATTAGCCCGTGACATCATGCATATAATGGATCTAGATGAGCAGTTATGGCTTAAATGATGGGGGAAAACAATAATAAATACATTAATTACTGCAACCATTTACTCCAAGAAGACTGAGATATGAAGCAGTGTATATGACAGGGTTGGCAAGAAAGATGTAGGCAGGACCTTTTGCTGCTTCAGAATCAACCTGTTCAAGTCCTTGGCATTCCTAAGAAAGGTAGTTGCGAGGCTAAGTTACATTACAGCTTCTGGAAGAACAAGTTTGCAAAGGAATGAGGAGGATTAATAGCCCCCCCCCCATGCGTGTTAAACATACCCTGCAAAAACTAGGGTTAATAGAAAAAGTACTGGTGCAGAAATGATCCACAGAAGCTAACCTGTCTGTATGTAGAATAATACATGGTAGAATGACTGATAGCTGACTTGTAGCTTGTCATTGAGGTATGGAAGCACCCATAAAAGACCAATGAAGATACAGAGAGAACATGTGGACTAAAAACACAGAGTAGCTCAGAGCACTAAACCAAGGAACAGCACAGTAACAATTGCCACTGTACTAATGTGATATCCCACTTTACTGCTTTATGTGCACTTACAAGTGACGCCTTATACAGATTTCATTTGTCCATTATAATATGATTGCTACTTTGTTTTCTCTTTCTCTCCAGAAGCCTTTTCTTTTAAGATGTCGGAAGTCCAAGTACATTGACCAGTTGCACTTATTAAAACGTTAGCTACACATTTAGTTGTTTAGACTATTTAATTTATGTTGCTATGGTAGAATGGCTCATGAATATCTTTACCTGACATACATTTCCATACTGCGATGAAGTGTACTGGATGAAGAATGAATATTCATGCTGGTAAGAACCACATCATTATGAATATTCATTAGTACAGTTTGACGTCAACAAGCTGGGGTAGGTTTGGATGGCATTTGCTACTGCTCATCTGGTGAGCCAGAACACTATAACATCGCCCTACTGCCTTACTCTGCCTATAAATGTTCTGATGTGAAAATGTAAGTTAGTTTTTAAACTGCATCAAAATTAAATAAATATTTTCTTATACTAAAAATCAGGATACATTATAAAATCAAATGCATTAATAATGAATAAAAAACATTGACTATGGAAGGTTGAAATGAGGAGCATCAAAGCCATTTGCTCCTGAATTCATAGCAGCACTAAAAAGTTAGTAGTGTGTTGTGTGATACTGACATACAACGGGGACTGTTTTTTTCCACTTTCCCCACTGTAGGGGAACAGCACCCACATGAGGGTGAAGGGGAGGGTTGCTTCCATGCATAGACATTGTTAGTAGTGTTTTTGACATTCACTGATTTGACATTATGAATGCATTCCCTAAAAATTCAAAGGCTGTTCAGAAAATTCCTTACCAGAAAAGAGAGGGTGTGGTATACTGGCTATTCAATAATTAATCCTGATACATTTTATTCTGTGTAAAGTTGCAGATTGAAGAACTTGTAATTAGTACTCCTTCATCACTGTTACCTGCACAGTCCATCAACAAGTTTATTTCCTGTTGAGCTACACACACACACACACACACACACACACTGTTTTGTTACTGTTGCTATGCTGAACAATGAAAACATCCACAGACACCACAGGAAAACGGAATAATCTTACATGAACTTTAGTTTTTGAGTGCTTTCATCCACAAGGGACTTCATCACCTGATTTTATTCATCGTCTGAGTGGTTTGTATTGACTGTTGGTATGCTGTTGGAGTTTGAATTTCTGATAAAATCTGTTTACATCATTTAACTTGTTTGGACTTCTTACATTTTTGAATAAAATAATAAATTGACCTATGAGGAGTATAAACAAAGAGAAAGAAATATGGGGATCCTAAGCAAAAGATGAGCACTGGTAGAGTTTTTAGTAAAATCTAGAACAGAAAGCTGCTGTTAAAAAGGGACAATTCGTAGAACATATTAAATATTGCACAACTATAAGAATCGACCAGAAGAAGCTAGAAAGATTGGGAAGAGACTTTGAATAAGCAATTCAAAAAGAAAAAATGTGGGATATATGTATGTCTCCCAAATATGCAACAAAATCTAGAAGATTTAGGATCTTTGTTAGGAAATGTTTACATAGGTATTTTTATACTCCAAGTAGACTTCAAGGAATTTTTTCCTCTGGTAGACAGCAAATGTTGGAAGTGTGACAGGGAAGAAAGAAGTAATTGGGAACATATTCTCTGGGAGTGTAATGAGCTAGTAGACTTTAAAGATTCCCTGCAGACTACTCTGCCAGAGATACCAGGTGGGCAGATTGGTGTAACTACGGAATTTTTTTTTTTTTTTGAGTTACGATACAGAACCAGAATTGCCTAGACATAGTAAGGCCTTGCTGAGTCTAATTATGGTGGCTGCCAGAAAAGCATTTGCTAAAAAATGAGAATCAAAGTCTAAGCCAACTGTGCTAGAAGTAGTGAATACAGCAACAGAAATAAAACAACTAAAATTGAGATCTTTAGAAAAGGGTAGGAGCAAATTACATATAAAAAAATGGAATTGTGGGAACAATACATGCAGAGGAGGAATGAGGTTTAAAGGAAGGCAGGATTTGAATGAGCTATGTAATGTTTGACTGACAATAGGATATATTATAAGTGATGTATAATGTTTGCAACTAAAATTACGTCAATATGGCTTGTGATGTATAATGTTTGCAACTAAAATTATATCAATATGGTTTGTCTTCATTTATATAAATGCACGACTGCCTATATCATGTGATAATTTAATAAAGATGCATCTTGTTTAAAAAAATAAATAAATACAGTGACCCAGGATAACCCACTTCAGCCACTGTCAGGAAAAGGAGAAACCAAAAGTATCCATTACATATTAAGCTAAAAATTTGAATGTATCTGTGAATGAATGCTATTTAAAAAATGTAACTTGCAATGCCATTCCAGTAGCAGGGTAGTACTCTCCGCGTGAAAACAATTTTTAACGATGCACCTGGAAAAAAAGGATACATCCAAATAGATTTATTTTATATCCCTTAATTCTGATTTGTAATTGAATTCCACCATACAATATGAAAGGAAGACATGTCTATTATCAACGGTTAGCCAGACATAATCTTCATATGCTATGTTGTTTCCTTTATGGAATAATTTATTTTATGAAAAAGATATGCCAGAATTAAAAAAAATATATGGCATTTCATCTTAATGTTTTAATTGCTAATAGATCTAACTATTTTTTCAGTTACAGATCAAGCCACTCATTTTTTCAGGCAGTTATTTATTTTTTTTAGTGCACACTGAAATAAACAGGATTATTACTTTAATCCTTGGGAAAGTGGAAATGCAAGTATGAATGTGGACTCTTAAGTCAGAGGCTGTCACACCTTTGAGTATTCCTCCTTTTCCCCAGATACAGAGTATGGCAATAGTGTAGCACACTAGATTCAGCAAGAGTGCTGATACAGAATTTTGGTGACATGTTACACAACCAGACACTGCAGAGTAAAGCTGGGTAACAAGCACCTGTTCCACCCCAACCCCATTTTAAGTAAATAGTTATGCAAGCAGAGACATCCAACTGCTGCTCAGTAAGGGGCTTTTTTGTACTTCCCTAGTAAGTATGTGCAGTGTAGCACAACTTTATTTTGGCAGATAGGTAGACAGAAAGATAGACTGCTGACTCCATTGTAATGGGGGGGGGGGGGCTACCACAGCCTTCAATATCAGCACCTAGCATGTTTAGGGTTCAAGAGCGTGACACTCCCCCTTGCAAACAGAACTTATGAAACAGGATTAAGAAATGCATCTTTCATCTAAATCACCTTTTTTTTTATTGCATACAGCTTGGTTAGTCGTTGGCACCTAACAAAATGACAAGCCAACTGTCAAACTACACTAATGCTGTATCATTTTGACAGGTAAAGAGAAAAACTGAATTTGCATAGTGCTCTACAATACCACCCAGATATACTTATATGTTCATATATAAGTTGCAAGGATGGCAGAGGAGGGACCAGACCCCCAAAACATTACAACAAGCTTCAGAAGTTGATGTTCTTGTCTAAACTGGTGCTTAGTATTTAAAGTGCCACAATCACAAAATTAGGTCTCGCACTTCTGACAGAGTACCTTTTTCCATACTGAAAAGGTATACTGTTCAGAAACATTTAACTACCTAGAGACAGAGAGAGAGAGTGTGTGTGTGTGTGTGTGTGTGTGTGTGTGTGTGTGTGTGTGTAGGGGGTACACTTTGAAGGGTAGAGGCTTCACTCTAGAAGTTGGTATACTTGGACTGAATCACATTGTACGTATATTTCAATATTTACATTATATATTTTTTTTAAATTCTTACATTTATCAATAAATTCAAATAACCTAGAACACAAACGTTATACGACCTCATGCATAGCACGCCAGCTGTATTTACATTTAATGCATTGATTGAAATGCTTGTGTCATGTGTCACCTGACTATCTGTAAATGTGTCTAATTCTTCTGCTCCACATGAGGTTTCTGTCCTCCCTGAGCTCACCTTAGGACACCTGCATTAGTCTTTGACAGGTGTAGCACCCTAGTCAAACTCCCCCCCTGACACTGTCACCGGAGCAAGTCACACCTGGACACCGGGATGCTTAGAGCCAGAAGCAAGAGACCTGGTGTGGCTCAACCCCCGCCTCACCAGGTAAGTGAAAAATGATGAGTAGTGGTATTTCACCAGCAGCCGAGGTCTCCCACTTATTCTATACCCCTCATGTCTCTTCACAGTGCCAGACTAGACTCAAGCTCAACAGGGTCTTCTTTCCCCGCTGATTCTGCCAAGCGCATTCCCTTGGCAGTGGTTTCGCTAAATAGTTGGTAGGAACAGTGGGAATCTCATTCATCCATTCATGTGCATCCCTAATTAGATAACGAGGTATTTAGCTACCTTAAGAGAGTCATAGTTACTCCTGACATTTACCCGTGCTTCACTGAATTTCTTCACTTTGCCATTCAGAGCACTAGGCAGAAATCACATCATGGCAACATCCGTTCCGGGCATTCAAGATGCTTTATTTTAAATAGTTAGGATTCCACCAGTCTGAACCAGTTCTAAGTCCACTGTTAGCTGCCGGATGATGCGGGATGCCAGTTGGGACCAGCATCCACCACAACCAGAGCAATCCACAGGAAGGGCCAGGCTCGCACGCAGAGTCGCCGCCGCTGTACCACCGGAGGGGAGGGGCTCAACGAGGGGGCGGCACCTCATCCATCTGCGGTGCACACCCAGCCCCGCTTCATGCCCAAGCCCGACCGACCCAGCCCTTAGAGCCAATCCTTATCCCGAAGTTATGTATCTGGCTTGCCAACTTCCCTTACCTACATTGTTCTAACATGCCAGGGGCTATTCACCTTGGAGACCTGCTGCAGATATGGGTACAGCCCAGTACGAGACTTACACCCTCTCCCTCGGATTTTCATGGTCCAGTGAGAGCTCACCTGACACTTCCAGAACAGTGACGCTTTCCAGGGCGCAGGACCCTCTCTAGGGGCAAAACCATTCCAGGGTGCTCTGCTTTTTACAAAGAAAAGAAAACTCTCCCAGGGGCCCCTGCCAGCTCCTCCAGGATCGTTTGCATCACCGCACTGGACACCACGAGGCACCCATCTCCATCACTCCGGATTCAGGGATCTCCCTTTCGAATGGCTGAGGGCTACGGAGGCCATCGCTTGTCACTTCACAAGTGTGCTTGCCTATTTCTCAGGTTCGACTGACCCATCTTCAAATGCTGTTCACATGGAACCCTTCTCCACTTTGGCCTTCAAAGCTCTCGTTTGAATATTTGCTAGTACCACCAACATCTGCACTCACAGCGGCTCCCTGGGCTTCAGTGTCACCGCAATGGCCCTCCTACTCGTCAACGCATAGTCCCATTGGCTCCCAGGACCAGCAATGGCCAGGTACGGGCCCGATGCTCTAGTGCCACCCATTTTCAGAGCTAGTTGAGTCGGCGGATGAGTTGTTACACACTCCTTAGTGGATTCCGACTTCCATGACCACCATCTTGCTGTCTATATCAACAAACACCTTTTCTGGGGTCTGATGAGTGTTGGCATCAGGTGCCTTAACCCAGCGTTAGATTCATCACGCAGCGCCAGTTATGCTTACCATTTGTGGCCCACTGGCTGCTTGCATTCCATGCCCAGCTCCAAGCCAGCGAGTCCGGCTTCTTACCCATCTAAAGTTTGAGAGCAGATTGAGATCGCTTCAGCCCCAAGACCTCTAATCATTCTCTTTACCAGATAAAACTGTGTCCGCTGAGTTCCAGCTATCCTGAGTGAAATTTTGGAGGGAACCAGCTACTAGATGGTTCGATTAGCCTTTGGCCCTACACCTAGGTCAGACAACTGATCAGCACATCAGGACCGCTAGGGGCCTCCACCAGTTTCATCTGGCTTCCTGCCCAGGCATAGTTCACCATCTTTCGGGTCCCACCAGGTAAGCTTATGCTCCACCTCCCCGACAGGATGGGTGAGACGGGTGGGTGGGTGGTGCCTACCCCCGCCCCTGCAAGGGCCAAGGGATCCCACCTTGTGCCAGAGTGATGGGTCACATCTAAAAAGTTCACTTTCTCGGCTAACAATTTTGCTCACAAAAAAACTTAGCGCTGCCTCTGAACAGACAGGAGCTTTCTATGTCAAAAAATATCTCTACTTATAGTCCAGTTCCTATTTACTCTTTTAACTGTCTATGCGAGCTGGCAACAAATAAATCCAGCAGTACTACAAACTTTAAATCGGTGTTAGTATAAAAATAACCCTGATTACAACATGTAGAGTAACTTTTTATACAAATAAAAATTTATTTTTCAATTACAGATGAGAATAAGATAAAGATTACGTATTACTTCCCAAAAGCAACATTTTATACTTTTATCGTTTTTGTACACAATACCATTTCTCTATAACCATACAATTGTGTTCGCCGGGCATACTCAAAAGCAATGGTAGCCTCAGTCTGAATCTGATAAACAACTGCCAGGAAGAAAGCATCAAATCAACTTGAAATAAATTGTTTTCTTATAAACAAGAGTAACGCAACACAAAACCCTCCATTAGTAAACGAAGTACTGCTAAATTACCATCCCAGCCGCTTGGAGGCGCTCAGCCTTCTATTGGAATGAAAGATACGCACCAACATGCTTCAGACCTGCTCTCTGATTGGTTGAGTTACTTACGTAGCCATTTCAGTCAAAATAATGTTCTAGGTGTTTGAAGAATAAAAATGTTTAAATGACACATTCAGTCTGAAATGTATGTCTGTCGCACTTTTATATCTGACACAATGGCATCCCCAAGCCTTAAAGTATTTCAGAATAGAGAGTTTTAGTATTTTAGTGATAGCCAATCACAGAAAGACGTTCATCTGTTGCTAAGCAGGTTATGTTAATGTATGCAACACAGCCGTCTCTGCAGCTACCATTTTGAGGTAAGAACAACTTGTAGAATTTCATTATTTTCATAAAATATTGTGCTTGTTTACGCATGAGACTTCAACAGAAGCTTCTAGGATGTTGTCTTGTAAGTATACATTAGGAATACATGGAGTTTTGTGCCCATTTTACTCGAAAGAGAATTTTAGTTTGCGCTCGGCTACTGAAGGGGACTGTTATTGTATAGTCCCACCCAATATGGCGAGGCTGTTTCCTTCAGTTTTGCAGCTCCTATCTAGGGGAGCTCGCTTGATATGTATGTGAGGGATGGGGTAATACTTGGTTCTTTTATTATTGTGGCGCAGCCGTTGTAGCCCACTTAGTAAGACGTAAACTTGGACTGTGGTTGGGTACGACCAGAAAGCATAAATGGCTCTTGGAATCGTGTTTCTCATAGGATCGCGCCCCTGTCGTGTTTGCTCTTCCCAGGATATCGTTTGTTTCGGTTTTGTGTGGTACAGTCCACCCAGCGCGCGTTGGAACTTGGCGCCGTCGGGGTCAGGGTGGGTGGTGTAAGAAGGGGAAGCGAGGTATTGAAATTTAAATTATTGGTGTGGTACTTGACCTAGTAGTTCTACGGCCACGTATTTTTTCGTTACTTGCGCAGTTGAACGTCATGTCTCTTGTCCCCCCATTTTGTCCTGTCAAGTTTGATTGGGACTAACCATTGGCGATAACGGTGTTAGTTTTTGTGGACACGTTACATAGTTTTTTTTTTAAATGCGAACGTCCAACAATCGCGGGTGGTGGAATGAGTTGTAATCTGTCCTTTGGATTTGTTGATTTATTTTAGAATCGCATACTAATGTGTGGTGATGTAGTGCACCTGTTATGCATTTTTTTTTAGGTTAGACGGTGGCCTGATAGGTATTTGAAGTTAACTTGCTTAATTTTCCCGCTCACGATTTAAAATGTAGAGCTTATTCTGTTTCTTTCAGAGTTGTAATATTACTTACATAAACCTCGTCCGCAACACTAATAGGAAAAGCTGGATGCACGGAAGTGCGTCTTAGAGACGACCCTTTCTCTGGAAGCCGAATTCTTCCCTAACTAACCTCAAGCGTTACTCGTACCTGTGCATGAGGAACTGAAAGCTTACCTTTCCTGGTACCAGTGTAGGGAGACTTGGAAATTAATGTCTTGAGTAGATAGGTAGTCCTTAACTACTTAATCATCCATGCTCAAAT
Source organism: Protopterus annectens (assembly GCF_019279795.1). Lineage (NCBI taxonomy): Eukaryota > Metazoa > Chordata > Ceratodontiformes > Protopteridae > Protopterus > Protopterus annectens. The sequence goes on from NC_056741.1 coordinate 1,498,400,567, forward strand.
GTACATATACCCCCTTAAAGTAACCGTAGATATTAAGCAGTATCAGTAGCGCAACAGGCAGCACACTTCCATTTAGTGTTGAAGATTGCGGGTTCTATCCCCACACCAGGCAATTGGTTTGTTGTCACTGAAGTGCACTCTAAAATTGCAGTCCTTCAGGTGATATGTTAAATTGAAACCTTGTGTGGTAGAGCAGAAGAATGTAAAATATTTTGTGGCACTCATTGAAGCCTATGAAAGGAGTAGAGTGGAAGTTATTAGGCACCATGGCCAAATTTCCCTTAGTGTAAATAGTACGTCTGGTCTTGCCTGAAAAGAGGCAAATGTATCTTAGTGTGACAAACCCAGTCAACAAAACGATAAGTAAAATGTAAACTTGTTGGAAACATTTGGGAAGCATTGCAAGGTTTAAAAAGGTCCCCTGGAGTCCTTAGCCTGGTAATTGCCTATGAACATACATAACTTGTAGTTGAATACTACATTAAAAAGTTAAAAGGGTATTCCATACATGCTGAGGATTGTATTGACCTTATAGAACATTGTGATCAGTTGTATATAATGCTGCAAGTTGAGGGAGATGCAAGTCTGTAGAGTACAAGTTACAGAAAAAAAAAACTTTTTTTTTCTTTGTGGTTATGATTAGACAACTGCAGTATTTTGTTTAGTTTGAAACAAATGTGTTTCTTGCCTAATACCAGGAAAATTCAAATGAGTGTTCTTTGTAGCCAATTTTCTACTTTATCTGATGTACTTGTTTCTTGATTTTGGAGCCCTTGCATGTCACAAACAGTTTGGTATTGCCTGTAATAACATTCACACAGCTTACTTCTGAGCAAAAAAAAATAATGTTGGATTGTTTTATCTGAATAAAAGATTAATAATTTATTTTTTTTTTATTATTGGAAAGTTTTTGCAGCAGTTATCGTAGAGGACCAAAGCTCTGACTTGATTATCTGTTTCCTGTACCATGGGAACAGGGTTTGACACTTTCCATCTTTATCTGCTTACTGTGTGGTCTTGAGTAAGTCACTTAATTGGACAGAGCTTTGCGACAGTTGGAAATTTGGTCAAAGCTCATTAATGGTCTCCTTTGCGTGCTTAATAACCACTTTTATAATTGTATACCTATGTGTTGCAGATTATTCTTTTTAGCGATGCCTGAGGTTCAGTAGTACACCCAGTGCAGCTTTTCCTGTGTCTTAAAAGCTTTGAATTTTTGTTTTTAATATCTGTAGGCAGCCTAGACGGTATTTTAGACACTCTGGTACTCCTGGTCAAATGACTTTGTTGCAGTGTATGACTTCTAAAGTATCAGATTATGGGGATATATTTAACCTGGTAGGTTGGGTAAAGTAGGCAAAACTCTGAGGTATTGTTCATGATTTAAGGCTGTACTGTTGTAGATAGTTGCTCTTTACTACAATAGATCATCATAATTAACACCTGTGTTCCATGACAAGGGGTATTGTGATCTCTCCTGTCGGCATTATTCCCATATACTCATTGTTTTTAGTGACTTTACCCTTTGCGAAGACTTGACGGTCACCACTTTAGTATCGCCACTGCAAGACGTGGTCTTTTATTTTATTGATGGCTTGTTGTATTGTTTATTATTATACTTGGATTTATTTATGTAATTGTTTTACTTTGAGTTGTGCAGTTTTGCTGCTGTGTGGCATTGTTGAATATACTGTTTATATTGTTTTGAGTTTTTTTTTTCCCTTGCCTTCACTCAAACCACTGTTTTACTCTTATTTTCTGTTTGGTCAACAGTCACAATCAAAAGTTTTTAAAAAACAGTTTTAAAGCCTTAAATTATCCCTGACTTTTAAAAGCTATTACTGAAGTAGACTGTAGAAAACTGGTTGTTACTGATAGTGATGGTGGGTATACTTTTGAAAAAACATATTTTACAAACTCTGGAAAAAACGGGCTTTATCAAGTATGTTAAATTTGTATGCTGTCTTAGTGGTTGGGACTATTTATTAAAGACAAGAATATTTCATAAATCTTACTAAGAATCCAGTATCAGGGAAGATAAATTGAACTAATTTTTTTGTTTCTTAAAAGAATTTTAAAACTTAAGATATTAAACTACACCATCAGCTATTCTGGAAAATATGAGCTGTTGCAGGTACATTAGTTTAAAAACAGTTAATATTTTCTATCCATCAATGGGGAAATAGTCTGATCCCAATAAGTTGGCAAATGAGTTTAGTTTTTCGCATTTAGAATTTCAGCAAAGTTTTTGTCTTCTCCAATCTCTACTGGTCCCTTTATTACAGACTATACGATTTGATGCTCTTAAAAGAAAACAAAAGGTTAATAAAACCTCTATGGATCTTATTAAGTTGGGTATTCCCATTATCAGGGATACTGAAAGTCTTACTGTCTGTCTTGCACCAAATTTTCAATAAACTAATCTCAGACTTATGAGATGCTTGCCCTGTGAATAAAGTTTGTTTCACCAATATACAAGAAGGGTGATAAACTTGAGCTGTCTAACTGCTGGCCTGTTAGTCTGATCTCATTATTTTATAAATGTTATAGATGTATGTTGAACTGGATCCAGTAAGTTATGACGGAAATTTTAATTTACTTCCATATGGTTTTATTTTAGGTATAACAGTCCTAGCAAACTTAGTTGATTTTACAGCCAGATAACAGTTGTTCTTGATTTAACACTGAATGTAAAGTTTACAGATTTAGCAAAAGCCCTTGACTTACTTTCATACTGAGCAATTGACTAGACGCCTGGGAAATCTTTCAATCCTTTTTTTTTTTTTATTTATTGAATCAACAGTTGGCTATTTGCTCATGCGTTGTGTGCATCTCTAAAAAGGTAATCACTCAGAATATTTGCCTGTATTGGGTGTGCCATAGGGATCCACTTTAGAACTTTCTAGGGTACTTGCGTATTATCGCAACCACATTTTTACGGTTGCAAAACTCATTCTTCAAGTGACACGAGGGCTTAAAAACAGATTTTTAGGTTTCGCTCATTGTGGCACACATCTTAGCATGCATGTTCACTGCAGGAACTCTACTACAAGTGACACGAGGGCATGAAAAAAGATGAGTTTCCGTAATCGCAGAACATTTCTGAGCATGCATGGTTACAGCAGGAACTTCCCAAAGGCCAGCTACTTAATACAGCTTGTATCATTTTAACAGAACTGAATGCTGTTGCACTTTAACGTTTTACTATTTGCAGTTCCAGATGGAATAATTATTTCTTCTCAAAACTGACCACCGATAATACACGGGTACCATTATTTGTAATGATAGACTGCACTGTTTTTAATGCAAATGCATAAATGCGTAATTCATTTTTAACAGAGAATACTACTTATAGTATGCATTTCTTGATCCACTACAGATGCATCACCATTTTAGTTTAATAGATGTCTAAAGAGGGCTACAGTTTGTAGAAATTCTGTAATTACACATTCCATTTGCCATGACAAATAGTGTGTGTCTGTAATGCACACTAATCAGAAAGATTTTTTTTTAATTGTTTATCTTACTGAAGCTAATGCAAACTTTGTCTTCAGCAAGAAGGACTTTGAATGACTCCTTACAGTGTTTGATGTCCTCCTTTCACTTGAAGTGAATTTTGCAACCGCGAAAATGTGGTTGCGATAATACGCAAGTACCCTTTCTGTTTTAACCTTGGCATAATGGTTATGGTATTGCCTTACAAACATAAGGCGCAGGGTTTAGTTCTTACATGGGGTAATTGGCTAGGTGTAAAATGCTTCATAAGGACTGTTAGACTAGTACTAACCTATGAACTTTTTTTTTGTTTGTATATATGGATCTACCTGAAAACGCAGACGAGATGACCAACGCGAAAACACAAAAAAAAAAAAATTCAAAAACACAAAACTTCACATGCCTGACAAACAACAAAACAAATTACCTTTCCCAAAAAACACATGCACACAACACAAGCACACCAAAAACCTTACAAACCTATACTAAACCTTACAAACACAACTATCTATGCACTAACCTTAACCATAACCCTAAGGTCCAACCCTATTGAACATGGTGTTCTTAGTGTCGGGATACTCAACTGTCGGTCTTCTCCATTATCTATCTTCCGGTGTCTGTGTTCTCGTTGTCGGCTTTCTGCGTTGTCTGTGTTTTCAGGTAGACCTCATATATATATATATATATATATATATATATATATATATATATATATATATATTTCAGAAAGAAAAAGGTGTATATACACATTTTATGTATAAAAATATAACAAGTCCCAGTAATAAACACTGTTCGCAGAAAGTATGCGGAATATTGTAAGATGGGTTATTGATTCCAGTGAGGGTCGCTAACGTATTACAGATTTGTTGAATGAATTTTCAGTTTGGGCTGAAAAAGTGGGTTTAAAGTTTTTCACATTTCCTGGAACTAATGTGTTTTGGTAGCCCAGTTATTCAACACATTTGTCTCCTAACCGCATTATGCAACATGAAACGGTGCATTGCAAGGGTTTAGGTATGATTGTATCTTCTTATCCTTTACCAGTCATGCATCTTCCTGCCTAACTTACTCCAGTGCTGGAAGCTGCTTATCAAACCCCGGATGCTGTCTGAACTTATGTCCTCTCTGCCACTCAAATTAGGTTTTGAAAGTATGATTTCTTCCAAATGTTTTTGTTTCTGGGTATTCCACAAGTGTGTATTGCTGTACGACACCACTGAGATGTGTATCAATCGCAGGAAAGCAAAGAGCAGAAAAGTTATCTTTCTGAAAACAGTGCATGCATAGAACTAGAATTTGGTTGCTTGGGAAATGGAGACTACTAAAGAAAGCTTAAGTGAAGTTAATGAGAGGAAAGTTTTTAACTGGGACATATTTAAGAGATTATATGAATATATTTTTACGTTAAATTTTGGTTTCTTCTGTGCTGTGCTCAGTCCTCTGGAATGAGGCATTAAATCAAGTATCTGCCTTAGCTTGGGTGGATTTTGCCAGTGCATAAGGGAAATTTCACTAATTTTGTCAGTAGGAATACCATCTCTGGTCTCCTGAAAAGTCTGTTATGGGGCTAGCAGGATTAAATTAGTAAATGAAATATAAACTTGATGAACCAATAGCAGCACCGTTACTCTTAAACAAAAAAGTTTAGGTCCCTGCTTAATATTGATCAGCTTGGTGAGCTGAAGTATGATAACTTTTTTGATTTGAAAGGTTTTGGAGAGTCTTGTGAAGTTATGCTTTGTAGTAGCCAAGATGCCTAACCTGTTGATATACAAAAGATTGCTGCTCGTGTTGCTGTGTTTATGACGGACTGGGCATCCTTTTAAGTGCCTGTTCCTTTTTTACTTTCCTAATTCTTTTTGCTTTCTTTTTTTTTTTTTCCATTAAAAAAAATATCAAGGAGTCTTTTTGATATGGCTTCTTATTTTCCTGATCCAGTAAAAGCTCCATTTCTTGGGTTTTGGGAATTCTGCAGAAATTTAAATTGTAAAACATGGCTGAGGAGGTCCCTGTATACCTTTCTTCATTGAGAAAGTGATGAAGGAAAGCTAGAAAAACTCAACAGCTTTTTTTTCTGCAGAAGTGTACATGCTTCATACATTAAGCATGCAAATAGAGGTGGCTTCTGTAATTAAAGATAAATTGGGTACTTTTCCGTTATACCCCTACCAGCCCGCAGTGCTGTCCGCGGTGCTCTAATTTGCCAGTGTTTCCTCACACAAGCAAGGAGTTATATATTTGTCTGTTTTGCCGGTATTTCATTACATTTTAATGTATTTAAAGAAAGCATGACATACAGATCAAATGATAACTTCTTTCTTTTTGTGAGTAAATACCGGCAAAACAGACAGATATACAACTCCTTGCTTGTGTGAGGAAATGGCAGCAAATTAAGCAAATTACAGTGCTGCAGACAGCATCATGGACTGGTAGGTGTACAATAGTAAAACTGTGGATGTGTCATGCTTTCCTTAATTATATTAAACCCCTATTGTGTGTTTGCTTTGCTGACTCTGTAAATCGTGAGGAGTGACAGTGTGTAGTGCAGGGAAGTAGACAAAGAACAGAATGCTACGGTTCTTATGCATCTAAGCAGGTTTAATGATGTTGAAAATGAAATGGCAGTTTATGCACTTTTAATACAGGTAGTGGAAGGAACAGGGATCATTGACACACAAGTGAATAATGGTTACACACAAGTGAATAATGGTTACAGACTGTTTAACAAGAACTACTCGGATGAATATGGAGTCATGTCTTACTGTAAATAGAATGTTCAGCGCCGTCTGCCGCTTTGTGTGCACTTCATGTTTTACTTTCCATAAAACTTATCACAGCTAAATCCCATTTAAAAAAATATTACTTTGAGTAATGGTCACAGACTATTTAACATGAACTGCTCGGATGTATTCTGAAAATACAGCACATACCAGCAAAATACCGTTGCGGTCTGGTAGGGGTATAACGGTGAAGTACCGTATAAAACATTAGAATATGTGCAAGTGATAATGTGGAAATGTAGGGGAAAAAAACAGGCTTTAGTGTTTCAGAAGCTACTCATTCGTTAAGGGCGGGAATGGCAGGGCCAAAGGGCAAACGCTTAGAGCTGATTCTGACTGCTATTTAGCTAGATTTTACAGGGAGTACTTCTGAATTACAGGCATACCAGAAAATTCTGATGGAGAAGTAAATGCATGACATTCACAAGAAAGATTTTACTCACAAAAACAGGTTTCTCAGGCAGAGTTGCATTTAGAATGGACACATTGTTTCGTTTTTCTCTTCTGGTTTACAGTTTCAGGTTTAAAAAATTCATGTGGTGAAATGCCACTTTTTTTCTTGCTGAAAGGGTTACTTTTCTCTGAATTGTGGCCGAAAAGAAAACTAATTTTCCATGGCTACAAGAAAGGTATTTTATTCCATCCATGTTCTTGTGCTGAGAAAAAGTACTAAAATTCAAAATATAAACCTACTTCAAAGGCTATTGTCCAGATCAGTCCATCTGGGGACAGCAAGTGCAGAAGCGTTCATTAAGCAATGTATACCTAACAATGAAGAATGAACCAGTGATTTCACAGAAAAGGAAAGAAATGTTTATGTTTCACGGCCCACCACTTCCAACGAGTAATCAAGGAGCCTCAATTCTCACCCCTTGCATCAGTGGGGGATGTCCACTGAGGGGATAAACAGGTACGTACAGTATTCCCAGATGCACCTCTCTGCATCAAGTGCAGATTCCTTTAAGAGCACACTGAGTCCGGGGCTGGTTTCTCCAGATCCCCTATAAGACTCCCCACTGGCACATCTATAGAGTTGACATCTTAGCTGAGTGACTAGTCAAAGACATGATCGTTTTCTGTGTGGTCCTTTCCCATTATCAAAGAGAAACATGTATCTGAGACATTTTAAGAAGTTGTTAAAATGATTAAACTTCTTGCTGTATTTTAATAATCTAAAAACTACATGAAATTTCAAATTTTTAACTTTTTAGCATTGTATTATTGCAGTTTCAGTGCAAATAGAGAGGGGATAGGAAGGAAGACATTTGCTGTCATTTTTTCTTTATATAGTCGTGACTTGGTTAAAATACACAAAGGGGTAGAAAGGCATTATGCAGTGTTTGTATAACAAGCACAGCAGATCAAAATTTGAAGCTGGAGGGATGCATTTAAGCTTTTGAAGGGGTGGAATTTTTAGATTTAGGCTGGTGTGGTGAAGGACGTACAGCTTTTACTGCTTGGAGTGAGTCTTTGTTATGGTGACAAAAGTAGCAGTCATTCTGAAAGGCAAGATTAGTTCTCCTTGAACTTTTGATGTATTTTTAGAAGTGCGTATGCAGTTCAAAGAAGGGATGGGGGAAGTAACGGAAATGCTAGATGGTAAACGTACAGGCTGAGGGAATGAAAGGCTATCATTTGTATTGTAAGAGAGTGAGAGAGATGCCGTCTGTCCTTTTCAAATGTCACTCGTTTGCAAAATGCTAACAACTTCTGTTCTTTTTTTGTTTAAACAAATCTAACTTAAAGGTTCAGAGAAGGTCATTATGGAGGATTAGAAGAGCAAAGAACAGAGTGTTTACCCTTTTAATAATCAGTTGCTTGTTATAGTTGAAGGTCCCTGATAGTGAAGCAAGGTGTGTGGTATTGAGGGGGTTCTGGTTAGGTAAAATGGTACTTTTCTGTAATCAGGGCAACACTGCCAATGAGCGGTTTGGTGTTTTTTTTTTTTTTTTTTCTGTTATCAGCCCAACATCAGAAAAGAACATGTGTTTTTTTTTTTTTTTTTTTTTTTTTTTTTTGGGCTAGAAAGTGGAATACTGATACCCTTATTTTTCTTAAATTATGTCTGACAAAGTTTTCTGTGATCATGGCAACAGTTGTAATGAGCACTTTTTAAGGCCAACATTGGAAAGTACCATTTTTTGGGGGGGGGGGGGGGCTGGAAAGCCGAAATCGATGGTTATACAGTAATTGTTCTTCCTGTTATCAGCTCCACTTTAAAACAGAACTGAGCTGTATATAAAAGCCAAATTGTGCTTTTTTTATTTTTTGGAAAAGAAGTTATTTACGTTGGCACGGCAACAGGAAACTTCCCAACTTGTAGCTGCCACTTTAAACAAACCGCGATGCTAAATAACAGCTGTTTTCACACTGAAAACTAAAGCACATCTCAAGGTTGATAAAAAATGAGTACTTCACATTTACTTCATTTCCAGCAGTACTGACAGAGTTATTTAGGACGCCGTGGCAACACTAAGTGGCAGAACCCAGTGTAAGAAAAACGCTTTTCTTGGTAACGGCCATTTTCCGATTTAAAACGTAAAGCGCCTCAAGCCATTACAGCAGTGCGAGGCTATAAGGCACATGTGTAACATACCAAATACAGATTACTGTACTTCTTAATAAAAGAAAGGCAATATTATACTTTTAAAATGAAGTCAACTCTTCTTGCAATTCAGTGTGTGTTAACATTGAAGCTGAAAGTATTGCCCTGTTAACGGAAAAGTACCTGTAAAATAATATGGACCACCCCTCCCCTACCCCCCAAAACAAAGTTTTTGTGAGAAATTGCTTTCAAACAGGGAATCGTATGAGAGGTGATTAGAATACCAATATTAACAGATGTAGGCGTGGGCCCAATGCACTCTGATGTACATACAATGGAGGGTTTTATGAAAGTCTTCGGCTTTGTAGGTATTGTAGTTGGTACAGACCTTTCCATAGTATTACTTGCATCTTCCCTAGGGGTATTCCATCTTAGGATAGGCTACATGTGACAGAAACGTGCATGTGTCTGAACATTGTGATATGGTTTCAGTAATAATATCAAACCACTTGGCTGTAATGTTCAAATTCTGAAGTCCTTTAGTTGCATTAAAATTGGCAGTCGGAATTTCCTTTGCTACACCATGTCTGGAGTTTCAAACATGATGTAGAGAGAATTTTGTAACAAGAATGACTTGCTAAAAGCAACAAGATTGTTACTGAGGTGGAGTACTATCAATTGATTTTTTTTAAGGCAGGACTTATAATCTTATGGAGGTAAGGGAAATAAAATCTGCCCCCCCCCCCCCCCAGAAAAAAAAAAAAAAAAAAGTGGAGCAGGTAAAGGTAAGGGCCTGGACAGACTTTGTGATTATAAAATAAAGGGATGTCCGGTTACTTGGGTAATGAGCACAGTAGTATTTATCGCAGAGACCATGTTAACATTTAGTGAGAGGAGCTGCAGAAATAGAAGAGAATCCAACTAGAGACCCTGAAGACTTGAGGGATATTTAGGGGAGCTTTAAAGCCATGAGGGGAAGTTGTAAGTCCTTTATCAGAAATGGGAATTTACTGCGAAGATTGTAGTTGTCTCAGTTTAGAGAAGAAATCGCTTCATTTGGCTGTTAAAGGGAGCTCCCCCTGGTAGTAGGTTTCCTGTAGAGTTTTAGAAAATGAGCAGAAGTGATAACAGGTGGTTACTGCTGTGTAATGCTGTTTTGGAAAGACACATCTTCCTCCGAAAATGGAATTTGTCAGCCAAACCAGAGGAAGCAAAGGACCAGCTAACCAAACATCTCCAGTGTTAAGAAAATGAAAGTTATTCAGAGTTCTGGTTGGTAGGACAGCTAAAATTGTACCACACCCGATTAGTCTAGGATCTTTGTGAATTTTATAACTGGGGAGGGGATCAACCTTCAACAGTGTTTAACTACATTTTTCATGGAAAATGATGGGAAGGGACTATTATTTCTGATTAAAGGAAAACTCCACTTTAGAACTGAAGAAAAATCTATTTTTTCACTCTGCCTTTGTTTTCTGAGTTATTTTAACATCTCAGAATCATATTTTGATATAACATGAACTAACTCATTCCCCAAAAAAAGCTTTTGTGAGAAATAGCATTCCAGCAGAGACTTCTGCTTTTAGAATTTTCATGTTTTCTGGAAAACAGCTGCTATTGGGGCTTATCAGTGTGATCTTGTTTTTCTTCAACCCTTTTTTTCATAATCCATGTAAAGTATGCTGTATGAGTTATGCTATTCATAAGGAAGTTGTGTATTCTCATCCCACTGACATGTAATGGGATAAGTATTAGTCACTGTCATCTTGTGTACTTTCTGTAACAAGACTTTTTTATTTCTGGAATGGCTTTCACTTGTGTATCAGAGCTTGTTTTGCAGCATACTAAGGAATTGTACAACTGCAACCAAAAAATTAGCTAAACTTGCAGGCCTTTGTTCAAAGTATCTTTTTGTAGTCAAAGATTAATGACCCCCCCCCCCCCAGTGTTAAAACTGTCACTGCCCTGAGGGATCCTTGTAGTTTCATGTATAAGTGACTGCTACTAAAGGAAATTATTTGAAAGCAATTCTATTCCCCCAGTTCCAGCAGTGTAAAGATTTTCATTTATTTAAAGTACTTCAGATTTCCCTTTAACGTTTTAATGAAAGAGCACATAGCACATGTAAGCTCAAGTAAATTAAGCTGTATATCGTGATTGCAGTTGATTGTTAATTTCCTTTTGACTAAAAATGCTCATGCACTCCAGTTGTGTAATTACTGACTCTGAGTAAGTGGAAGACTTCTCTTATTTATGTTCTGTGCACCAGATGTGCATCCTTCTCTGAAGGGTGTTGCAGGGAAGCGTAAAAGACCCTCATACTAGGTATGGGTACACATAGTTGATAGGGTTGCCGCCTATCTTCCATCAGAGAAGTTCTGATTTGGGCAGTTTTGTCCTAATATGGTAGCAGGCCATGAAAATGGTAAATGTGTTGTTACTTTGCAAGACTTTAAAGAAAATGTGTTTTCTGACTTTTCTGTGAATGTCACAGACGTCTTTGATATAACATTTAAATCCATCTTAAAATGTATGGTAGTATAAGCAACAAACATTTAAAGCTTATTTCAGTACTGTGCTGATGCTTATGTAAATTTGTCAAAAGATAATTTTTTGAACTGTTTGCTTTGTTTTGCTGTGAAAGGCATGGCTACATTTAAAACGTCTGTGAGCTCTCTGCAGTAAAGACAGTGGAAACGTTTTCTGTCTATTGAGTGCCTGTCATCGTCACTACTAATTCTGTGTATAAATTTGTCAGCAGGACCTGCCAGAGTAAACTACAGATTTCATTGTCTGTGGTTATGTCATGCAGGTGCAGACAAATTCCTTTGCAAATTATGTGAGAAGTTGACTGTTAAGAAAATGTTTGGTCTTTCTCTTCCTTTGACTCCAAGGAAAGGAAAGATGTTATGTGATCCTATCTCGCCTACATTCTGACTGATGGGTTCGGAGCCGATCCCTCGGCTCCGACTCGGCACGCTTATGCTATAGAGTGAGGCCTCTAATTGGCTGAGCTATCTTTATCCCAGGATGCACCACCACTAATCCCCCAGATCTCGTTTGACGCTTACAGAGCTTGGACGTGGTCTCAACATTGGTTGGGCTAAGTACTATATATTAGGCTTTTTTCATGTCAGTATTTGCTTCATTTAAACCCAAAAGCTGTTTTAACGGCTATTCTTTGTGTACGAGTGTTTTTCTGGAATTTGGTTAAAATTTTCGTGTTTTTTCCTGTCAGAGAAGGTTCCCGTTTAAGTTAGAGGGGCCTTCCCCTGTGGTTACTACTACTTTAGTGGTTGTGCGTGGGTCAAGTACCCGTTTAAGTTAGAGGGTCTTGACCCTCCTTTTCTCTTTCTGACAAAAAAAATAAAAGTTCTTTAGTTTAAATATTTACACTAGTTAGTGGCATACATATTTTTGTTCCTGTGTGTCAAACCCTTTATTGTTCAGTGTGGTTATCTGTTTTATTAGCTGATTATGTCTAAAGAGCATAAACCCTCCGGGTTTAAAAAGTGCACAAGGTGTGGCTTCAAAATGTCCATAACGGACGACCACTCCTCGTGCGTCTATTGTCTAGGTGCTAAACATCTGCAAGAATCGTGCAGTGTATGCCATGCGTTTTCCTCCAGAGTCCTCCAGGAGAGGAAAAACAAATTAATCCTCAAAGGATTAATCAAGCCTTCCTTCGAGGAGGCTTTATCTTCCTCTGTCTCCTTCTAAAAAGAGGAAAGCGTCTGCTCCGACCAGTCAGTCGGAACCGACTGCTAAGAAAACTAAGCAGACTTCTCCATCGGCTCCACGGACTTCGGAGCCGAGGTCGGAATGGTCTGCCTCGATGCCTCCAGCCTCGACCCCTCTGGTTTCGGAGCCGAGGTCTGGGGCATCGAGAGGCGGGTCACCCTCATCGGCTCCACTGATATTGGAGCCGATAAGGGTCATCGGCTCAGACTCTTCCCCCTCGGAGCCGAAGTCCTTATCGGCACCGAGGGAAATTTCCTTGAAAGTTTCCTCGGAGCCGATAATTGTTGAGTCATTTCGGAGCCGGTCCCCGAGCCCTTCGGAGCCGATGGAGAAATCAGTTTGGGCCCGATCGGTATCCTCGATCATCCAAGATGTCTGATTCGGACATCGACAGAGTGCTCCTTCGACTCTTCCAGTCTCCGGTGCTCCAAAAGATGGTTTCGGCTCCAGCCCATTTGGCTTCGGAGCCGATGGTCCACTCCCTTACTTATTTCCTCCTCCAACAGCTTCGGCACCATTGGAGCAGGTGCTGGTGGAACCAGTGGAGGTGTTAGGGTCGGGCCCGACCCTTGCTCCGACTCCGGCTCTTGGGTCAGAGTTCAGTGCACGGACTTCTTCCTTCGGCCCTGGGGGGGAGGCTTCGGGATTGATGCTTTCGGTCCCAAGTCTCCCTCTTGGTGCGTCAGCGGCAGAAGTACCATCCACTGTCGTGGCCACGGAGGGGGGACCCTCCCAGGATTCTGGTGGTCCCGCCTTAAGGGCTATGAGGAGTGCTTTAGCCAAATCTTCCATGGCTACCTCCACAGTTTCCCCAGCTCCTTCCCTACATTTGGAGACTGGGTCGTTGGCAGTCCCCCTGTCCATAGACAGCGGAGCCCCTGGGCCTCAGGTTACCCCCGCTGGGGTTTCTCCCCCTCCTGGAGGTCCTTCTGAAGCCTCTTCGGAAGAACCTCCCAGGAAGAGAACGTGCAAGAGGAAGCACGTTGACTCCCCTGACGAGTCTTTGACATCTGACACTGACCTCGATGATGCAGAGGGGTCCCCCAAGTCGTCCTCGGATGATGTCTCCTTTGCAGACATCCTGGAAGCCCTAAAACAACGAGGCGGCTGGCAGTCCAAACCTCCCTCTGCTGATGAGTCTGTGTTCCTGAAGGCCTTCGGGGCTCAGCCCTCCGCCTCCTGGGTGTCTCCGCCCTTCGAGCTCTTGGATTTGATCTGTCGAAGGGCGTGGGAACACCCAGACTCTGTGGAACCGGTGCCCGCTCGTCCGAACAACTTTCTCTCTGCGCCCCCGGATAGAGAGTTCCTTACTAAAGGTGTGGCTGTAGATGCTATGGTGGTGGCATCTGCTACCCAGCAAGATGTAGCAGAGGCTTCTATGTCCATCCATCCTCCTAATAAGGAGTCTAGGAGCATGGATTGGCAGGCGCACCCTTAGTTCAGCGGCCTTTACTCTGAGGTCTTTGAACTACCTGACGCACTTTACGAGATTTCAGTGGGATCTGATTAAGGAGCTATCCGATACCCTCTTAGGTAACCTGCCTGAGGAGCTGGCCCAGACGGTTGGATCTCAGCTGGCTACAATGTCTATTTCAAACTCTTCCATGAGGCTCATTTCAGCGGCCGAAGGGGCGAGTAGAGCAGCGGGTACAGGCATTGCTCTACGGAGACAAGCCTGGCTCCGCCTGTGTCATTTCGCGGAGGCTTTTAAGTCTTCATTTGCCGACGCCCCCTTTGATGGGTCCTCCCTGTTTGGACCCAAGGTAAATGACACACTTACCCGCTGTGAACAGGAGGGTAAGACTTTGAGTGCCGTAGGGGCACGATTTTCCACTCCCTTTCGGCCTTATCCCAAGGCTAAAAGAGGAGGGAAAATGTGGTTCCGTAGATCTCAGTCTTAACCCTCTCAGCAGGAAGGTTCCCCCTCCAGAGGCAGAGGAGGGGGAAATTCATCCGGAAGACGCCATCCCAGAGGTGGCAGAGGCCCTCGCAACACTGGAGACCGCGAGTCCTTTCGTGGCTCTTCAGCTTTTCATAGTCCCTGAGGGATCGCCCGGCTGTGCTGCTCCAGAGCCAGTCGGGGGTCGTTTTTCGAAGCACCTGAAGGCCTGGGAAGGGATCACTCACGACCGATGGGTGCTTCAGATTATCGCCGGAGGTTACTCCATCCCATTCTCTCGCCCCCCCCCCCAGTCCAAAAAAATCCCGGACCCGCCACCCAGTCAACGGGATACCGCAGCCTCAGAAATTTCAAAGCTGCTGCAAAAAGGAGTCATCCAACCGGTCCCCGCAGACCAGATCGGATTAGGGACTTGCTCAAGATTCTTTTTGGTGCCAGAAAAGACCGGGGACTTGAGGCCCATTTTGGACCTAAGCAACCTAAATCGTTCAGTCAATAAGTCCAAGTTCCGAATGGTCACTTGTATTCTCCCATTGTTGGCGAAGGGTGTTTGGATGTGCTCCATAGATCTCAAGGACGCGTATTATCATATCAGAATACATCAAACGTCCAGGAGACATCTGCGCTTCAGCCTAGGAGGCAGTCATTTTCAGTTCCGTGCGCTGCCCTTTGGTCTCACCACAGCCCCCAGGGTGTTCACCAAGTGCTTGGCAGTAGTAACTGCTCACCTGAGAAGTCTAGGATTCCAGGTCTTTCCGTACCTAGACGACTGGCTCCTAACTGCCACCTCCAAGCATCTACTTCTGCGGAGCCTACAAGCCACTATATCACTGGGCAATTTGGAATCACCTTCAATTGGCCAAAGTCTGTGTTGCGGCCATCTCAAAGAATAAGATTCATAGGGGTAGAGAGCTATCTACCTACAGACAGAATTCAAACCATTCAAAATCAAGTTTGAGCCTTACTCCCCAGGTCCAAAGCCCCAGCCAGAATGGTCCTGCAGCTATTGGGATCCATGTCTGCCACGGTTCTGCTAGTTCCCTTGGCAAGGTTGCACATGAGAATCCTCCAGTGGCTTCTTTCAACTCAGTGGTCCTTTCAGGAACTCCCTCTCAATCACCTCATATGGATCACGGAATCTTGCAAACGGGACCTTCGCTGGTGGCTAGTGTCCTCCAATTTGGATCAGGGACGACCCTTTGTTCTTCCTCCTCCGGCGGCCACTTTGACCACGGACGCCTCCCAGATGGGGGGGGGGGTCATTCCCTGGGCAGGTCAGTCCAAGGCAAATGGCACTCGGAAGAGACCCCTCTTCACATCAACATCCCAGAAATGAGGGCAGTACTCCTGTCCCTTCAAGCCCTTCACGATTATCTCCCTCAGGGCGTAATTGCTGTTCACTCAGACAGCATGTCAGTTGTCTGGTACCTGAACAAACAGGGAGGGACCAGATCCTATCCTCTTTGCAGAGAAGCCATGAGAGTTTGGGAATGGGCAGTCTCGACCAAACACTTCCTAGTGGCTACTCACATACCGGGCAAGTCCAATGTCATAGCCGACAGGTTGAGCAGAACCATCCTCTCCTCACGAATGGTCTCTGAATATGACAGTTACAAGGCAGATTTTCAGCGAATGGGGAGTTCCGTGTTGCGACCTCTTCGACTCCTCTGAATGCGAAGTGCAAAGAATTTTTCTCCCTAACCCCGGCTCCGGGGAAGAGCCCCATGGACGCATTAGTCCATCCTTGGCCCACCGGCCTGCTTTATGCCTTCCCTCCAGTTCCTCTCCTCCCCAGGGTGATTCAAAAGGCATCCCTCTTAGGGAGCAGGATGATCTTAATTGCTCCTTACTGGCCTCGTCAAGTATGGTTTCCCTATCTTCGGAAACATGCTCTGGAAGGTCCATGGTTCCTGGACCAGGTCCCAGACCTACTGATTCATCAGTCGGGACTGTTACACCAGTCCCTACACACCTTAAAATTGACGGCCTGGCTCCTCCTCTTCCGACGATAGTCAGGAGTCATACACTGGATCCTGATGTTGTGCACATATTATCTTCAGCCCACAAGTCTGCTACAAAGAAACTGTATTCTAGCAAATGGAAAAGGTTTGCTATTTGGGCTCAACTCCGGGGCCTGGACCCCATTTCTACTCCCGTGGCAGAAGTACTAAAATTCCTGACCTCTCTTTTCAATCAAGGCTCTTCAGTTTCTACCATCAAAGTACAATTGGCAGCAATTTCTAATTTTCATGAATCCATAGACCCACCTTTAATGAGCAACAGATTGTGTAAGACCTTCTTGAAAGGTGCTGCTCTATTAAGACCTCCGATTTCTCATCCTGCACCTCCATGGGATCTCGATATAGCGTTGCGTGCCTTGACTTCTTTTCCCTTTGAAAAGGCAGCTACCTGTGATCTAAAGTTTCTATCATGGAAGACCGCCTTTCTAGTGGCGATTACTTCAGCCAGAAGGGTTTCAGAACTTCAAGCTTTTGAAACCCCCGTACTTGGTTTTTCATACAGACAGGGTATCCCTCGGACCAAATCCTTCTTTTGTTCCTAAAGTTTGTTCTACTTTATGCTTGCAACAATCGTTAGAGCTTCCATTTTTTTTCCCAAAATACTCTAATAAAGCGGAGTTTATATTCCACACACTAGATGTCCACAGACAGTTACGTTTTTATTTAGATAGGACCAAACAATCAAGGAAAACAGATCAGTTGTTTGTGTCCTTTCCAGAAAACAAATTGGGCAACGCTGTCACAAAGGTCACTATTGCCAAATGGATCAGGGACTGTATTACTCAAGCTTATATTTATTCTAACAAAGAGCTTACCACCTCTGTCAAGGCTCATTCTACAAGGGCTATGGTACTTCGGTAGCATTTCATTCTAAGCTTGCTATTGGTGACATTTGTGCTGCGGCTGCATGGTCTTCCCCGCACACCTTCATTTCCCACTACAAATTAGATGTGGCATCTAGAGGACGAGCTTCATTTGGTTCCACAGTGCTCAGGAGTGTTTTCCAATGAGCCAACCGGGATTTAGGTGCTGGGGACGCTGTCCCATCAGTCAGAATGTAGGCGAGATAGGATCACATAACATCTTTTAGTTATGTACTCACCATAACTTCAGATGTTTGGGATCCATCTCGCCTACATTCCTAATAACCCACCCTCCTTCCCCCTTCCTTGGAGATCAGAGGATATCAGAAGGTCCGAATCCTGTTTCATCTTGAAACATCTAACAATGTTATATAAACAAGCTGTGCATATGTACATGAATGCGGACAAACAAGATCTGGGGGATTAGTGGTGGTGCATCCTGGGATAAAGATAGCTCAGCCAATTAGAGGCCTCTCTATAGCATAAGTGTGCAGTGGAGCCGAGGGATCGGCTCCGAACCCATCAGTCAGAATGTAGGCGAGATGGATCCCAAACATCTGAAGTTATGGTGAGTACATAACTAAAAGTTTTATGAAGTACAAGCAGGTTTCTCAACAATACTGGAACCATATTGTTGGGGGAGGGGGGGCAGTCTTACAGTTGAACTAAACTGTAGGAGAAGCTGGAGTTTTCCTTGTGTTAAACCTAGTTCTTAGTAAATTTCTGTTCCCAGATAATTTTAATGGCAGTGATTCTGGTTGTATACAAGGATCTTTTGCTAGGATGAAAGTGGCGAGAGGAGGATAATTTACTGAAAAGGGGAACTTATTGGGTATCGGATGTTTGTCTGCACTGTTTAGTACTACTAGCAACTCGGTAGTGTCAAGTGGTAGGTTATACTTTGGGAAATCATGTTGAGATTATTCACTACACAGATATGTTGTATTCAAAAAGCCAAGAAGTTAATTTTTTTCCTCCAGTAATCAAGAAGGGGAAATTGATTTTTATACGTGGACCAAAAGGTTAAGGCAGTATAGATGTGCCTGGTCCTTTCACTTCTGTAGGATAGGTTTCGTAAAACCTTCAGGAAATACTTTGTGTACTTGAGGGAAAATACAGGCTTTATTTGGGAGGAGAATTACTCCTGGATGGTGCAGGACAAATCTCTGGTTCCAGTACAAATAAGGTGGGGTAGCAGTGACTTAAATGGTACTACAAGGCTGCACTGTTAAAATGGCTATGCCTCATGCAACATCAGGAATGTAAATCCACATGATGGGAACTACTCTTGTAGTCTGTGCTTGGGAATGCTCTACAGTATAATGGCAGTCCAGGGATAGGTAAGTTTGGAATCGATGGCCAGAAAAGTAATCTTGAACCAGGGGCTAAAGTTTCATGACTCCTGTGTTGCATCAGTAGGCTAAACGTTTAAGGCATGGGTAACCGTGCAGTGCTGGAATGGAGAAGAAACATTTCTTGTCTACTGGGCACAGATTAGGAAAGGAAATTCTGGGAATGGGGGCTTGGGGAGAGGAAAAATCAAAATTTGATTTTGAGAGGAAATGATAGCTTAGCTGAATTTAGTCAAGTTCTTGCTAATAGAAGATGGTTGATCTTCAGAACGGACTAAATTTCTAATAGAATGGGGTAATGGGTGGCTGTTTATGCATTATTTAGTCATGGTACACAAAAATGTTTGAAATATTTATTTGCATGGCAGGGTTTGTAAAATGTTCTTTACACATTGCAAAGATTTTAGAAAATGTTTTCCACAATTGGTAATATTTGCACAAGTGGGGAATATGGAGTGTGGGGTGAGTTTTTTTGGGGGGTGGAATTGCACATTCTTGTCCTGTTTTGAATTGTTGGTGGGTGGTATATAACAAAGTATTTAATATAGAATCTAGTTGTCCAGGTTAATTATGCTTAAACTCAACATAGCAAATTGGCCCTGATGAGTCTAGTATTTTATGGCAACAATGTAAATTGACTAAAAAATGGAAATATAAGTACTGCACCAGGAGTGTAATGTATTTGACTGTATTGCTGGATGACTTACAAGTTGAAAAATAGGAAAATTGTTTGGAAAGCTTTGGCAGATGTATATTAACTGATTTCCTCTGTTGCAGTATAGGCAGAGACAAATTTGGGAGAGGTGTGGGAGGGTTTGAGCAAATCCTGATAAAGAAGCATGAGGATGTAGTCAACAAGTTGAAAGAAAACAAGGGTGCAGTGAAATTGTCCTTTGTTAAAGCACTGTTTCCTCAGCTTTATCACTTGAGGACCTCTGGTTGTTACCTTCAGAAGTTTAAAGAATCTTTTGTTTGGTAGTCTGAGATATGTTGGGCCCATATTGGGTACAGACTGCTGCTAGGTCTGCTTGAACCTAGGCCCTTGGGTATTTCTCCAGTCCTAGAGGCCTTTGAAGCCAGCTCCCCCATGCCCCTAAGGAGCCAGCCCACTTTATATGGTCCATGAATCCCGCAAAAGTAGAGTGGTGTAAAATCTTACCATAACTGTAGGTGTTCTTGCTTTCACTACTGCAGTATTCTTAAATATATGGGAAGAGTGTCAAAGATCAAGAGGAAACTTGGGAGGAGGAAGGTGCAGAAGATTCCCCTAAAAAACATGACCTGAACTAGCAAAACCAGCCTTCGCTCTAGATACCATTCAACTTGTAGTACTTGGTAAAGGTATGCACAGAAGTCCAGGTAGCTGCTTCAAGAATAGAATTAGTATCTACGCCTTTGAAAAAAGCACAGAAGCAGCCGCAACTCTAGTAAAATGAACCTTAATTGAAAAGGGCTCTTGCCATGAAAAGTGTAACAAAAAATAGCTTTAGAAATCCAACAAGAAATGGTTTGCTTGGATACAGCAAGCCGCAAAGATCTTGGATGAAAAATGGCTGATCATATTTTCTAATAGCCTTGGTTGTGTCCAAATAAACTCTGTTGCCCATGCATGTCCATAGTATGCAGCATCCTCTCAGTGTCAGTTTGTAGAGAGGGGGGAAAGTAGGCAGATTACTGTGGATGGCTCATTCACCACCTTTTGGCATTAAAGAAGGGTTAATGCACAAGGACACTGTTCTCATGAAAAATCAAAAAAGTACAAGCCATAAGGGCCTGCAACTCAGGCACCTGACCGGGCAAAGTGCTAACGAAAGAATAGTCTTCCAGGATCAATGTTGCAACGAAGCTGAAGTGGCAGGCTAAGAGGAGCCTAAATCAGCTTCTAAGACATTTAAGATCCCAGGGAGGAGGAACAGGTTTCCTGGGAGGTTTAATACTAAGGATGCCTTCAAGAAATTTTTACCTCAAATCTAGGAGAGAAAAGCAGTGCAGGTTGATGGGCCTTAATAGTAGAACAGGCCAAACCAGCTTTGAGCAACTCGCACAAATAAGAGAACAGAAGGAGTATCTGCAGTGAGTGGGTCCAGGTTATGAGAGACACCAAAAAGAGAACCTCTTCCATTTGGATAAGTAGGATTTCCTAGTCTTAGATTTCCTGACCTCCTGCAGAACTTGTAGCACTTCCTCAGAAAAGGTGTGTATGAGGAATAAAAATGTTATCACCCACAGTGTCAGTTGAAGCGTGGACAGGTGGGGATAGACTAGAAATCCCTTGTATTGTGTGATTAGATCCACCCTGTGAGGTAACTTGTGGTGGTTGCCCCTGACTAGATGCAGAAGAGAGCCAGTGCTGTCGTGGTTAGAAGGGAGTTGCCAACAAAGTTTTGGGAGCATTCTGTTGAATGTTGAACAGGATTTTCAGAATTGAGAGGAAGGGGAGGGAATGTATAAACATGCCCTTCGAAGAGAATGAGAGGGCGTCCACCTTCATACCAGAGGACTTCAGAAGGGACACAAAGATCCACTTGAGGTGTCCCCCCCCCCCCAGTGGATAATGTCCAGAAACACATCCCTGTGAATCATTCGTTTGTGGGATGGAGTTAAAGACTTGCTCGGTGTCTGCCTCAGTGTTCTGACTGGAAGGGATATATACTGCCCGAGGAGTCACTCGACAACAAAATCCCATATCAGAAGTGCCAACCAGCAAAGAAAAGATCTTGTTTCTCCAGGCTTGTTGATGTACCACATCACTGTGGTATTGTCTGAGTATTTTGAGAGGCCCTGAAGAAAAGAGGCTGAAGAGCTAGTAGAAAGGCTCTCATCTCTTTGAATTGATGTGTTGCTCCTGCTGATGAGGCAACCACACCCCCTGTACCTTTAGGGTGACAAAACTCACCCCATCCCATGTCTGAGGTGTCTGAACAATTCCTGAGTGGGAAGAAGGGGATTAAAAGGGATCTCTGGATTCAAGACAGCCACTGAATCCACCAGAGATGTTCTCTTCTGAGACTAGAAAGAACTACAAATTCTAGAGAATGAGCATGTTGAAGCCAAACTGACTTCAGAAACCACTGGAACTTTCTCGTGCAGTTTGGCCAGAGGAAGCATTGCAATGGTGGACGTCATGGAACCTAGAACTCTCTCTGTTGGTGATGGAAGCCAAAGGAAGAAGAGTGTGAAAGAAGAATTGAGGCTTATGGAGGGGGCAGGGATGCAAGTATAGGCTCCATGTGAATCCTGCAACCAAGAAAAACATGATCCTGAGAAGGGGTCCGAGAAGACTTTTTGAAATTTCTAGTGAACACCAGGCTCTGAAGAAAGGATATGTCAAAATGAAGATTTTTGCAAAAGGGTTTCTGGAGAGGACATCTGAATCAACAGGTCATCCAAGTAAGGAAATATTTGGATCCCTTAAGTCTGCAAAAGGCAATCACAGGAGCAAGGTGTTTGGTGAACACCCTTGGAGCGTGAGAAAGGACGAGCAGAGAGCTAAAAATGCCAGGAAGCAACCCCAAAATGCAAGAACTTCCTGAAAAGAGGATGGATCCAGAATATGGCGATAAGCATCCTTGAGATCCAGAGACACCATATAGACCCAAGGGAGGAAGAAAGGAAACGGAATCTGAAGGGACAATCTCCGAAAGGAATGTACCTTTTAGAAATTATTTACCTGAGAGAGTTCTAGAATAGGTCTCAGCCCTCTTCTGAGCACTAGAAATAGGAGTAGAATTCTTTCCCCCTTTTGGACACAAACACCCCTTAAATAGTACCCCAAGGTGAGATGTTGAAGAGCCTTTGGTAAAAGGGGGAAATATTCCAGAGGAGGCGGAGGATTGCCCATAAAAGGAGGGCATGATTTCCACACCATGAAGTACCCTTGACAAATCGACAGAACCCAAGAATCCTGAGTGATCTGAAGCCAGACTGGAAGAGAAAGGCAAAGAGAAAAAGGAATGAGGCAGGGATGGGACATATAGTCACACACTGTCTGGTTTGTCCTGAAAGGAAGGCTTTGGAGTCCCTGAAAATTGAGTAGCCTTGGCAGAAGGAGCCCATTTGCCACTCTTCTACAAAGGCAGGCTTAGCGGGGTAGTTTCTTTCTCCTGTGTGTAAATTTTCAAACACATGCTTAATCTCCCTTAAGGCCTTACCCTTATCCTGAAAGAACTTAAACCAACAGCAGCTTCCCCAAACTAAAGTTTAGAATCCAGAGGAGTATCCAGCAACATAGCTTTAGTATCCTCAGGTAAAAGTTGAGGCCTAAGCCAAGAATACCTCTTCATAACTGAACCAAAAACAGCAGCCCTAGAAGAGGCATCTGCCACATTGCAGCTACATTTTAATAGCATGATGAACAACTTGAGAGGAAGTGCCTAGCAAGGAAGGAATACAATTTTTCCCCTCAGTCTGGAAAATAACTTAACAGGCATGAGAAGGAAGAGCCAACACATAAATAGACATATGGGTCTGATGTAGAAACGAACCAAACTAATCTACAGATGATCGGTAGTCCAGGAATGGAGTGCCAGCACTCAAATAATGCCAAAGTCCACATGGATATATTCAAAACTTTATTCACATCAGTATAAAATAATAAAGAGAAGAAAATCAAGCACTTTCCATCTCCAGATTCAGAGACTTTATGAAGATTTAGTAAAGTCTCCGAATCTGGAGATGAAAGTGCTTGATTTTCTTCTCTCTATTATTTAATATTGATGTGAATAAAGTTTTGAATATATCCACGTGGACTTTGGCATTATTTAAGTGCTGGCACTCAATTCCTGGACTACTGATCATCTGTGGATATGGATCTGATGATTAATAGCCCTAAAAACTAGGGCAGAAGTGTAAATCTTTGCCAAAGCCTGTCTGTAGTACTTGTCAGAAGGCAATAACAGCTGAAGGAAGCAACTGAGATGGCTTATCAGAGGCTGCGGACCCTACTGAGGGGTCAGCACGGAACATTTTTATATAAAAGGTTGTATAGGATTCATGAGGATTGTTCTGTTTGGCTTCTTGGGAGTAGGGGGGGAGTGGAGAGAATCAGGTGCTTTAGAGGCATTGGAGGAAGCATCCAGTAAAGTAGCAAAGACAGGAGGAGTAGGTTGAGAGTCCAACTGCAACAACTCGTAGTACCTCTTATGGATATCTGATATGAGTACATTTACACTCTAGTATGATGGATTTGTTTTTTAAGTGGGTTTCCTCAAAGGAAATTTCTTCCAAAGGAACATCAGGACTAATAGATTCCTTCTCTTCTAACTCCATAATCCAAAGGAGAAGGAATTTGAGTAGAATAAGTTGGGGATTGGTCAGCAGAATCTGATTCTTCCCTCAGAAGAATTCGGGTTTCTAGGCCTTTAAAGAGGAGTAGGACCAAGGAGGAGCAGGAACTGAAATCCTATGAGGAGACTTTAAAGACATTAACTCAGAAAATAACTCCTGAGTAAAAGCCTTCCACTCACTTTGTGGATCCCTAGGAATAGAAACATTTTATTTTTTTTTGTCCCTTTTTGAAGGGAGCGTCCTGAGAAGACTCTGATCCAGGACAAGTCGAGAACCTTAGCATGAACTTCTTCCCCAACTGAAAACAGGAACTCCCACAGGCCCCTCAAAAAAAAAAAAAAAAAAAAAAAAAGTCAACTGTGGTTCCCTCTGAATGTCTTGAGACAGATGCCTGCAAAGCCTCTTTGGATGTGCTGTCAGTCGGATCCTCACCGGCCTCTAACACGGTAGCAGCAGAGAAATCCAGCAACACAGCTAGGCAAGCCTCTGGTTTGTAACTACCTCAGGAGAAACACCTGGCAGAGGCTGGACAAAAGATTCTGGTTGTACCTTTTTCACTTTCTTCCCTAACTGCTGACCCTCTGGATGGGAGATTCCTTCCATATTATCTTTAGCGAGTATCTTAAGACACAATCTTAAAATACAAGGAAAGGGATGAAAGTGTACTTTAAAGGGTTTTTGGAACAAATGCATGACAAATGGAACAAGACGTATTGTTACAAGAAGCACCTAAGCAACAAAGATACTTTTTTTTTTTATTGGGCTAGTTTCTATGGGGAAACTGTCTCCCACACTGGCATTTACCCTTCCTGGGTGACATTATCCCCCAGGAACACACAAGGAAAAACAAAATCCCCAATGGGGCACTTAAATTGCAAAAACAGCAAACGGGCATAGGAAGTCACTGGAGAACGTAAATGCATTCAACTGGCAGAAAATGGACACAGGTAAACAGACTGGAGTAAAGGATACGGTCAGACTGGTGGTGAAGTAGTTCTGTTTTTTGGTAGGTTTAAATGTCACCTTTATGTCCTGGGTTTATGGTAGGAGCATATGGTGACGTTCAGCATACCTTTTCAAATTCAGAAGTCTTTTGATGACTGGCTGGGCATTCAGCTTCTGTGGCAGGGAATCCCATCTAGTTAAAAATACTGCAGCAGTGAATGTAAGGCAATCACCTTTTATAAAAACCCAGTGACAGAACTGTCAGATGTCTCTGAATTCTAGTAATAGACCCAGTGAGTCTGCAGCAGAGAATCCAGTTCCAAACTTCAGAGAAAGTAGGATACATGGCTGGCTTGATTAAAGAACTTAACCTCCACTACATTGACTGTTAGGGCCATCAGCTGCCAGTATCATGTGCTCACATGTCCGTAATCTTTCTCTATCAGCCATTGAGAGAGAAGGTAGATGGGATGCAGAACACGTACCTTGAAAAGGAGATGTGATTTCAGTACTCAAGTAGCCATAACGTATGGCTGTGATTCTGTAGATGCATGACCCATGTCATGTGCCATGAGTTTGCAATAAGGAGAAATGTCTGATTGTGGAGCCAGCCCCTTTCAAAGCATATCTGAATGGACTTCCTTGAAGATCTATCCAGTAAGAGTTTCTGTTGGACTCCCTGTTGAAAAGGTGTTCAGAAATTGTTTGAGAACAAGAAAACATTAGTCTAAGGACCTTTTTCATTTCCCATTTGTGTCAGGAATTCAAGTAATATCTGGCCCCGATTAAAACTTTAAAAAGGGAAAAATACGGCGTATTTCCTAAGTGACAAATTTATACCAAACTTGGAGCTTTTGGGTGGGGCTTAAGCCCCGGATACCCACAGAATGCAGCTATTGCACTGTGCAGCAGCTGTATCACCTCCCCCCCCCCCCCAACTCCTTGCTGCTTTCCCCTCTGTCTTTGTTTTCCAGTAAAAACAGACAGGTATCACTTTTTTTGCAAAGCCATGGGGAAAAATTATGCATAACAAGTATGGCCTGCAGGTTATAAAGTCGGGCTACAACCTTTAACTTCTAAAGTTTACCAAACCTTTGGATATTCCACATGCACCTAAGCAGCAATACATCTGATGCCCCAGCAGATGAGCAGTCTCCTGGCACAGAAACAATGTAATTGGTACCAGAAAAAAAAAAGATAGAGGAATAGGATTCTATTCAAGACTTATTTGCCAGAATAAAAGATAATTTGGAAGTCTATTCTGGAGCAGCTAGCCTCAACTGATGGCCTTCTAGTTCAAAGTGCTGGTCCTAATAACATCTACTATTGATTCTCCTTGGAATGCTGAGTGAACCTAGACCCGAAGGCTGCCTACTTGCATGTACCATATCCAAGAAGAATGTGCAGTTCCTAAGACTGTTTTCAGCTTTCTACAGGTGAGGAAGCGTATTTCTTTATTAAAGAAAGGATGATGGTGATTTTGACCATCTGTGCATTTAGTCATATCTGGCAAACAGTGATGAGAAGAGATAACATCACAGGCATATGTGGTACATAAATTAGGTATGATACACTTCTCTGTCAAGTACAGATACAGTGCAGGTGTGGGCGGTGAACTAGGACTCTGCTGTGCCCCATGTAGTCCAAGTCTTTCCTGGACATAGCAGACAGCACTGGACTCCAATGAGTGGATGCTAAAGAGGGATATATTCTTGAAATGGCCCACAAGTGGCACGTGCCAGAAATAGATTTTTTTTTTAATGACAGACAACCAATTGAAGTATTTTGCACCAGGATCGTCTCAAAAGATTCCTGGTTGACTGCTGTCTGTATCACATGGGCAGGACCCCCTCCATATGACTTCATTCCCTTCCCCTTTTCGCTGGGGTTCTACAACAAATACCAGAAAATATTCTGTAGGTAAAGTGAAAAAAGGTTTCTCCACTGCTACCTAAAGGCAAGTCACCCCTGAAAAAGCTGTCTGGTTAAGTGACTTGCTCAGAGTTGCACAGTAAGTGAATGAAGGTGGAAGGAATCAAAACCTGTACTGTGGGTACAGGAAGCAGCTCATTAACTGCTCAGAGAGTTAGTCTTCTGCAGTAACTGCCAAATGACTTGTATGGCAACACTTAAGTGCAGTATTGGTATGTTCCATGATATGCAGTAGGAAAGTACATTTTATGAACAGGAAAGTGATCAGAAGTTAGATAAAATGGAAGGTTTTACTGAAAGTTGATTTGGGCCTTAGGGTGAAAGGAAATATAAATACTTGTTAATGAATTTTATTTGCAAACAATACTTTGAGGACTCTGGGAATTAAATGATTAGCTAAATTTGACACAGTAATGTAGTGGCATCTTTCTGTTTGAGATAATTGGTAGTAGTTAGTACAGTTTACTTTATGATGGAGAAAATTGAACGTTGGGGCATGTATGATACTGGTTAAGAATTTATGAAGTAATTTTTATTTGTGAAGGTTTGAGCTGTGGTGTACTGATGAAAAGAAATGTTTTATTTAATTACTTGGTATGGTTTTTTAAGTTTATTTTATTTTGCTTGAGAAGGAGTAGTGGTCATGGAACTCCCATGTATCCTGAATAAAGTTCTACAGTGTCTTATTTGAAAAGGGCTCTCCCACCATACCGGGTACCTCTGGTCTTCCATAACGTAGTTGTTGAAGGAAAATTATGTGGTTAAAAACATTTTGCATATTGTGGATGTGGCTTGTTGGTTATTGTTCCAACTCTGATAATCAAACTGCACAAAAGAGTTTGGGTAACATTAAAATATTCTTAACTGTGGCTGGTATACAATTCTGACATTTGTACCAATTAGTTTGCTGCTCCTCTTCTTCTCCCAAGTGTATAGGTTCATAGGTTCATACTAGGCTATCTGCCCGAGGGCATTTACAAGCCTAGCCCATCGTTTTGTGGCTTACGCCACCCCTTTAGTATGGGGAACTATACCCATTATTTTGCTGTGCCTCTGTCGAGCAGTGACACTGAGGTAATCCCTGGGGTATATCTGCGATCTCCCATCCATTGGTCAGGATTTCTCTTGAACAAGGCCAGCGAGGTGCTCTGCCTCACATGTACCGGGATTTTGTTCCACAGCATAGGGAGACTTTGGGTGATGAATCTATCCCTCCAGCACGTCCTATTAATAGCCGTGTCGAGGTTTAAGTCTCCGCCTTGTGGCTCTGATGGATGTAGATTTTTTGAGGTGAAGCATATTCATCAAATCTGTGTTTGACATGGCCTTGTATGTTAGGCAAAGGTCACCTCTGAGCAAGCAGTGTTTACTGAATAGAGCTGGAGTTCTTTCAGTCGGGCAGCATAGGACAGATTTTGAGACCCTTTATCCTTTTGGTGAGGAACTTTTGTGGCCTCTCCAGCTGCTGCAAGTGTCGGGTCAGATACATTCCGAATGGGGCATTGTACTCAATCATTGGTCTGATGAGTGATGAGTAAAGGGAGACTATGACCTCCCTTGATCTAGATGAGAATCCCTTCATGATAAGGTGGGCAATGTAGAAGGTCTTCCTAACTACTTTAGCTACATGGGTGTCGAATGACAGACTACTATCAACCAGGGTCCCCAGGTCCCTGATAACTTCTTCTGTGCTCAGTGGATTGCCACCTATTTGGTAGCTAGGGGTAACCTTGTTTTTCCCGAAGGGTATGACTATGCATTTTTGGCATTTAACTTTAGGTCGTGGCTCTGGCACCAGTTATCCGCTTCTGTGAGACCCTTCTGAAGGATATCTGTGTCAGATGTGTTTTCTACTATGGTGCCCAGTTTGCAGTCATCTGCAAACTTTGTCAGCCATAACCCTCCTGTGTTTGCTTGTACTTGGAAAAGTAGATGCCAAACAAGAGTGGGCCCAGGACTGAGCCCTGTGGGACACCACTTGTGACAGGCTTTGAGTCTGACATGGCGCCAGCAACTCTGACCCTGTGGGTTCTGTCACTCAGCCAGTTTGCAACCCATCTTGTGATGTATGGGTTAACATTTAAGCTGATGAGTTTTTCAATGATACCCGAGTGGGGTATTGTATCGAAGGCCTTAGCCAGATCGAGGTAGGCTGTATGGACTGCCTTTCCCTCATCAATGGCTTTGGTGACTGTTTCAAAAAAGTCAACCAAGTTTAAAAGGCATGATCTGCCCTTGACAAAGCCAAACTGGGTTGGATCCAAAGTCTGCAAATTCCCTATGTCTTTATTTATGAGGTCCATTATGATCCTCTCCATGGCTTTGCAGATAAGGCTTGTCAAGCTAATGGGCCGGTAATATCCAGGGTCGGTGGAGGCACCGCCTTTGTGAAGTGGGACCACAGTTGCAGTGCGCCACTACCTGGGTACGTATCCAGAGGTAAGACTTTGATTAAACAGCTGTCCTAGCTGTGGGTTTAATTCCTCATTGAGTTCATGGAGCACACAGCCGGGGACACCATCAGGTCCCATGGATGCTGTGTTTTTTGCTTTGGAGAGAGCAGTTCTCACTTGGGCGCTGGAGATGTTTGGGGGGGCCGCAATCGTTTGGTATAGATATCTCTCCTTTTGGGGAGGGGAGAAGTTTGCACTGAACCTGTCAGCCAGTATGTTGGCAATGTCTGTAGGATCAGTAATCTTCACATCATTTTGAACTAGTTCTGAGCATATCTGGGAGTTTCCTCCTGGTTTCTAACATAGCTAAAGAAGGCCTTATGATTGTCTTTTGAGTCTTTAGCTATTTTCTCTCAAATTTGCTTTGGATGATTTTATGAGAGCTCTTAGTTTTTACTTATAGTGATCAAGGGTGTCTTACCTTTTAAGGATTTTGCTCTATCTTGTAGTAGCTTCCTCCTTTTGTTGTAGAGTTTGTTTATGGCTGGGGTCCACCAGACTGGACGCTTGCCTTTGGTACAAAGAGTCTTTGTTTTGCTTGGGATTGTCTTATCCATGCAGTCCTGCAGGTGCTGGTAGAAGGCATTTGTAAGTGATTCAGCGGCTTGAGTACTGTTTTCCGCTCGGGACCTTAAAGGAGACCACACTAGTCTTTAGAAGTGTGAAGTCGGCTTTTGAGAAGTTCTTTACTGTGGTCTTTTTATTTCAGGTGGGGTGGGTTTGAGTAGAATAAGTTGGGGATTGGTCAGCAGAATCTGATTCTTCCCTCAGAAGAATTCGGGTTTCTAGGCCTTTAAAGAGGAGTAGGACCAAGGAGGAGCAGGAACTGAAATCCTATGAGGAGACTTTAAAGACATTAACTCAGAAAATAACTCCTGAGTAAAAGCCTTCCACTCACTTTGTGGATCCCTAGGAATAGAAACATTTTATTTTTTTGTCCCTTTTTGAAGGGAGCGTCCTGAGAAGACTCTGATCCAGGACAAGTCGAGAACCTTAGCATGAACTTCTTCCCTAACTGAAAACAGGAACTCCCACAGGCCCCTCAAAAAAAAAAAAAAAAAAAGTCAACTGTGGTTCCCTCTGAATGTCTTGAGACAGATGCCTGCAAAGCCTCTTTGGATGTGCTGTCAGTCGGATCCTCACCGGCCTCTAACGCGGTAGCAGCAGAGAAATCCAGCAACACAGCTAGGCAAGCCTCTGGTTTGTAACTACCTCAGGAGAAACACCTGGCAGAGGCTGGACAAAAGATTCTGGTTGTACCTTTTTCACTTTCTTCCCTAACTGCTGACCCTCTGGATGGGAGATTCCTTCCATATTATCTTTAGCGAGCATCTTAAGACACAATCTTAAAATACAAGGAAAGGGATGAAAGTGTACTTCAAAGGGTTTTTGGAACAAATGCATGACAAATGGAACAAGACATATTGTTACAAGAAGCACCTTAGCAACAAAGATACTTTTTTTTTTTTATTGGGCTAGTTTCTATGGAGAAACTGTCTCCCACACTGGCATTTACCCTTCCTGGGTGACATTATCCCCCAGGAACACACAAGGAAAAACAAAATCCCCAATGGGGCACTTAAATTGCAAAAACAGCAAACAGGCATAGGAAGTCACTGGAGAACGTAAATGCATTCAACTGGCAGAAAATGGACACAGGTAAACAGACTGGAGTAAAGGATACGGTCAGACTGGTGGTGAAGTAGTTCTGTTTTTTGGTAGGTTTAAATGTCACCTTTATGTCCTGGGTTTATGGTAGGAGCATATGGTGACGTTCAGCATACCTTTTCAAATTCAGAAGTCTTTTGACGACTGGCTGGGCATTCGGCTTCTGTGGCAGGGAATCCCATCTAGTTAAAAATACTGCAGCAGTGAATGTAAGGCAATCACCTTTTATAAAAACCCAGTGACAGAACTGTCAGATGTCTCTGAATTCTAGTAATAGACCCAGTGAGTCTGCAGCAGAGAATCCAGTTCCAAACTTCAGAGAAAGTAGGATACATGGCTGGCTTGATTAAAGAACTTAACCTCCACTACATTGACTGTTAGGGCCATCAGCTGCCAGTATCATGTGCTCACATGTCCATAATCTTTCTCTATCAGCCATTGAGAGAGAAGGTAGAGGGGATGCAGAACACGTACCTTGAGAAGGAGATGTGATTTCAGTACTCAAGTAGCCATAACGTATGGCTGTGATTCTGTAGATGCATGACCCATGTCATGTGCCATGAGTTTGCAATAAGGAGAAATGTCTGATTGTGGAGCCAGCCCCTTTCAAAGCATATCTGAATGGACTTCCTTGAAGATCTATCCAGTAAGAGTTTCTGTTGGACTCCCTGTTGAGAAGGTGTTCAGAAATTGTTTGAGAACAAGAAAACATTAGTCTAAGGACCTTTTTCATTTCCCGTCCCATTTGTGTCAGGAATTCAAGTAATATCTGGCCCCGATTAAAACTTTAAAAAGGGAAAAATACGGCGTATTTCCTAAGTGACAAATTTATACCAAACTTGGAGCTTTTGGGTGGGGCTTAAGCCCCGGATACCCACAGAATGCAGCTATTGCACTGTGCAGCAGCTGTATCCCCCCCCCCCCCAACTCCTTGCTGCTTTCCCCTCTGTCTCTGTTTTCCAGTAAAAACAGACAGGTATCACTTTTTTTGCAAAGCCATGGGGAAAAATTATGCATAACAAGTATGGCCTGCAGGTTATAAAGTCGGGCTACAACCTTTTAACTTCTAAAGTTTACCAAACCTTTGGATATCCACATGCACCTAAGCAGCAATACATCTGATGCCCCAGCAGATGAGCAGTCTCCTGGCACAGAAACAATGTAATTGGTACCAGAAAAAAAAAAAAAGATAGAGGAATAGGATTCTATTCAAGACTTATTTGCCAGAATAAAAGATAATTTGGAAGTCTATTCTGGAGCAGCTAGCCTCAACTGATGGCCTTCTAGTTCAAAGTGCTGGTCCTAATAACATCTACTATTGATTCTCCTTGGAATGCTGAGTGAACCTAGACCCGAAGGCTGCCTACTTGCATATACCATATCCAAGAAGAATGTGCAGTTCCTAAGACTGTTCTCAGCTTTCTACAGGTGAGGAAGCGTATTCCTTTATTAAAGAAAGGATGATGGTGATTTTGACCATCTGTGCATTTAGTCATATCTGGCAAACAGTGATGAGAAGAGATAACATCACAGGCATATGTGGTACATAAATTAGGTATGATACACTTCTCTGTCAAGTACAGATACAGTGCAGGTGTGGGCGGTGAACTAGGACTCTGCTGTGCCCCATGTAGTCCAAGTCTTTCCTGGTCATAGCAGACAGCACTGGACTCCAATGAGTGGATGCTAAAGAGGGATATATTCTTGAAATGGCCCACAAGTGGCACGTGTCAGAAATAGATTTTTTTTTTTTTTTTTAATGACAGACAACCAATTGAAGTATTTTGCACCAGGATCGTCTCAAAAGATTCCTGGTTGACTGCTGTCTGTATCACATGGGCAGGTGGGCAGGACCCCCTCCATATGACTTCATTCCCTTCCCCTTTTCGCTGGGGTTCTACAACAAATACCAGAAAATATTCTGTAGGTAAAGTGAAAAAAGGTTTCTCCGCTGCTACCTAAAGGCAAGTCACCCCTGAAAAAGCTGTCTGGTTAAGTGACTTGCTCAGAGTTGCACAGTAAGTGAATGAAGGTGGAAGGAATCAAAACCTGTACTGTGGGTACAGGAAGCGGCTCATTAACTGCTCAGAGAGTTAGTCTTCTGCAGTAACTGCCAAATGACTTGTTTGGCAACATTTAAGTGCAGTCTTGGTATGTTCCATGATATGCAGTAGGAAAGTACATTTTATGAACAGGAAAGTGATCAGAAGTTAGATAAAATGGAAGGTTTTACTGAAAGTTGATTTGGGCCTTAGGCTGAAAGGAAATATAAATACTTGTTAATGAATTTTATTTGCAAACAATACTTTGAGGACCCTGGGTATTAAATGATTAGCTAAATTTGACACAGTAATGTAGTGGCATTTTTCTGTTTGAGATAATTGGTAGTAGTTAGTACAGTTTACTTTATGATGGAGAAAATTGAACGTTGGGGCATGTATGATACTGGTTAAGAATTTATGAAGTAATTTTTATTTGTGAAGGTTTGAGCTGTGGTGTACTGATGAAAAGGAATGTTTTATTTAATTACTTGGTATGGTTTTTTAAGTTTATTTTATTTTGCTTGAGAAGGAGTAGTGGTCATGGAACTCCCATGTATCCTGAATAAAGTTCTACAGTGTCTTATTTGAAAAGGGCTCTCCCACCATACCGGGTACCTCTGGTTTTCCATAACGTAGTTGTTGAAGGAAAATTATGTGGTTAAAAACATTTTGCATATTGTGGATGTGGCTTGTTGGTTATTGTTCCAACTCTGATGATCAAACTGCACAAAAGAGTTTGGGTAACATTAAAATATTCTTAACTGTGGCTGGTATACAATTCTGACATTTGTACCAATTAGTTTGCTGCTCCTCTTCTTCTCCCAAGTGTATAGAATAAGGAATTTTCATAAGGTTGTATACAGCTCAAAATTGGAAGATGTGAATTATTCTGTGTCACTGATGAGCCTATGTATACTTTAATCACTGAACAAATTAACCTGTTCTTTAAACAGCTGAATTGATTACAGGAGCAGTACTCCTGTATCTTACCAAGACATTAAATGAAAAATTTGGCCATCTTGGCTCATCTGGGAAAGGAAATTATCAAAAGTAAATAGTTGAAATTGGTACAAGATCTAAGTACTTATTCTAATAACATGGGATGTTGAGAGAAATTGTGAGGTAGGTCTTTATTCAATGAGATGTGTTCACACTATATTGAAAAGAGTAGAAGTTGAGGTGATGAAAGCAGATGGTTTCATAGACCAGCATGGAGATGCCAGTGTAAGTGGACATAAATATATGAAAAGATGAATTGTATTAAGTAAGAAAATAATAGCTATACTACTGCCAGTTTCACAATGCAGTGTTTTAAATTATTAAATATATTTGTACCAGCTACGTGTCCTGGTGAATTGCTGTCTTAACCATTTAAGAGTAATGAGATCATACAAAACAAGTGTGTTGACATATTTAGTGCGTTACAGTAGGGGGCTGTAAACATCTAGTCTTCTCCTGTGCCTGCTGGCCATTATCACCGTTCTTTGTTAGCAGGCTTGAGATCAGTTCTTGCCTTATCTGTTCAGAGTTTTTTTTTTTTTTCCACGTATGGCTTAAATATTTTCCACAGTTAAGGCTTCCTGTGTCTTCCCCTTTGGAATTTTGCATTTCCACCCATATCTCATGAAAGCTACTGAATGGTCTTCTGCTTGTGGGATTTTCACAAGGCTGTGTACAGCCAGTCCTGCATACCTCTCCATCTAGTTTGTGCCATCATTGTACCAAGCCATACAGCATTCCATGCAGGAATGGGCAAACGAGCCACTACTGCTGCTCCCTTCCATCATCCTTCACTGGTTGCTTCAGTATGTGATCTACTAATAAATATTTGGTCATGGAGTTTCTTCTCTGTTTACTGCTAAGACAGATCAGTGTCAGAATAGATTACTTTAAGGAGATTGATGTGATGTAAAATTGAATGATATTTATTTTTAACATGGAGCTAGAAAATAAAACATTACACATCTTGTTCTTTCATCTGCAGATTATCACTGTTGGTGTCTGTGTAGACAACACAAATGCCCATTATAGAAGTAGTAGGTTTAAATGGATTGCATTGCTATATTTAAAAGAAACTATGTAAATTCAACAGTAAAACTGTTCTAGGAGACAAAATTTAAATATCCTCTGGTAAATTTAAGTTAAAATTTGAAAATAAAGAAGTTGTGAAGGATTTTCACAATTATGAGTAATAAAAAGCTCAAAGACATCATATGTGTAGGACATCTTGGTAACAAACCAAGTTTATGTTTTAGTGGACAGATGATATAGAAGAAAGTACACATGTAAATGTTAAAGTTGTGAAAGTGGTGTTTATACAGAACAGGATGTAGATGCATTACTGAATAAAAGTAGCATTACTTCACTTATGTTTTACCAGCACTGCATAAACATTTTAAATCCCTTTGTTAGGCTAACAGTTGCATATACAAGTGGATGTGGTTTTACATAGGACTGTATTTCCCAGAACTCTGTGTATTAGGAGATATTCGGGATCTGATTAAGAAATTTCTGGGAATAAAGTGAGAATGTGTTCTAATGGATTACAGCAGATTTAAATTAAAAGCTTGAAAGTATACTGCATCAATGAATTGTGGGAGACTTTTTTTTCTCTTTAGTCTGTTTTTATATTTCTAGGAAACCTCAAACAGGTGAAAGGTACAGTAGTCAAGTGGGGTTGTTTTATCCTATGTAAATCTGTACTGTATATGGGTGAATCTGAGAATATACACTGTTGACATGTTAACACTTGTCTTCTTGAACACCTGTGAAACTGGACTAGGTATAAACTGGAATTACTCTACAGTGCGTCCTAAACCGTTTTTGTTTTCAAAACTGTAAAACATAATGTTGTTATTGATATTTATGACTAGTAGTACAAGCCAGGCCGAAACTGCGGTGGTGGTGCTGTGGTAGCATTGTCACCTCATAGTTAGACGTCCGTTCGATTCTCAGAGCGTCTTCTGTGTGGCGACGTGTGAATGGGCATTCCTTCGTTGAAGGTTGTGCGTTAGGCCCGGCAAGCCAGCATGTAAAAATCTACTGCCAATCGTTAGCGGACCAGAGTTCTGCTGTGGTAACCCCTAACTGGGAAAAAGCCGAAAGACAAGTAAGTACAAGCCAGGCAGAAAGTAATGTAATTTTGCTTAGGTAATAGGACTATTAGGTTTTCAGGTTCATCATTGAAACACTTTTTCATATTCACTAATAGCCTTTTCTAAAGGCAAATCTAGGCAGTAGTGCCTTATGCATGTTTCATATCTGGGGTGGATTCTAAACACTGACCTCCAAATTAGCAGAGGATGATATAGACTTTGGTTGTAAAAAGTGGAAAACCTTGCAAACATTTTTCTGATGGAAAAGATACATAAATGAATAACACTGTGGTGTACTGGTAGAAAAAAATCTAGTCCTTTTGTGTTTACATCTTGAAAATGTTAAAAGAAGTACATGGGTTGTATAAGTAAATCTGTTAAGACAGAACACAAATAGGACTGAGAGAGGTAATTTCTGCCTCCGAACATAAAATAAGTTTTTTAAATTTTAAGATGGTTTGTACCTTAGAATGAAAGGGAGCATGAATTCTTGAAGAAACGCATTTGATTACCAAATAAAGTACCTTAACACCTCATGGCTTAATTAAGGAGCTAGATATCTGACACTGGGTTAAAGTGCTGTTTTAGTTCTTAAAAAAAATCATTGTAATTTATCTGTTGTAGGCAACAGCACTTTAGTTTTAGTGTAAACAGTGAGTAGTTCATAAAGTCTACTTGTAAAAGTGTGAGCTATTATTTTGAGGAAATGTTGAAAGTTTTCTTCTTGCATTAAGTGGCATTTTGTATAAGACTATGGTTTTGAAACTTGTACTGTAGAAAATTTGTCAGAATTTGACTTGCAGCTATAGAAAACATTTAGTTTATGATTTCTCTTATGAAGGCATATACATCTTCATGTGGTACACTTTACACAATTCTACATTTATTGGGGATGGAGGTGGGACAGCAGTCCTAAATCTGTAACCGAAACTTTATTGCTCAGGATAAATGTTTTATTAGGATCTAATGACATGATTTCTGCTCAGAATACAGCCATACTGAACTAATACCCAGTGTTTTAGAAGCATAATGTAACATGCCAAAATGGGATGGCGCAATGCTTGTAGGACACACTTGTAGAAAATTCCACCTGTCAGTCCCACTTTGAAAGCTTAATAAAACTTTCAGGGTATGACGACAGAAAATGCTTCTTGGAGTGCAGTCCTAGTTTTAGGACTTAACTGTGTCTCTGTGTTGAACTTCACCATGTCAAATTGTTTCCACCAGCGCAAAACATTTTGTTCGTATATTCACAGTGTCAAAAGATTGCTTTTTTGTGTTTAATTTTATGTTTTCTAGTGCAATCAAAGCTTAAAGGCATGTGCTGGTTAAGCATTGCATTCTGCACTTAGACCAGAAAGGAGTGTTCTGCAGCTGAAATAAAAGTGTAATGCAGCTTGGTTTGCTGTAATGGCCATGCAAGTCTGTTAGTACTTGTGTCACTGAAACAGTTTGACTTTTTCTAATAAAATGTTTTGGACTTCTAGTATGTGTACTCCTGTGTAAGCTGCTCTTAAATGAATTTGTGTGGTAAGGTAATGAATTTCTGAGTACGAGTCAGTTTTTGCTAACATTTTCCCCTTTTGAGTATTTTGGATGCTGGAAAACGTCACTTTTTAGGTTCATAGGTTCATACTAGGCTATCTGCCCAAGGGCATTTTTAAGCCTAGCCCATAGTTATGTGGCTTTCGCCACCCCTTTAGTTTGAATAAAACTATGCCTATTTTCTGTGCCTCTGTCAAGCAGTGACACTGAAGTAATCCCTGGGGTATATCTGCGATCTCCCATCCATTGGTCAAGATTCCTCTTGAACAAGGCCAGCGAGGTGCTCTGCCTCACATGTACCGGGATTTTGTTCCACAGCATAGGGAGTCTCTGGGTGATGAATCTGTCCCTCCAGCACGCTATTTATAACCGTGTCAAGGTTTAAGTCTCCGCCCTTGTGGTTCTGAGGGATCTAGATTTTTTGAGGTGAAGCATATTCATCAAATCTGGGTTGACATGGCCTTATATGTCAGGCACAGGTCACCTCTGAGCAAGCGGTATGAGACTGAATAAAGCTGGAGTTCTTTCAGTCGGGCAGCATAAGACATATTTTTGGGACCCTTTATCCTTTTGGTGAGGAACTTTCCTTTCAAGCTGCATCAGGTGTCTGGTCAGATACATTCGAGCGGGCATTGTACTCAATCATAGGTCTAATGAGTGATGAGTACAGGGGACGATGACCTCCCTGATCTAGATGTGAATCCCTTCATGATCAGGTGCATATAGAAGGTTATCCTAACTACTTTAGCAAAATGAGTGTCAA
Organism: Protopterus annectens; assembly: GCF_019279795.1. Lineage (NCBI taxonomy): Eukaryota > Metazoa > Chordata > Ceratodontiformes > Protopteridae > Protopterus > Protopterus annectens. Next base: position 1,498,438,993 of record NC_056741.1, read on the forward strand.
ACGAAAGACTACTGTCAAGTTGGGACCCCAGATCCCTGATGACTTTTTCTGTGCTCAGTGGATTGTCACCTATATGGTAGCTAGGGGTAACCTTGTTTTTCGAAGGGTATGACTATGCATTTTTGCGTTTAACTTCAGGCCATGGCTCTGGCACCAGTTATCCGCTTCTGTGAGGCCCTTCTGGAGGATATCTGTGTCAGATGTGTTTTCGACTATGGCCCAGTTTGCAGTCATCTGCAAACTTTGTCAGCCATAACCCTCCTGTGTTTGCTTGTACTTCAGAAAGTAGATGCCGAACAAGAGTGGACCCAGGACTGAGCCCTGTGGGACACCACTTGTGACCGGCTTTGAGTCTGACATGGCTCCAGCAACTCTGACCCTGTGGGTTCTGTCGCTAGCCAGTTTGCAACCCATCTTGTGATGTATGGGTTTACATTCAAGCTGATGAGTTTTTGATGATACCTGAGTGGGGTATTGTGTCGAAGGCCTTTGCCAGGTCGAGGTAGGCTGTATGGACTGCCTTTCCCTCATCAATGGCCTTGGTGACTGTCTCGAAAAAGTCAACCAAGTTTAAGAGGCAGGATCTGCCTTTGACAAAGCCAAACTGGGTTGGATCCAAAGTCTGCAAGTTCCTATGTCTTTATTTATGAGTTCCATTATGATCCTCTCCATGGCTTTGCAGATGAGGCTTGTCAAGCTAATGGGGCGGTAATTTCCAGGGTCTGTGGAGGCACCGCCCTTATGAAGTGGGACCACAGTGCCGGCGCCACTCCTTGGGTATTATCCTGAGGTGAGGCTAAGATTAAACAGCTGTCCTAACTGTGGGTTTAATTCCTCGTTGAGTTCATGAAGCACACAGCCGGGGACACCATCCAGTCCCATGGATGCTGTGTTTTTTGCCTTAGTGAGGGCAGTTCTCACCTGGGCGTTGGAGATGTTTGGGGGGCTACAATCCTCTGGAATAGATATCTCTCCTTTTGGGGGGGAGAAGTTTGCACTGAACCTGTCAGCCAGTATGTTAGCAATGTGTGTAGGTTCAGTAATTTTCACATCATTTTGAACTAATTCTGAGCATATCTGGGAGTTTCCTCCTAGGTTTCTAACATAGCTAAAGAAGGCCTTATGATTAGGGGCATTTATAGTTGTTTGCTGTCTAATGGATTCATACTCACCCCTAGATATAAGGGAGTATGGATGTATTTTGATGTGAAGTGAATCTAAAGACATTTGCAATAGGAATGTTGTAATAGAGGAAAATTTTAAAATTGGGGAAATTACTTCTACAAAGGGACCACTCTGCAGTGGAGTCACCTAGGGTTCTGTGCTGGGGTTTTTCTGGTTTGGCATTTACTTCTGTCAAGTAAAAGTCAATACCCAAGGGCTCTGGCTAACTTACGTTTGCAGATGAGTGCAAACTAGAAACAGTCACTGAATCCCCAAATGACTTGGCCATCTGCAGAAAGGCGTCTCCTAAGTAAATAACTGGTGCTAAAATCATGGACTGACACTAAATCCCATAAAATGAAGCATACTCTAAGAAGTCCTCTACACTGGGGCACTACTACTTTTGGCAATGCGCACTCCTAAGAGTAGACCCAGTTGTTCAGGATCTGTGTGGACAGTGACTTAACTTTTAACAAACATCTGTGTTGACCTAAGAAGGTTCTGTATTGCCAGGCATATGAACAAAGGGTTTGTGCCTAAATCTAGGGATTTCATTGTCCCTTCTTTACTTAGCCCATATTAGGCCAAATAACCTGTACTATATGGACTGACTCAAAATCCTGTCACTGTAGTCTGTATTCTGTAGACCATTTAAATGCCATCTATAGGATTATGTTATTAAATGCTCAACGTTCTGTCCTCTCCCCCCCCCCATTTACATTCCTTGTTATGAATAAATAACAATACAGTATTTAAATCAACTTTTTCTTTCCACTAGAACAGTACAGGGGAAGTTGGCATAATGGTTAAGGTATTTCCCATACAGACACAAGGTGCAGAGTTTGATTCTCACATGGGTCATTGGCTAGGTTTAAAATGGCAACCTATGCATCTATGAACTTTGGTTGGTTTTACTTTCAAAAAAAGTTTATCCTGCCCTGGAAAAGCTTGTCACAGTCCAATTCACTGATGTCATCATGACTTAATGAATACAGATAGTTCGCTGGCCAGTTCCCTTCCCAAACTGACATTACCATGACTGTCCTAAAAACCCACCCATGCTGTCATGTCACAGATCTCTGGTCCTTTGCAGAAAGTAAAGGCTAGAACAAGGAAACAGTACAAGAGTCAAGTCTTCTACTGTGAGCTGTCAATCACAGCAGGTAACAACTCAAATTAGTCTTAGCACTTTGACAGCTAGGGAAGTTAGGTGTGGCGGGTGATTGGAGAGGAGTCCAAGTAGTACAATTCAGACTTCACAAAAGACTGCAATTTGGCCATTCTGAAAGGAAGCAGCAGTAAAAACCACTTTGGAATTCAGTTATGTGGCATTTGCACTGTTTGTGATTTTAAGTAGTCATTGTATGGCATGAAATGTTACTTAAAACTGACTGAAAGACAGCACTGTATGCATGAAAAAGCAGTGCAGTGACAGGAGCTTTAGGCAGAAAGGCCTGCGTGATCTAATTTGTTTAGACAAGCATTGCGTTGTGGGATACCTAGAGGCAGACTAAACGGGAGGCTTCACTTCAAGATGATAACACCCCATATATAAAACATTTAAAAACCTGTAAATAGTCCCAGAGTGTTGTTGAAAATGTAGGAAATGCCAAACCATGATTAAATAAATCTATGGTTGTGGCTCTCCTTTAAAAGGTGACCGGTGTATGATGTACAAGGTATTTTCTGACACCCCCCCCCCCCCCTGATTTATTGCATATCAGCCAGCCACTCAGATGGCATCCGAAATACTTTCAGGGATCTAAACCTTTTCTGTGGCAGCAAGAGAATGCTTTGGAGCTCTGGAACAGACTCCTGTCATATAAAAAAGTTCATCCCAGTTCATTTTGAAGTGCAATTTGGATCTATGCATGCAAAATTGAACCCATACTGCCTTCTGTAATACAAATGGACAGAGGCAGCTTCTAAGTGCTTTATCCCATGTATTGGTTCCCACAAATTATGGTATGAACCTAGTTATCCTCAGCAGTGGTTATGTAGGATTATTGACTATAATATGGGTAAGACCAGTCTGGGAAATTGGCTGGGTGTATGTCCCACAAGGGTAGCTAGCCTGTTGCATACCAGTGAACCTAAAGTGTTAACTCCTTAATGTGGGCTGTGTTTTCAGTGTTTCTTGAAACACAGACTGTAGTTTTAGCTTCTTTCATGCACGTGTTTCTAGTTGAATGCCCCACCTTCTGCTGTAGTGCAAATACTTTGTGGCAAAGTCCCAAAGATTGGTCACAAATGAAAGCCCCCCCCACACACACACACACACACATGCATGCGTATGCTGTGTCTCCTTATGAGCCACACTAGCATTTGTATAACTGTAATCAAGCAGTTTGGCATGCCTCCATCCTCTCTGCACTTCATGTAGGGTCACTGTACATGTAAGATGCTAAATAGCACTTACTTGTGACACTGTATCACTTACAATTTCTTGAGCAGATAAACTGTCCTTGTTCTTAGCTTTGTTTAAGCTACATTTTGCCCTTAATAGATTTTTTAGGGGGATTGTGCAATGGTTGTACTCCAGGTGGCATTGTTCCTACAAATGGCAATAATGCTCATTTTCTAGCTTTAGCATTTGCACAACTTAACTTTTGGGGGGTTTGGTCCTTCTAATATTAAAAAAAATTTTTTTTTTTTGGAAATTTGTTGCTCTTATTTAATATGGTATCATTTTAGGTTAAGATTAAATCTATTCATCAGTTTTTAGGCTGCTTGTGTTTGACCATTGACTTGTAGATAAATCGTGTTGACAAGGGCATTGCCTTCCAAGCCTTTAACTGAAACTGCTGTTTGGAATATTCTGGTTATGAAGTCTTCCTAATGGCATGTAAAATGGAGCATACAGCAAGATTTAAAAAAAAGCTAAAAATTATCTGCCAGAAATGTTGATGTGTATAGTACTGAATAGAAATTGGTATTGAGACCACTTCAAATTGTAAGCATTGAAAAGTACGTTTAATTTTGTTCTATCTTTCTCATATAATAAGGAGCACTGTAATTCAAACTTTTTTTTTTTGTTGCTCTTACTGCTGCTTTTTGTTGCTCTTACTGCTGCTTCAAGTTTTCCATTTGTGTTACTTCCAGATCTGCTTTATTTCTGGGAGTGCATTATAAATAGAAATGCATTATAGTGCCTTTTGGGAAAGCTGCCACCCAGGCTAATTACTCCAATAAGAAATCTCCCCATGATTTGACCCAGTTGGAAGATGTGGATATACATATTCCCCAAGATATAATAACTGGACTAGGCTATACAGAATTTACATTTCACAGGAACATGTACATTTATTCAAAGGTCTCTGATACCCAATAACTGTACAGTAGTAACTAAAATAAAAAACAGTGCAATAAAAGTGAGACACTGGCGCTTTCCCACCTATCTGTTGAAAAGAGGGGAATTTAAGGAGTGGGTAGTGGAGATTATTCAGGAGTTATTTGAGAGAATAGAAATTACTTAAAATATAGCTAGGGAGTGTGTGGAGTTTAAAAATTAGGGAGTGTGTGGAGTTTAAAAATATGATATACACAAGTTTAGAAAGACGCCTGTTAAGCAACTGTTTTTTTTATTTTATTATGATAACCTTAGAGCACAAAAATTTTTAGCATGACAACTCAGGCAACAGAAAGTAGAATGGGCTGTCTGCAAGCTTAGGGAGACTATAACAAGGAAATTAACGAGATCCTGTAGAGGTATTAGAAAAATTTTAGAAATTCTATGAAAGTGTATAAATAAAAAAAAAAATATGGAAATTTAGAATAGGTACAAATGTTTATGGAAGAATTAAAAATACCAAGGTTAGAGGTAGATGAGGCTTAATTACTAACTGTTATGAGAGGATGAGACAAGATAAAAATTGTGATGTATAACCAATCTACAGGAAAGTCCCCAGGAATAGATAGCATTCCTGTGGAAGTTTGGATAAAGATCTGGAAGGTTTTAACGGTATTTTAAGAGAGGAGAGGTACCAACATCCTGGAAGAAAGCTGTGGTAGCTGCAATAAAGAGGGTAAAAATCCATCAGATCCAGCTTTATACAAGCCTATTTGAATTCTAAAGTGTTCATATCTACAATGGCTAAAAGAGTGGCAAAAGTAATGCCATCATTGATGGATATGAATCAGTGTGGTTTTGTAGAGGGGAGTCAAACATTTGACAACATTAACAGAATATGGATGGTCCAGGGGGAAGCAGTATGTAAGAGAATAGCATTGCTGGTGGTTCTTTATGCATAGAAAGCATTTGACAGTATAAGCTGGGAATTTTATGAGAAGGACAGTGGAAACATTTGCATTAAAAAAAATAAATAAGGTTGATTTAGGAGGATGTATGAGGGATCTGAGGTGGGATCCTGTCTGATAATTTCTGCTTGAGCAGAGGAACCAGGCAGGGGTGTCCTCTTTCCCCTTTGTTGTTTTGCATTATATTTAGAAGCATTGGTAAAGAAAATAAGGGACTCTGAAATTAAAGAATATAATTGGTATGAAAGTCAAGAAAAGCTGGCTGTGTTTCCAGATATTATTTTATACCTTCCAAAGCTGGAAAGGGACAGTACAGTGTTATGGAACATTTTGAGCCCGTTTCAAATATTTTCGGGATACAAAGGCAATGGTGGTAAATTATATACCCATGTATGAATTGGGTGAGCAATATCCATATTTATGGTGACATGATATAATGAAGTATTTAGGAGTACGGATTAAAATGATTTTGGTGTGGCAGCAAAGGATGTGTGAAGAGTCTAAAAAGATAAAAAAAAAACTGAGAAAATGGAAGCTTTGGTTTAGGGATATGCAGAGTAAGATACAAGCAGTTAAAATGTTTTAGTCTCTGTCTTACACATAGGTCAGGCATGTTTTTATTAGCCAGAGGAGAAGTTGTGGATAGCAATTAAAGAGCTGAATGACTGGGAGGGAAATATTGCAGTAGGCAAGTGGGATAAGATGATTCTTCCATTAGAACAGTGTGGATTGGGATTACCCAATTTGAAGGGGTATTTCAGAGTTACACAGTTGAGGCTCCTATAGATAGCACAAGCAGAAAACTATAACTCAGAGTGGAAAGGAATGATGATGAAATGGGAGGAAGCTCGAGAAACTGGGACTTAGTGCAACCTTTAAGGCGAATGACAACAATCGTACAGAATATTAAATCTGTAAAGTAGCAAAAAGTATTATAGAACTAAGCCAGCATGAGAATGGAGAAAGATTCTGCCGATAGGGATGAAAGTAATTGGGGAAATATGGGCAAGAGGGGGCTGGAATTATTTATTGGAGAAAACTGGCAAAGGAACCAAGGTATTGGAAGCAAATAGCTAGAGAGGGAAAGATAGTAGATTGTGAAGATGCTACGAATTTATTTGAACTGCAGGTTAGAGATTGCCTTTCTTATCAAGGATTAATGTCGGACTATAGGCAAAGATAAAGAAATAGGGGGTCCTAAATGAAAGTCCAGCATGGGTAGGGTTTTAGTAGAATCTAGAACAGAAGCTGCTATTAAAAAAGGATCAATTAGTAGAACATAAAAAGTATTGCATGATGACTATAAGAATCTGTCTGAGGAGGTTAGAAAGGATTTGGAAGAAAGAGTGGTTAAGCAATTAATTCACAAAGAATCAATGGGAGGATATATGCATGTCAACCAAATGTGCAACATAATCTAGAATATTTAGGATTTTTGCTTGGAAATGTTTACATAGATATTTTTATACCCCAAATTAACTCTAGAGAATTTTTCACCACATAGACAGCAAATGTTGGAGGTGTGACTGGGAAGAAAGAGGTAATGGGGAACATATTTTCTGGCAGTGCAGTGAGTTGGCAGACTTTGATTTCCTGTGGGATGCAGCGTCAGAGATGGGCAGATTGGTTTGACGATTTCTGAGCTATGATACAGAATTGGATTTGCCTAGACATGGTAAGGCCTTGCTGTGGCTAATTATGGTGGCTGCCAAAAAAGCAATTACTAGAAAATGGAAATCAAAATCTAAACTAGCAATACTAAAAGTAGTGAATATAGTAACAGATCTAAAACAACTTGAATCGAGTTCTTTGTAAAAAGGGCAGGAGCAAGCTACATAGGGAAAAAAATGGGAATTGTGGGAACAATTCATACAGGGAGGAATGAGGTTTAAAGAAGGCAGGACATAAATGAGCTATATAATGTTTGACTGAAAATGACTGGGTAGATTATAAGTGATGTATAATGTTTGCAACTGGGAGTGTGTTAGTATGGTATGTGATGTAAAATGCTTGCAACTAGGATTGTTTTCATTTATACAAGTGTATGATTGCCTGTGTCGTAAATGATGGTTGAATAAAGATTCTTTAAAAAAAAAAAAAGGGGGGGGGTGCATGAACTGAAGAGTTTATGTAATGTTGCTTAGGTTACATGATATAGTGGATATAAAAAGTTTGCGCACCCCTGTTAAAATGTCAGGCTTTTGTGATATAAAAAGAGACCACAATAAATCATTTTAAAAACTTTTCCCACATTTAATGTGACCTATAACCTGTACAATTCAATTGAAAAACAAATCCGTTAGGGGAAACAATATAAAAAGTAAAAAAAAAACATACAATACGCTGGTTGCATAAGTTTGCACACCCTTAAACTAATATTTTGCTGTGTGTGCACACCTTTAAACTAATACTTTGTTGAAGCACCTTTTGATTTAATTACAACATTCAGTCTTCTTGGGTAGGAGTCTCAGCATGGCACATCTTGACTTGGCAATATTTGCCCACTATTCCTTGCAAAAGCGCTCCAAATCTGTCAGACTGTGAGGGCATCTCTTGTGCACATCCCTCTTCAGGTCACCCCACAGATTTTTATTTTATTTATTATTTTTATTTTTATTTTACATTTGTTAACCGGGCTAGTCTGGCTGGATACATGTCCATTTTCAGCAGAGGCCCGAGGAGAAAAGCTCCACTATCAGACTAATACACTATAATATATGAAGTCATTAATAATACTATCTATACAAATAAAACTAAAAACTAATATAGTATAATACGGCAAAATACAAATGCAAATACATTTTTCATGTACAAATCTGACTAGATGACAATCAAAATTCAGTCAGGGGCTGAGGAGAAAAGCTTCAGCATCAAAAAACAATTTAAAGTTAAAACAATATCCATAGTAGCTATTGGATTTAGGTCTTATAAAGGCCCTGGTGGTGGTCATAGTATATATCAGTGCAACCATGAGCGCTTGTTTAATCACAGCATTAGTTACTGGTACTGCATCAGCTCTTATTCATGTAAGAGTCTGTCCTGACCATCTTCTAAAGCCTATAAATAAATCTCCATAGTTGGGGGATGAAGACCATCACTGCTGTTGGCCTTTATCATAATGAAAATCTTTCATGGAGTGATTCAGTGTACATGAAATATTTTTTTACAATGTGAGTTTTTTCTAACCTTTCCTAGTTCTTGCAAGCTGCACTTAAAGTGCAATACTTTTTTTTTTTCAAATACATCTTTAAATTAACATTTTCAGTGTTTCACCTAATAGTTCCACTAGTTACTAGAATGTTGACAGTTTGCTCTTAAGTAATTTTAGATGTGAGAGTGTTCAATCTCGCCTTTGTTCTTACACATGGGTTCGGAGCCGATCCTCGGCTCCGTGCCGGCCGACTGCAAGCTCTGCATCGAGAAGAAGCTCGAGGACATCTAATACCCACAATCCCCCTCTGCCTTTACCTCAGATCTAGTTTGCCGCTGCTGCATACGCATCGCTGGAGACTAGCTCGAGGCTGTACAGATAAGATTTTTATCTATTCTGTTTAAATTTCAGAAATTTCTTTCAATCTAGTTACTTAAAGTATAAGAGTAGGTGTGTGAGTGCATTAGGATTTCTCGGTACTTAGAATAACTTTAACTTAGTTAACTTTCGGTATAGAGTTTTTCGGGCCTACCCTTCTTGGACACTTGTGACTAGAAACTTGTTGTAGTCTTGCCTTTAGGCAGTTATCACAGTTGACGTTTTGACTAAAAACTTGTGGTAGTCTTGTTTTTAGCTATTATCAAACGGACTCTTATTCCCGGATTTGACACTATTACTGGATTGGACTTTTTACTGGACTGGACTGTCTTTTTCATTTGTCAATATGTCTGAAAAGATAAAATCTGGCTTTAAACGTTGTCAGTGTGGCCAAAAAATGTCAGTAGACACAGGAACTGTGGTTGTCTGTGACCGTCTTGGCCCTCTCCACTTACAAGAGGACTGCTCTATTTGTCACTCTTTTAGTGGGAGGGTCATGACAGATAGGCGCAGGAAACTGATGGATAGGGATTGCTGAAACCCTCTTTCAGGAGGCTCTGGATGCTTCAGACCAGGCATCCAAGTCTTGAAGGGGTCAAGGCGTGGAGCCAAAGTCATCGGCTCCGAGCTCTTCAAGTCTAGTTAGATCACGGTTCCACAGACTTGGGGCAGTGTTCAACTGTTGGCAGTTCCCGAGCCTCGAGTCTTGGAACCGGTGACGGAGTTCCCTCCACCGACTCTGTTGAGGTCGGCTCCGTCTTCGATCCCTTCGACTCGTTCTTCTAGAGCCCTTTCCGACACCGACGTGGACCGTGTGGTGCAGAAACTTATGGAGCATATGGCCCTGTCCAAGCTTATTTCGGTCTCTTCTCAGTTGATGTCGAGACTTGAAGGCCTGCCACTATCTCCATCTGTTCCTCCTCCGAGACCTGTTCAGTCTTCGGAGCCGGAAGAAGCTGACCTGATGATTGTGGAGCCCTCGGTGCCAGAACCGTCTTTTTCTCGGTCGGCACCGTTTACCTCGACTCCATCCGATCCGGTACCGGAGTCTGGGCGAAGATCTGTCCTGGTTCCAGGACCGAGAGGGACCGATGTCGGTTCCGACTCTCTCCTCGGGCCTCGCGGATCGATTCGGTTCCGTCCTCGGGTCGGTGCCTTGCCTCCTGTTTCGGGATTCTTCCCATTTCTTCGAACGGAGATACCTCGACTCGGGACCCGGGGCCTTCGACCTCATGAGGAAGGTGTTGTCTACCCAGACAACCACATCAGCAGGTACAGCTTCCTCCCCAAAGGACGTTATCCTCCTCTGCACCCGGCCACATCCAAGCGCCGGGCACCAGTGTCTCAGCCACCCTGGAGGGTGCCCCTCTTCCTCGGAGGCTTCTTCGGATGCTCCCCACGAAGAAGTTCCTAGGAAAAGACTGTGTAAGAGGAGACACTTGGATTCTCCACAAGAATCCTTGACATCTGATACTGACTTAGATGAGTCAGAAGGGTCCCCTAAGTCACCTTCAGAGGATGTCTCTTTTTCTGACATCTTGGAGATCCTTAAACAGAGAGGTGACTGGCAAGCCCTCCCCCCTTCTGAGGATGAGTCAGTTTTGCTGAAGGCATTTGGTGCCTGTCCTTCCTCCTCCTGGGTCACTCCGCCCTTGATGATGAGTTAATGGAATTAATTGCTCGAAGGCGTGGGAGACTCCTGACACGGTGAAACCAGTCCCTAGGAGCCAAATAAGTACATCACGGCACCACAGGACAAAGCTTACCTTACCAAAGGAGTTCCAGTAGGCGCCATGCTGGTGGCAGCGGCCACCTTAATGGAGATGTCCGAGTCTTCCTCATCTGTCCATCCCCCTAACAAAGATTCTAGGACCATGGACAGATACGGGAAGCATTTATTTTCAGTTCAGCTTTCTCTATGCGTTCCCTGAACTATTTGACTCATTTTACACGTTTACAGAGGGATCTAGTCAAAGAGTGGGGAGATACCCTCCAGGGTGGTACAGATGCCGCTGTCACAGAGAAAGATACAGGGCATCTCAACACCCTTACGACCAATGTGAACTTCGTCCATGAGGCTGATATCCTATGCAGCCGAAGGATCGAGTAGCAGCGGCTTCAGCGATTGCTCTTCGTAGGCAATCCTGGATGCTTATGTTCGTTGCGGAAGCCTTCAAGTCTTCCTTTACTAACGCCCCATTTGATGGAGCCACACTTTTGGCCCTAAAGTAAAGGAGACCCTTACCGGTGTGAACAGGAGGGAAAGACTCTGTCTGCTGTCGGAGTCCGTTTTCCACCCTTCCAGACCGTACCCCAAAGGGCAACGTGGTGGGAAAATGTGGTTTCAAAACCCCAAGGATCTTTTCCAAACACACAGGGTGATGCCCCTCTAGAGGCAGAGGGGGGGCAGAGGTGGAAGACGCCGCCCTGGCGGCAGAGGGGGTCCGCAAAACCAAGGTGACAGGGATAACCTCCCTGGCAAACCTTTTCAGCACTCCTGAGAGGAGGCCCGACTGTCCTGCTCTGGAGGCAGTCGGGGGTCGCTAGCTTTATACCCTCAGGCCTGGCAAAACCTTTCTTCAGACAATTGGGTAAAAAGCATTGTTACCAGAGGTTACAAAATCCCATTTCTATCCACCCCCATTCCAAAGAGAAAACTTCCAGATGTACCACCCCATCTGCGAGACCCAGCAGCTACAGAAATTTCAAAGCTGCTAGAAAAGTCATCCAACCAGTCCCAGCGGACCAAATAGGATTCGAACTTACTCAAGGTTCTTTTTAGTTCCAAAGAAAACAGGGACTGGAGGCCAATTCTGGACCTAAGTCATCTCAACACCTTTGTCAAGAAGGAAAAGTTCGAATGGTCACGCTCAATCGATCCTTCCATTCTTACAGAAGGGCGACTGGATGTGCTCAATAGATCTGAAGGACGCATACTACCACATCAAAATGGCCAGGGCGTCCAGGGATCATTTGCGCTTCGGCTGGGAGCCAGTCACTATCAGTTCGAGCCCTGCCCTTTGGCCTGACCACAGCCCCAGGGTCTTCACCAAATGCATGGCAGTGGTAGCGTCTCATCTGAGGCGCCTAGGATTCCAGGTGTTTCCGTATCTGGACGACTGGCTCCTGTCTGCCACCACCAGGTCAACTGATACAAGCCAGGGATTACTCCTACAACTTTGTACACACCTTGGCATTTCAGTAAATTTGAAAAATCTTTGCTACAGCCATCACAGCATATCTTATTCATAGGAGCGGAATTAGATACGCGTCAGTTAGTTCTAAAACTTCCGACAGAAAGAATAGTAGCACTTCAATTCAACATTTCCCTTCTGCTGTCGTCCAGAAAGTCCCCAGCAAAAATTGTTCTGAAAGTTTTGGGTCTCATGGCAGCTTCTCTCATAGCAATACCATTGGGAAGACTGCACATGAGAGTGCTACAATGGCTTCTTGAGCTTCAAGTTGCACTTTGAAATTTTTGTCATGGAAAACATTATTTCTAGTGGCTATTACATCTGCTAGACGGGTGTCTGAGCTGCAGGCCCTTTCGGTCAAACATCCTTATTTAATTTTTCATTCTGACAGAGTATCCCTACGCACTAATCCATCCTTTCTTCCCAAAGTTTGTTCTACTAGTAATATTAATCAGTCCATTGAATTACCCACCTTCTTTAAAAACCACTCTAATAAATTAGAGTATATGTTGCACAAACTGGACGTCCATAGACAACTCAGATTTTATTTGGATAGAACAAAAGATCACAGGAAATCTGATCAGCTATTTGTAGCTTTTGCTGACAGCAGAAAGGGTCTTGCAGTACCGAAGCGAACTCTTTCAAGTGCCTAACTGACTGTATCATTTATGTTTGTGCACATTCTGATCAAACATTATCAGCAAAACCAGAGGACATTCTACCAGATCAATTTCTACATCTTTGGCTCATGCAGCTCGTTTACCTTTAGACACTATTTGTGCGGCTGCTACTTGGGCTAAACCACATACATTTATATCTCATTACAAAGTGGACAGGGTTTCTAGGGATAGGGCAACCTTTGGTTCCACTGTGCTCAAGAACGTTCTCCCTTGAGTTCCTCAGGATCATGGAGCTAGGGACGCTACCCATGTGTAAGAACACTCCCACATAAAGAAGTTATGTCCTTACCATAACTTCCATGTGGAGTGTTCATCTCGCCTTGGTTATTACACTCCCTCCACCCTCCACCCTTAGGAAGAACGTTCGATTTGGTGCCTGGTCTGGAGTATTCTCCTTCTGCTGTTGCAGTATTACTGTTACTATCATACACTGGGTATGTTTGTATATATGTTTTTTATGTATATAGTTGGCATGTGTGCGTGCTTTATGTCTGGTTTGCTTTGCTTGCAAACTAGATCTGAGGTAAAGGCAGAGGGGATTGTGGGTATTAGATGTCCTCGAGCTTCTTCTCGATGCAGAGCTTGCAGTCCTTGCACGGCCACCGAGGATCGGCTCCGAACCCATGTGTAATAACTAAGGCGAGATGAACACTCCACATGGAACGTTATGGTAAGGACATAACTTCTTTTTCTGGGTCATTTTCAGAGAAAATCTCATCATAGACTTTTTGTATGGTGCACATTCACTGTCATCTTCTCCTTTTGGCTTTCCCCATTAGGGGTCGCCACAGTGGAACAACAGTCGGCAGAAAGATTGGCAGTGGGGTTTTATGGTGTTGATTTGCCAGCCCAACGCCTAACCTTCCACAGAAGGCAGACACATTGACACACACCTGGGGCCAGTTTAGTGTCCACTCCACCTGCAGCATGTCTGTGGGATATGGGAGGAAACTGCAGCACCCAGAGATAACCCATATGACCATAGAGAGGACATGCAGACTCTGCACAGAAGGCACCCCAGCTGATAATCGAACTGGAGAACCTCTTGCTGTGAGGCGGCAACACTAACCTCTGCACCACCGTGCCACCCGTAGTATAAATTCAGGGTCCTGATTATTTATACTTTGCATTCCTTTCCAGCAGTCCAATATGTATTTTAGTCTGTGCTTCTGCTGTTTTTCTCTTTTTATTAGCAATCACTTGAAAGTAATTTTATATGTTCAACAACATGTTGATTCTTGTAATTAACTTGCTCATCTAATCATCTTGTTTTCTAGCAGAAATTGTGTAACATTGATTTTAAATGTGAGTAGGGCTTTCTAAGATGCTTGACTACATCCACTGCATTAGACCGGACTTAAAATTGCAGACTTTTTTTAACTCAATTCCTCTTTTTTTATTCTGTTACTTTTGCAAGGATGTGTGTGTTTTGAATTGTCCTTAGTCTGTTAAATGGCATACTCTAGTTGATTTTGGAGAAAAGCTCTCAAAGGAAGTGGATGTCCTTCATGGATGCATCTGCAGTCATAACAACTGGGTTGTCCTGTCGTCAGGCAGCCCTTCGGTCGGCCGGATTCCAAAGTCCGGGTCCGGCTTCGGCTGATGTCGCACTTCACCCGACGTCATCTCTGCTGGTCTTCGGGTATAAAGGCATCAGCCAACGCCATTTTCCTCAGTCTTTCTTGCAGCGTGGCTCGAAGCAGAAGCTGTTCGCAAGTGCGGTCGGTCAGATCCAGAGATTACTACTTCCGAATACTACTTGAAGACTTCTAAAAGCTAAGTACCCGTTGGGGCCTCTTTCTTGCCTCAGCCGATGTCAGAAAAAGTCAATAACTGTTTACCTTGTGGGAAACAAATACCTCATAAAGATTTCCACTCTTACTGTTTGCCTTGTTTAGGCCCAGACGCGACATAGCAGCCTGTTCAGCCTGTGCCTCATTCAACCGGCGAACGCTTAGGCGTCTGTCGGAGTTTGCTGAACAGTTTTCGGCTCAGATTTTGCGTACATTATGCCGTCGGATCCTCCGACTACCCAGATTGTTAAAAACGCAAAGAAAAGACCGACACTCGCGGTCCGCGGTTTCGGCGAAACCATGGTTAAGCAAACGCGAGTGTCTCGGTTTCGGCGAAACCGAAAACTGATCAAAGCACAGCTGAATCAATGACTACTACTGAGGCTCCTGCTACCTTACTTGAATCGGCCTCAGAAATCTTACCTACAGTGGTTACTAGTGACTTATCAGACACCATCCCTTTGGATGTCTCTACCCCAGCGTGGTGCTGCTAGGCCTCCTGCAGCCATGTCTATTAAGGCCTTTACCAGGGCTAAAGCAGCCAAATCTACTAAATCAGTGCCTGTTAAACCCCCCTCAACTAGGCCCACTTCTAGTTCACAAATGCTTACTCTGGCAGAAGATTTAATATCCTTAATTAGGGGATCTCAATCTCACCCAGACAGGGCCTCTCAGCCCCCAGAAAAGAGACCTAGAGCAGAGTCCCCCGAGCCTGTGTCCTCTGATGATTCCGCGGAGGACTCGGATATTACAGACCAGCCAGAGGCTCATTTCTCCAATTATGAAGACTCAGATGCTGAAGAATCCATTCCAGCTGCTTCTCCACCAGAAGAATTCTCCTTTGGGAAAACCTTACATGCCATGCGAGAACAATTCCAATGGCAGGAACAGGATTTCTCAGATTCCAGAAAAAGACTTAGGACTTTTCTGCACCTCCCACAACACAGGCCTTTAGCTATACCTCCTGTCCTCTCTGTTGTGGACGATGCATTTAATGATGTCTGCACTGCACCAGATTCCTTACCTCCAGCCCCTGCCAAACCAGACAGATTTTACAGGGTTCCAGACACTCATCACCACTTATACAAGGCCCCACTTGCAGACCCCGAAACTATATCCCAGGGGCCTAAGGCAGTAGCCTCGACCACAGCAAAAAACCCTATTCCTTCTCAAAGGGAAGCCAGGTCTTTAGACAGATGGGGCAAAAAGGTTTACACCTCCGCTACTCTCTCAGCTAGAGCTTTAAATTGTCAGTTTCACATGATACAATACCAAGAGTTTATGCTTGATCAGTTAACTAAAAAGCTATCCTCTGATGACTCTATAGATAAGAAATATATATTAGAAATATATATTAGAAATGGTAAATAACATACAACAGGTTAGTAACCATTCCTTAAAATGTGGCTATGATGCACTGGAGGCTTCATTTAGATCAGCCATGACTGGCACAGTGATAAGAAGACATGCATGGCTGAAGGAACAGGTCTTACCGGATCATGTTAAAGCTAAGTTATTAGATGCACCTATGGATAAGGCCAGTTTGTTTGGTACACCTGCCCAGCAGGTAATGAAGAAAATGGAAGAAAAGGCAAAATCTGTACAAACGGTTAAAGATTTCTTGCAGGTTCAACCCCAAGGTTTAGCAGGAACTGGCCTGCCAAAATTGGTCCTTTCCTGACTCCACAAGATCCCAAAGGGCAGGAATAGGCGTCCCAGAGGCAGAAATCAATCCAGAGGGGTGCCTACAGAGGACGACAGTGGCAAGGTAACAGAGGCACAGACACAGCCACTGCCACCACAACAGCACAGTGACTTGATTC
This sequence comes from Protopterus annectens, assembly GCF_019279795.1. Taxonomy (NCBI): domain Eukaryota; kingdom Metazoa; phylum Chordata; order Ceratodontiformes; family Protopteridae; genus Protopterus; species Protopterus annectens. The sequence continues at coordinate 1,498,455,433 of NC_056741.1, forward strand.
TAACTCCTACCAGGGAACAAATAGCAGCACCATTAGGCGGAAAATTAACCTTATTTTGAAGAACTGGCACTATATCACAAAAGACAAGTGGATTCTGCAAACCATAGACCAAGGATACGGTTCCACTTCCACACTTTACCAGTCAAAGAGGAAGGGCAAGCCTGCCCGCAAATCGAAAAACAGAAGCTCTACAGCAGATAAGGCAGCTAACGAAGATGGGAGCTGTGGAAAGGGTGCGAATAACAGAACAAGGCAAAGGATTCTACCCAGACTATTCCTAGTTCCAAGAAAGGAAAAAGCTGGAGACCTATTCTCGACCTGTCCATCTTAAATACATACATCATTGTCCCAAAATTCAAAATGCTGACCCTCCAGCAACTTCTTCCATGCTGGGCAAGGAGTGCTGGCTGGTAACTCTAGATCTCAAGGAGGCATACCTGCACGTCCCCATACGACCAATTTGCAGAAGATACCTCAGATTTCTTGCAGGATCAGAGCACTATCAATTCTCAGCATTGCCCTTTGGCTTATCTACTGCGCCCAGAGTATTCACAAAATGCCTGGCATCAGTAATCGCCACTGCAGACTACAGGAATCCAAATTTATCCATACCTGGACGACTGCCTGCTACAGGGGACAACAAAAGCAAGCTGACAACAGATTTACAAAGGGTCATTTACTTGCTACAAGCACTGGGATACACAGTCAATTTACAAAAGTCAAGGCTGATACCATCCCAAACAAGGACATTCTTGGGGAATTGGACACAGTAAAACAAATGGCATTCCTAACTGCAGAAAAACAAAAAGAACTCCCTCTTTACTTCTTGGCACTAACAAAACAGAACAAGCTAACAGCAAGAAAAGTTCTACAGGCCTTGGGCTTCATGGCATCCTGCATAATCTTGGTTCCACATGCCAGACTACATATGAGAAAACTACAGTGGTACCTAAAGAATTTATGGTCCCAACACAGGCACAGCCTAGAAGCAGAAATTCCTCTAATCCCATGCCTAAAACAGGAGTTCCTATGGTGGGCTCAAGCATGCCAGTCAAATCCAGGCCTACCCTTTCACAACTATCAAGCAAGCCAAACCATCACAACAGACGCCCAGACCTAGGATGGGGGCTCACATGCTGGACAAATGCATACAAGGATTGTGGACACAGGACCAGCTCCATCTGCACATCAACCTAAAAGAAATGCTGGCAGTAAAACTGGCAATCCAAAATTCAGACCATTCCTCAAAGCAGGACATTTGATGATAAGGACAGACAACACGACAGTCATGTGGTACATCAACAAACAGGGAGGCACTCATTCATACCCCCTATGCAGAATGACTTTGGACCTTTGGAACCTGGCGCCAGCTACAACATCCAGTTACAGGCAATATTCGTTCAGGGAAAGGAGAATACTCTAGCAGACATGTTAAGCAGAACCACCTCGGATGCTCACGAATGGATGCTACACCCAGACATCTTCAAGGCCATCTCAAAGAAATGGGGAATGCCACAGATAGATCTATTCACTTCCCTCTCAATCACCAGCTCAAAAATTCTGCACAAGGACATTCCACCCACTTGCATGGAAAGTGGACTCGCTCTCCTTCAGCTGGAAAGGTCTGACAGCATATGCATTCCCACCTCTTCCCTTGATACACAAGGTATTACTAAAAATCAAGGAGGAACGCCCAAGGATAACCCTGATAGCTCCAAACTGGCCAAGACAACATTGGTACCCATTGCTGAGGAGCATGTCTCGGGACAAAATGTGGTCAATACCCTGATGCCTTTGATGTTAACTCAGAACAACTACAGCATCATGCATCCAAACCTAAAAGCGTTGCAACTGACTGCATGGAACATCACATAGCAGCAACTAATCCAGAGCTTTCCCAAAGGGTTAAAGACCTTATCCTTGAAGCCGCAGACCTTCAACAAGAAGGAACTATGCAGGAAAATGGAAAAGGTTTGTCATTTGGAGTGCTGAAAGAGGAAAAGATGTGTCCAATATAGACATTGCTAACATTCTGGAGTATTTGGCAGAGCTTCTACATACAGGCCTGTCCTATTCCTCCATCAAGATACATGCATCAGCTATTTCAGCAGAATACAGCTTTGATCCACCTGTCTTTTCACATCCTTTACTCAGGCAGTTCCTCAGAAGGATCAAGAATGTAAAACCTCCTAGTCCTAGGAAACCACCATTGCCAGCTTGGGATTTGAACTTTGTGCTGGAAAAGTTGACACTCGCACCTTTTGAACCAGCAGCAACAGCAGACCTGCAGCATCTATCGTGGAAAACTGCTTTCCTACTGGCAATAACCTCAGCAAGAAGGGTTTCTGAACTTCAGGCCCTAATGGCAGTACAACCCTTCCTAATCTTCCACCAAGATAGAGTGTCCATGAGGACTAATCCTACATTTATGCCTAAGGTGGTATCCAGAGTGTCTTTAAACCAGGCAATCCACCTACCTACCTTCTTCCCAAACCCACAAAACAGAGGGAAAGAATGCTGCATACCTTGGATGTACATAGACAGCTACGCTACTACCTGGACAGAACAAAAGTAACAGAAAAACTGACCAGCTGTTTGTAGCCTATGCAACAGGAAGGGAAGGAAAAGCGATTTCCAAACAGACAATCTCCAAATGGATAGGAAATTGCATACGATTCTGTTACTCCTTTCATGGAAAACCAATTCCACAGAACATAAGGCCTCATTCTACAAGGGCAACAGCCACTACCACAGCCTTCTTACGAGGAGTGGCAACCAAGGACATTATTGAGGCTACTTGGACCTCCGTGCATACATTTGCCAAGCATTATAATTTACCTCTGTATTCCAGATCCCGAGCAGGGTTTGCCACTGCTGTACTGCAAGGGATCCTAACCACACCATAATCTATTCTTCCTCCTCCCCTAGTTGGCTATGGTATTCTACCCAGTTGTTATGACTGCAGATGCATCCATGAAGGACATAGTACAGTTTTGTACCTACCATAAATGTAGATGTCCGAACTGGATAGCATCTGCAGTCAGGAATCTCCTCCTTCCCCTCTGTGGTACTCCATGGGTATTTAGCCTCCTAATTGCTTACTTGCGGGGAGTGTCTTATGGTGTATTTGTTTGTATATATGTACATACATGCTTATTTTTTGTGTTTGCCTTCTATCTTTTTTGGAAACATTGGCATTTACCCAAAATTTAGCCTTCCAAGAGGGCAACTGGCATCAGGGGCAAGAAACACTGAGGAAAATGGCGTCGGCTGATGCCTTTATACCCGAAGACCAGCAGAGATGACGTCGGGTGAAGTGCGACATCAGTCAAGCGGACCCGGACTTTGGAATCCTGCCGATCAAGGGCTGCCTGACGACAGGACAACCCAGTTGTTATGACTGCAGATGCTATCCAGTTCGGACATCTACATTTATGGTAGGTACAAAACTGTACTTTTTCTGACTTAGACTTCAGGAAGCAAGGGGATTAATTTGCCTCCTGCTGCTCAGAATTGAATGAGTTGACTCTGGTAAAACACTAGACACACAAGCTCTTAAAAATGTGTTTTTTTCATGTCATATTTTTTGTAGTTTTTGCAAGTGTTTCTTTACTTCTGACGCTGTTTTAATGTTAGCCTTATTGAGGTATGTACTATGCCTGATTCTCCGGAATACTGTATACCACATATGAATCTTCTGTAGGTAGCGCATTAGATCTGTATATACCATATTTAACAGCTGTCTTGCTGTCAGTTCATGTGATATTTCATGGGTATGATTGAGCAAATAAAAATATTGATTTATATGATAGCTTCCTCCAAGTTTTGTCCCTTATAGCTATCCGCTTTCCAGAGGACTCCTTGATCCTACAAGAGGTACTAACACACAAATTGGTATCAGGCCTGAGGTCTAAAATTAAATGTTGAGAAGTGTAACCTGTGCACCAGCCATGTAAGTGTTTGGCCCCAGTTATTAGGGGCACAGTAATTTTGTAGACTCTGAACTCTACTTTCACCAGTCTGTGTCTGTGGTGAACAGAAAATACTAGGTAGCCCAGCTGATTGCCGAAGGTATAGCCTTCTGATCCGATTATGATCTGTCTTTACTCTTGCATATTAGGTGCAGATCAGAATATAGTTCTTTCTTCAGCATGAATCTGACAAGATGTATGATATGGCTTTGAAACTATCAATGTTTCGTTACCAAGGAAATCCATGGCTGGAGTTCACTGACTTTTGAAGCTGTTGTATGGTGGTATCTGTCTAGCCTAGAAAGCCTCAAAAGATCCTGTTCTGTAGAACTTTGTGTTTGTTCACAAAACCTGCAATACCAACAACACTTGCACAAGTGACTTAAACCTCTACTACATCATTGTAAAACCTGCTGGTAGTATCGATAACCCTCACAAACAATGTCTATACTCTGGAAACTCATAAGGTCATTACAGCTACTGAAATCAATTTCTTGTAAAGGAACCCTTTCAGTGGAGCATCCACAGATTAAATATTCCCTAAAACAGCTGACGCTTTGCAGCATAAGCTTTTGAATTTTCCAACACTTAAAATAAGTGGTGAAGAAATGTGTTGAGTGGGAAAGGAAGCTTATGAAAAATGTCGGAGTAGGAGATATCCTGGGCACTTTAACATTTTGTATGGGATTTTGAAAACTGATGGACGACTGTCCTACTTGAGAGAGACAATTCTGTACATTTTTGAAGTGGAGCACTGAAATTTTTCTTACTGGTGTTAGTGTGGTACTTAGTCTTATTTGATGAAACTGATCAGTGGTAGCCTAGCCATGATCTTTGAATAATTTCATATTGGTGTTTAATCTGAAAAATAAAAGTTGGCAGCAGAGAAGGACCACTTAACTCATGTAGTCCAGTTTTCCTACCAGTTGGATAAGTAATAAATCAAGTTAAACTGATTTGTTTTGTAGTCCCATCTGAAAGAACATTCTGATATTTGTATCTGGCTATATAGTATTTTAATTCCTTTGTGCACTATCTTTTTTGGTTTAAAAAAATATTTCTTCACAAGTACAAAATCTTCAAATCATGATGAAGAGCATTTGTACCTGGTGTAGTCATGAAGGCATTAAAATATTCCTGTTGTGTAGTTTGTCTTGTTTTTCCAAGACTATTCTATGCATAATGTGTGTGTTTGAGCACTTTTGTTTTCCTTTGAGATGCTTCTTTTGAGCCATTCTTTACATTAATAAGGTATACAGACAACTGTTAGAGAAACAAACTGTTTGACTGAATGGATATTACGTCAAGCTAAAGACATTTTCTTGTATATTTCCATTCAGTTGTACTTTTAACAAACCTTTTCTAATGAGCATTATCCTGCACATATTTAGTCCATGCTCATGGACAAACATTGGTCTAGGTATTATGACTTTTGAAATGTCTACTTTGGTCCCATGGTATGCTTATTTTTGATGTCTGATAGCTGTTAACTCATTGAAAGAGCCAAAAAGGAAAATAAGCAGCATGAAGAAACTTGACATACATGACATGTTAATAGTATATGTTGTTGTTTGTAGCTGTCTTCATGGATAGTGGTATTTACTTGTATATCATGCAATACTTATAATTTTTAATAAGATGTTTGCACAAAATCTTTGGCTTGGGTTATTCATTCATGCAGTAGTCCAAATCAAATCCTTTAGAAATAAGCCTGGCTGTAAGTATGCATTAATGTCGCTATTGTCCGCCTTGGGCCTATTCTTGGTTGGGATGAGCCGATTCTTGCTGATCCGGCTCCCAGCTCAGCTTTAGCTCGAGAACTCCTTCAGCCTTACCAGCTCGAGGCAACCCTATATCCCATGATGCAAGCGGAACTACCTCAGATCTCGCTTGCCGCTTTTAGCTCCTTTTAAGCTTGGTAAGTTTTTCTTGTTAAATAAGAAAAAGTTAGTTAGGGGTTTAATTTCCTCAGTGTCAGGTTAGCCTGTATTTAGTACAGCCCACCCTATTCCTTTTTTTTTTTTTTTTTTTTTTTTAAACTTTTAATATAGTTTTTCAGTGAAAATTTTAGTCAGGCCTAGCCAAGTTATTCCTCCCCTTCCTGTGTGTCTGTGTAGGATTAAGTTGTGTGTTTGTGGGACTGTGTGTGTATATCCTTTTAGGATGTCTAAGGAAGGCAAGGGAGCCAGGTTAAGAAGTGTGACCAGTGCTGTCAGAAAATGTCCCTGACAGGGTCACACTTCTTGTGTGTATTGCCTGGGTTTTTGCACCTGCAGGACTCCTGTGCGTTGTGTCATGCCTTTGAACCGAGTCCTGCAGGAAAGGAGGAACAAACTGATCCTCCGAGGTTTGTTGAAGCCTGAAGGTTCTCTCCTAAGTTCGGCCCACTTGCTCTCGAGAACTCCTTTTTACCAGCCCAGGGCAACCCTATATCCCATGATGCAAGGGAACTACCTCAGATCTCGTTTGCCGCTTAGCGAAAGAGGTCTTGCCAGCTGAGGTAAGTTTTTCTTGTTAAATAAAGAAAAAGTTAGTTAGGGTTTAATTTCCCTTCACAGTACGGTGTTAGCCTGTATTTAGTACAGCCACCCTATTCCTTCCTTTTTTTTTTTTTTTTTTTTAAACTTTTAATATAGTTTTTTCAGTGAAAAATTTTTAGTCAGGCCTAGTTCCCCAGTTATTCCTTCCTGTGTGTCTGTGTAGGGATTAAGTTGTGTGTTTTGTAGGGACTGTGTGTGTATATCCTTTTAGGATGTCTAAGGAAGAGCAAGGTCTCAGGCTTCAAGTGTGACCAGTGCTGTCAGAAAATGTCCCTGACGAGGCGGTCACACTTCTTGTGTACCTGGGGCCTTTGCCTACCAGGACTTCTGCGTTGTGTCATGCCTTTAGCCAGCGAAGTCCTGCAGGAAAGGAGGAACAAACTGATCCTCGAGGTTTGTTGAAGCCTGAAGGTTCTCCTCCTAAGCAAGGGGCAGGAAAACCTCTGCCGAAGGCTCAGGCTACAGTGTCTAAGCCTCGCCAGGTGGCCCGTCGGAGCCGATATCGCACCGCTGGAACGATGCTTCTTCTGCCAGTAGTGGGTTCGGTGCGGCGGCTCGATACCCTGACTACTGTTGCCTTGTCGGCCGGCTGGGCCGACTTTATCCAGCATCGGGCGAGATCCTCGGCTCCATCTGGGGTTCAAGGGACTCGGCTCGATGGCTCCGCCCGCAGAGATCCCGGTCCCCTTGACAGTGGGTATCCACTCGGCCCTCGGGTCTCCTCTTTGTTGGAGGCGAGCCATCGGGCCGATCTTCGAGATCTTCCAGGCTGTCTGACCACGATTTGGAGAGGGTGGTAAGCAGGCTGTTGAAGTCTCAGGCACTGGCCCAAATGCTCCATAGCCCGTCTCAGCCAGACTTGACTACAGCCCCAATTCTTGAGATTCCTCCTCCGACTTCGCCACAGCCCCACTTTGATTCTCCTCCACCACACCAGAGTTGGAGCCGGAGCTTCTTGGGACAGCGACTGTTTCTGCGAGCCGATGGCCACATCCTTCGGCTCCGTCATCCTCGGCTCGATCTCCTCCTTGAGACTTTCCTTGGGAGGATCCGTCAAGTCGGTTTCCACTGTCGGCTCGAGGGGGCTAGTGGCATCGGACCCTTGTCGACTCTCCGCCTCCCTCTCGGAGCTTTGGTAAGCTCGGGCGACATCTCTGCCTCGAGCCTTCTCTCTCCTTGGGCCGACCATTCCTGTTTCTTCGAGCGGGTGTGTTCAGGTCTCCGGGAGAGGAGCCTTTGAGGTGATGAGAGTGTCCTGGCCTCTGAGCCTGGTCAACGGTCTATCCTCTAGCTCCTCCCTCATCAGTGCCTGCAGAAGCCTCTTGCCAGCCTCTTGCTCTCAGGCCCAGGGATCCATCGTCCCAGGTTTCCCACTAGGAATTTCCTCCTCTTCCGAGGTTTCTCCTGACCCTGCAGGTGAACCCCTCGGAAAGAAGCGTGAAACACACAGACTCCCTGAGTCTACTACATCTGATACCGACTTAGATGAGTCGGAGGGTTCCTACGGTCCCCTCTGAGGATGTCTCATTTTCAGACATCCTTGAGCTCCTCAAACAGAGGGGAATTGGCCTCCATTGACCCTCCGAGGATGAGTCGGTATACCTGGAGGCTTTGGATCCCGACCCTCCACCTCCTGGGTGTCTCCGCCTTCGACCCACTCATGCAGGTAGTGGCTCCGAAGGCGTGCCCGGCTCCAGATTCTCTGGACCCTGTCCCCACCAGACCATCCAAATTCATCACGGCCCCTTCGGACAAACAGTTCCTGTCCAAAGGTGTCTCTGTGGATGCTATGGTGGTGGCGGCGGCCACTAAGAAGGAACTGGCGGATCCTTCAGTACCTGTCCATCCTCCTAATAAGGATTCTAGGACCATGGACAGGTATGGAAAGCGGATGTTTTCTTCAGCGACCTTTGCAATGCGTTCGCTGAATTACCTTTGTCACTTCACCAGGCTTCAACGAGATATTCTCAAGGAACTGGGTGAAGTAGTCCAGGATCCTTCAGCTGCTGGGGCTCAGGAAAGATTGCCTCTCAGCTAGCTATCCTGAATTGATATCTAACTCCTCCATGCGGCTCATATCTTATGCAGCCGATGGAACGAGCAGGGCCGCAGGCACAGGTGTTGCTCTTAGGCGCCAAGCCTGGATGCGGCTGTGTGTAATTTCATGGACCCCTTTAAGGGCGCCCTTCACCAACACCCTTTGACGGTTCGGCTTTGTTCGACCTCAGGTGAAGGATACTTTGACCAGATGTGAACAAGACGGTAAAACTCTTTCTGCCGTTGGAGTCCAGTTTTCCACTCCTTCTAGACCATATCCCAAGGGTCAGAAGCGGGGGAAGATGTAGTTCCGTAAAGCCCAAGGTGCTACACCGGACACACGTGCTCAGTTTACCCCTAGAGGCAGAGGGGTAACAATAATAGACGCCGCCCTAGAGGCAGGGGGTCCTCAGAACCAGGGCAACAGGGAGCCTCTTCCTGAGAAGCCCTTTCAGCATCCCTGAGGTGTTGCCCGACTGTCCACCCTTGGAGGCAGTCGGGAAGAATTTCGCTGTACCCAGTAGCCTGGCAATCCCTATCACAAGAGAAGTGGGTACAGTCGATTATATCCGAGGGTTACAAAATCCCTTGAAAGGTTTCCCACCTCTACAATCCCTTCCAGACATCTCACCGGTCAAAGGGATTTGGCAAAACAGGAAGTTTTAAAACTCCTGGGAAAAAGAGCCATCCAAACAGTGCCGGCAGACCAAGTAGGATCCGCTTCTACTCAAGATTCTTTTGGTCCCCAAAGGACGGAGATTGGAGACCAATACTAGACCTAAGCAGACTAAACAAGTCTGTCAAAAAGGCAAGATTCTGGATGGTCACGCTGCAATCCATTCTGCCCTTTCTGGGCAAGGACAACTGGATGTGCTCGATAGACCTTCAGGATGCGTACTATCACATAAAGATTCACAGACGCTCCAGAAGGTTTCTCCGCTGGCTGGGAGCCAGTCATTACCAATTCAGAGCACTGCCCTTTGGCCTCACTTCAGCCCCAGAGTGTTCACCAAATGCATGGCGGTGGTCACAACTCACCTGAGACGTCGAGGATAGCAAGTGTTTCTTTATGGGGACCACTGGCTCCTCTACATCACCTCCAGGGATCAGTTTCTTCGGTCCAGAGATTACACCTACAGCTTTGCAAGAGTCTAGGAATTTCGGTGAATTTAAAAATCCTCTCTGCTGCCTTGCCAATCTATCACCTTTATAGGCAGAGTTAAATACCGTCAAAATGTTAGCCACACTAACAAATCAAAGGATTCTGGACATCAAGAAATTTGTTCAACTTCTGTTACAAAGCAACAAGGTCAAAGCCAGGTTTGTCTTGAAGGTTCTAGGCCTAATGGCTGCAGCCATTGTTCTTCTTCCACTAGCTCGCTTCCACATGCCTCCTGCAGTGGATGTTGTTCACGCAGTGGTCGTACCACGATCTGCCCATGAGACACGAGATCTTAGTGACACAGTCTTGCAGGGCTCATCTACGATGGTGGGTATCTTCCCTCTTCTTCAGCAGGGCCGACCATTTGTTCCCCCTCCTCCAGTTGCCACAGTCACCACGGATGCCTCTCTGATCGGGTGGGGGGGGCATTATCAGGGCAGGATGGTCCACGGCTGGGGGCAACCCATAGAGTACCACCTGCGCGTAAATGTCCTGAAGATGAGAGCAGTGCTTTTAACGTTGCAAGCCCTCGTCGACTTTCTTCCCACAGGGACTATTGCAGTACAGACGGACAACATGTCCGTGGTCTGGTACATCAACAAACAGGGCGGAACCAGGTCCTATCCCTTATGTCGAGAAGCTCTCAGACTTTGGCAATGGGCGATCTCTTCTCAGCGGTTTCTGATAGCAATGCACATCCCGGCAGGTCCAACCTATTGGCGGACAGGCTAAGCAGATCTATTCTGATGCCTCACGAGTGGTCTCTCAATCAGTCTGTAGTGGATCAGATTTTTCTGAAGTGGGGCACCCTTGTTGCGATCTTTTCGCTACCCTCAAAACAGCAAGTGCCCAGATTACTTCACACTATTTCTTCCAGGCCAACCCTTGAGAGACTCTCTAACCCAGGATTGGCCTCGGGGACTTCTTTATGCTTTTCCTCCCTTTCCATTGATTCCACAAGTCATTCAGAAAGCCACCGGTTTGAGAGCCAAATTGATCCTCATTGCTCCATATTGGCCTCGACAGATTTGGTTTCCGTCTACATCGTCACCTTCTGGTGCAGCCCTGGCATCTGGACCCAGTTCGGATCTTTTGATCCACCAGTCGGGTCAGCAGCACCGAGCCATTCATTCTCTCAACCTCACTGCTTGGTTGCTCCACTTCCTTCCCTAGCCAGGCTACCAATGATTTCTGACTCAGTCAGAGACATTTTAGTGTCTTCTTTAAAGTCGTCCACTAGAACTGTTTATGCTAGCAAGTGGCGACGTTTTTCTATTTGGGCAAACGCTAGAAATATTGATCCCTTCACCGCTCCTATACATTCTGTTTTGGATTTCCTGGCGGAGGTTTTTCATTCAGGATCGTCATCATCTACAGTCAAAGTACAAATGGCTGCTATTTCCAAATTTCATGTTGGCTTGCAGGACAATAACATCATGTCTCATAGGTTATGCAAAGCCTTTTTGAGAGGAGTTTTTCTCCTAAAACCGCCTGTGAAACATCCTCCTCCGCAATGGGATCTGAACTTAATGTTGGCATCCCTAATTCTACCTCCTTCGAACCGTCTGCTACGTGTTCTTTAAAGTTGTTGACATGGAAAACTATATTTTTGCTGGCTGTTACTTCTGCAAGAAGAGTTTCTGAGATTCAGGCCCTCTGTATTCGTTCACCTTATCTGGTGTTTCATAAGGATAGGGTTTCGCTCAGGACTAACCCTTCCTTTCTTCCCAAGGTTGTATCTCAAGCCAATATTAACCAATCTATTGATCTACCAGTTTTCTTTCCTAACTATTCTGACAGAGCTGAACAGAAGCTGCATTTTTGGATGTTCATCGTCAGCTCAGGTACTACTTACATAGGACTAAACAACTTAGAAAATCAGACCAATTGTTTGTCTCCTATGCAGGAAGCAGGTTGGGTCTTCCAGTATCTAAAGTGACCTTATCTAGATGGTTGACTTCCACCATTTCCTATGTGTACTCTCTAAGGGGCAAACAACTATCTTCTAAGCCAAAAGCTCATTCGACCAGGAGTCTATCCACTTCTGTAGCCTTTCAGGATAGACTTCCCATTGACACTATTTGTGCAGCAGCTACTTGGGCCACGCCTCATACTTTTGTGTCTCATTACAAGTTGGATTTGGCCTCCAGAGATAGGGCCAGTTTTGGTTCCACTGTTCTCAAGAGTCTGTTCCATTGAGCCACCCGGGATACAGGTGCTAGGACGCGGTCCCATCCAGCAAGAATGAAGGCGAGATTGACAACTTAACATTTAGAAGTTATGTACCTACCATAACGTTCCATGTTAGTTGTCTTCATCTCGCTTCTTCTAAGGCCCCACCCTCCTTCCCCTGGCCTGGACAGATCTTGGAGAGTTCCTATTAGATTGCTTCCTCTGGAGCATTGTTATGAGGACTTCTTTTAGGAACCATGGTTCCTAATTATATTAGGATAAGTCTTTAGCAGGGTTAGTTAGCTGCCAAACGAGATCTGAGGTAGTTCCGCCTTGCATCATGGGATATAGGGTTGCCTCGAGCTGGTAAAAGGAGTTCTCGAGCTAAAGCTAGTGCCGAGTCGGAGCCGAGGATCGGCTCCGAACCCATCCAGCAAGAAGAAGGCGAGATGAAGACAACTAACATGGAACGTTATGGTAGGTACATAACTTCTAATTTTAATTTGGATATAGGCAAAAAATGGTTTACTGAAATAAGCTGACAGCTGTATATTAAAATTCTTGTATACTGTACAGAAATGGGAAAAGGTGATGTTATCACTGCTGCAGTAACGTTGGCTATATGGGTTATAACCTGCATAGGATACAACAGTTGGACATCTGCCACGGCTTCAGGGCACGTTCCATGTACTTAGTCTGCGCTGCCTATACAGAGCAGTTTGGGCACCAAGCTCTTTAGAGCTTTTCTCCTGCTGCTAACAAAGAATATGCTCCTCTGAGGCTCAATTTTCTGCCCGTGCTGTTTCTGCGTTTTTTTTTAATTAAAAAAAAATGCCCATGTTTTAACAGGCTTTCATGAAACTGTATTTTACTTTGAAAGGAGAGTGCATGTTTTTCCTGTCAGTTTAAAGTATTTGAAAAACTTTTTTTTTTTTTTTCTGTGGAGAAATTGTGATTGTTTTATTTCTGCTGCTGGCAAAGTGTTTTGAAGTGCTTATTATTGTGTTTTTGTGTGAAGAAAGTGACTATTGATCTTTACTGGCTTTTGCTGCTTGCTTTCCCTGGGAAAGATGTACCATTTTCGACTTTACCATGAAACAAATTACTGGTCCCACGGTCAGTCCTCCTCCCAGCCACAAAACGAAAAAGTTAAGCAAACAGACTTTTCCACTGCATGTTGATGACTCTGCTATGGTTATTAGTTGTTCCTCAGGCCACTCATCTTTTACCTCAGATACCTCTCAATAGGCAAGGGAGAACCACTCTGGTTGGTCCTTGGAGAGGGAGCGAGGAAGAATTGACATGTCAGAATGTTGTGCCCATCCGTAGGGAAGCAAATTGTTGCCATTAAAAACAGTTGACCCCATTTTTTTCTGTCAAATAGAAACCGAAAACTGAATATGTATGTACTCCTTCTCAAGTTTATTTAGACAGGAGTATTTACTGGGTCTGGCTCAGGATTTAATTCAGGCTATTGCGCTTTCTTATAAGGTAGTTTCTGGTAAAACAGAGAGATACCTGCTTTCATGAAGAGATTCAAGAGTCTGAATTTGAAAAGAAGATGAGATATACAGGGTTTTCTCCTCAAATTTCTGATTCAGACTCTGAGGAGAGCTCAAGTTTTTGATTCTCTCTCTGAGATTTTCTGTTTCTCTGAGACTAATTCCCAAGTGTGCCAGTGTTTTCAACGGGAGAACACTGAGGTTTCTCAGTCCTTCAGAAAATACTGTGAGATGTTAAAGAAGGAATTTCTAGAACCTTCACCAATTCTGTCTGCTTTCGAGGGTGTCACTTTCTGCACTTTCCTGATAGTCAGCCAGCTGCCCCTAAAAAGGCAGATAGAAGACTGAGAAACTTTATAAGTTGAAAGTTTTTTTTTTACACTCTCTTCCCAAACTTGACTCACCAGCTATAGCTTTATTTAATCATGCTGCTACTAAATGTTTAGTTAATTCTAATCCTACTGTTTTCGCCCCATACTTTTAAATAATCTTCCCATCCTTGTCATAAAAAGTGTATGCGTCTGTAACTTTGATTTACGGAATTTGGAATTGTCAGACTCATATCTTTATTATGACTAATCATAATAGTAGGAGGAGTACTTTGTCTGCAGTTTTTTCTTATGAGGAAAAATCTACTTTAATTTACTTTTCTTCAGCCGCGTAAGTCAGTACTTATTGCTTATATAATGTATATGAACCGGCTGATACTCCTTCCAGAGCTATGGTCACTGGCACTGTTAGGAGGAGATTTGATTTGCTGCATTCTCTGAACCTCCCAGATGATGATGATAAAAAGTGAGATTTAACATTTTTTCCTTTGGGTAGAGATTTAGTTGGTTCCTCTGCTACAGAGCTGATAAAAGTGTGATGAATGGGTATGTTTGTACAGAGTTTCTCTAATTATTCAGCCCTCCTTTTCCTAATTTTTAAAGGTATTTTTTGGTAGGACGCAAGTTCAAATCATCCACTAACTATACTTATTTATGAAACTCTTTCTTTGACGCAAAACACCAACAGTATTCTGTTGTATTGGTTACCGATATTCTAGTAATTTCAATTAAGCTCTGTGTACATTTTTTCCATGAAACATTATTCTGTCTTTGTTTTGACTGCTTGGCTGACAACATTTTGCGGAGACCAGGATGTCAACATTAGGTTTTGTTACGTGAAGCAGCCACTCACAAGATAGCTCTCAAGTGTGTTTGTAAGTTAGCTTTAGGCTTTGCCACTTGCAAGATAGCTCTCAAGTGTTTGTCAGTCAGCTTTGACTGGAAAACTGATTTGTTGAGCTTCATAGATGAAAAAATCTGTTCACAAATGTATGTACTGCCAAGCATCGCAAGGATTCGAGCAGCCATAGATAAGAGCTTTGGAAACTTCTTTTGACTCGTGTACTTCTAAAAATCTGGAATGCCAACATCTATGTACTTACAACACTATAGCACTGAAGCTCCAACTGGAATTCTTCAGAGACATTGTCAACACCTATGGAAAAAAGCATAGTAAAGATGGCAAATGGTTCTAGTGCCTTGAAATCCGGAAGCTGCCTGTCTAATTCTGCTCATAATTCACTAACTGCATCTGAATATTCTTTCAAGAACTGTTTTTTTGACTGTTCCAAGTTGAGTGTAAGACTGAGAAATGAGCTAGGTTACCATCCATCAGCTGTTTCACCTCCAGGGGGAAAGATTACGTCTGAAAGCCTTGATACTGTCATACATCTGTATTATCTGCTTTCTGCTCTGGAGCTTGATGTTTTGTTCATTCAGATCTTCTACAATATTTGTCAGAAAAACACGGTTAGATATGAAAAATGGATCACCTACCTGAGGAATTTAATTTTCTTTCATTGCCATGAAGATTGCCATTTCCTGTCGCAGTGTAAAGAAACTTTTCAGCGCACGTCCCCTACTTCGCCGTCAGATTTCTGTGTGATGAGTAATTCTCCATATTCAATATCAAGGTTGAATAGAAAGTCCCTAAACTGGCCGCGATTTAGACCTCTTGTGCATGTAAAGTTAATAGTCTTTAACAGCATCATGACGTCCTTCAGTTGGAAAAATTTTTCCCACACAATGCTTCCTGGTGCAGAATGCAATGAGCTTTGCATTCAATAGCACAATGACACCAACATTTTCAGATCGCATCAATGGTGTGCCATCAGTCGCTACTGAAACAAGCTTATCCCATGGCAATTCCAACTTTTCTATACATTTTTCAAGTTCGCCAAATATGTCGCATCCCATGGTTGTGCCTTTCAAATGCAACAGTTCTAGTAATTCATCCATAGCATTCAAGTTCCTATCAACACTTTGAATGAACACAGCACAGTATGTGGTATCTGTTATGCCAGTACTGTCGTCAAGGGCAACTGAAAAAGCTTCAAAATCTTTTACAGTTGCAAGTAGCTGCTGGGGCATGTTACTGGCTAATTCATGTATTTGCAGGCAAACGTATACCTTCAAACACTTTTTTTGTGTCTGAGCAAAAAATTTCGCTTGCTTTCATGAAGCAGTCTTTAATAAACTGGCCTTCAATAAATGGACAAGAAAATATCATGATGATTTCAGTGATAACACAGCTTGCTCATACAGAATCTTCACTCATTTTGTTAGATTTTTGAAGATGTTTCACTGCTTGGCAAAAGCTGATTTTAGTTTTTCATCCCTCATTTTGCCTGTTACCGTATCATATTATTTTCCTTTGGAATGGAAACAGATTGATAGCAGATAAGGCGTTTGATCTGATTAAGTGAAAAAAATGTAATTGCACTCAATTCTTGGAAAATTATCTTTTCATCTAAAATCTTTAATTTCTAGGACGATGACATTATTAGTCAATTAGCATTCTAAGAAAATTTATATTGGTTATGAAGTTTTCTGATACTGAAACAAGCACTTCCTGAAGTAACAGATGACTGCAACTTATAAATGAATATTCTCTTTCTCAGTTCAATTTGTGCCGCAAAACAGCTTCTAAATGCTTTCAAATTTTTAATTGATATAACTTTGTTAGTCACACACGCATAAACTCCCACAGTGATCTTTTGGGTAATTGACCCACACTATCCTGAGTTCCCTATGACTGCCATATAATACAACCACAAAGAACTAAAAAACTCTAGCAGTTGATGCAGAAGGTAAGGCTGTCAACTGTAGTTTCTTGGGTGCAAGGTTTTATTCCTTCAGCCCTCATTTGCCTACTGTGTGACTTTGCATAAGTTGCTTAACCAGACATTGCTTTTTGGTTGTCCCGGAAAAGGGATGTGGGTTAACAAACTGGTGTGTATAACATCTAAGCTTCCAGCACCACATAGGCATTTCAGAATAAAAAAATAAAAGCATATTCAGTACAAGGATAACGCTTGTTTACTTTTTCCTCCAGAGGAAAATGATAAAAGCAGAGAAAGGAATGCTGTTAATACATCTAGAAAACAGCCTTCCCATTATATCCACATCAGATGACTTTACAAACCATTTCAAATAACAATTGCTCTTCTCTCACACCAGAAGAAACACCGCTGCTGGAGACTTGTTAATGGTAAATAGATCTGGCATAATTGTAAGGCCTTTGTCCCATAAACACAAGGTTTGATTTTGATCTTGGGTTAGTGGTTAGACTTGAAACTGTCTTTCATTGCAGGTAGTCTAGTATTCACATTTGAATGTAATAGCCAGTAAAATAAAATATTCTTTGCATAATTAATATTTAAGCTCCTTAAATTTAAATGTTCTTTTTCATCAATCATATAACACTAAGAACTACTTAAATCCAAGGAAAGGCAGAGGAGACTGAACAAACAAAATCCACAATTCCAAGCAAAATAGCGTATAAAACTTTAATGACCGCTTTCATCACACGACTTCATCAGAATACACTCCATTAAAAAAATCAGTACCTTAAATACATATTTGAATTACCAATCAACACAAGTGGATCCAATTAAGTAATACAAAATTTAAAAACACAGTGTTCATGTTTCAAAGAAAAAAGACAAATCACTATGTTTGTTAATAGCTAACTTACAATATTTTAAAAAACACTTAACGTTGATGGTCTCGTTTAAACCAATGGTTTTATCAGAATTTAATCTGATCTGCCAAAATGTCTCCCTTTGCTCTAAATAGTTTTTAAAACCAGAGGTAATGTTCATGACAATTTGAGTCTTAATGAAAGGAAAGCTTTGGAACATTTAAAAACTTTGACTAGTCAGTATAGGTTTATGAAGAGTGACAAAGGTTCCAACATAGTTATCATGGAGCAAGAAGCATATCAGGCAAACATGTCAAAAATATTAGATAACATAGTTGAATATCAACAGGTTACTCTTTGACATCCACAAATGTTTTCGTTCAATTAACTCCCATTTGTACGATGCTCTCATGTCTGGAGAAATCAGTATTGAATTGTATGAATTTTGTGTAGTGCAGGAACCAAAAATAGGGGTGATTTTTGGGATTCCAAAAACACATAAAGATTTGGTAAATCCCCCGTTTAGACCTAAAGTTTCTTCACCACATTCTATTACTGAAGGAATTTCTTTGGTTATAGATGCTGTTTTGGGGCCTCTTTTAAACAACAATCCATCTTTTGTTAAAGATTCTTGGCATTTCTTAGACAAGCTGAGGATTTTTTCTGAAAGTGGAATTTTTGATCCTGATAAGCACATTATTTTTACTTTAGATGTGGTTTCACTATACACCTGCATTCCACATGACAAAGGTGTTGAGGCTGTACGTAGTTACTTATTCCAAAAGAAACATTTTACCAACAGTGTTATATCTACAATTTGTGGATTGTTAGAAATTATTTTAGATAATAATTTCTTTTTGTTTAATAAGTATTATAAACAAAAAAGAGGTGTTGCTATGGGTTCTCCAGCTGCTCCTGCTTACGCAAATTTAGTTATGGCTTGGTGGGAGTTTGAAAGTATTCCCATTCTTAAAGAAAAATTTCACAGTTTTTTTTTTGTAGGTTTATTGATGATTTAATTTTTATTCTAGAAGGTAATGTTGACACTGTTGAAGCTTTTATCTCCGAGGTTAATTTGCTATCTGGTTATTTAAAATTCATCAAAGGTGATATTGGCTTGGCAGTTAATTTTTTAGATATTTGTTTTTGGTGGGATTTTGTTGACAACAGATTTCATAGTAAAATTTTTAGGAAGCAAACTTTCACGAATGGATATTTGCATTACCAAAGTGGCCACCCGAAACACATCATTAGAAATATACCTAGGGGGCCAGTATATTAGAGCCAGTCGCATGACTAGCAAAGAACAGGACTTAGTTCAGGAATTTATTTCATTGCTTCACTGTTTTTACAGAGAGGTTATGATGAACTTTTATTAATTGACAGTGGCAATGACATTTTTAATAAGCATTTAACCCATTATCCAGCTATTCTCAACAAGTCAATGAATATTATGGTTGATTACCATTGTGGACGAGAACTCAGTAATTTCAATTCTGATTTAGTGTGTTCTCTTGAAATGAGTGGCGATACCAACCGTGTTAGATCTGTGCTTGAAAAGAATTGGAGGGTCATTCAAGGAAATCCTGATATTGTTCGTGTAGTTGGAAGCAAACCGTGTTTTGTGTTTCGCAATAACTACAATATTAAAAAAATGTTAGAACATAATAGTTCAAACACAAGTCAGATTGTGACTAAAAAGAAGGGTATGTTTTGTTGCCAGGGATGCAGGATTTGCAGATATATTTCTGTAGGTTCTAGCATTGCTGTTGCTACAATAGACAGAACATTTGAGGTCCCTGAGTTTGTTAATTGCAACTCTCATGGGGTGGTGTATATTGGGATGTGTACTGCATGTCCAACGTTTTGTGGGAATGACCACTAGAAGTTTAGGGACACGCATAAAGGAACATTTATATAGCATTAGAAGTAAAGATCAAAATAATGCGTTATACAAGCATTCTGTTTGTTCCTTTTTTTAAAAAAATTGATGTTCTTCATCTCACATTGCTGCAGTCCTTACACTTGGGTAGTCTGCTGTCCTCGGTCGGCCCGAATATCAAAGTATAAGGCTGACGTCGGTCAAGGCGCATTTGACTGACATCAGGACGTCAGGGTACAAATGCGCATGACCAACGTCATATCCTCAGTCTTTTTTGCCGCATGGTCCGATGCAGAAGCAGCATTACAAATGCCGGTTGGCGTTCTGAGATTTTTCGATTTCGAAGTTTCAGACAGAGTTCAAAGTTGGCTAAGTACCCCGTTGGGGAATATTTTAGTTTTTTCTTGCCTCAGTGATTTACCGGATGTCAGAAAAAGTCAATAATTGCATTTCTTGTGGGAAACAGATACCGCATAGAGATTATCATACTTTGTGTATTCCTTGCTTAGGGCCTGAGCACGACGTTGTTGGCTGTCGCTCTTGTGCTAGATTCAATAAACGCACTATAAAGAGAAGATTGGATTGTGCCAGGTTAGTCTTTGGGAAGCGGTGCAATTATAAAATGCCGTCGGATGCTCCGGCCGCTTCTTCAAAGAAGCGCAAGGACAAAGCAGTTAAACCTAGGCTAGAAGAACCATCTGTACCGGACGCCGGTTCTTTAGAGGTGTCGGTGGAGCCGGTGGCTCCACCGGAGGTTTCTTTGTGTTCCCAGGGTGAGACTTTATTATTGCAAGATGTGGCCTCTCAGGAGGCAGGTCAGGCTGAGGGGCTTCTCAGGTTACTATACTCCCTCCCTTCCTAGGGTGGCTAAGCCCTCTCCTTCTGTTTCAAAGGCTTCTCCCAGGGGCAGGCCAGGTTTGGCTTCAGTTGGTGTTACCCCTAGCTCTTCAGGAACTGTGCCCAAGAAGCATATGCTTAAAATGGCAGAAGATTTGATTACTTTGATTAGGGTTCTATGCCCCTCCTGATAAGAGACCTAGGGTGGAGCCTGAGTTGGGGTTTTGAGCAGGCTTCAGATGTTTCAGAGTCTTGGCTGAAGACTTGCAGGAGTACTCTCATTATTCTGATTCTGATGTGGATGATTCTACTCCTTCTGCTTCTCCTCCTGAGGATTTTTCTTTTCAGAAACTCTTCACTCCATGAGGGAGCATTTTAAGTGGGAAGGTCAGGACTTCTCTGATTCCAGGAAAAGGCTTAGGGAATTTTTGTTTTTACCCCAGCATAGGCCTTTGGCTATACCTCCTGTTTTGGATGTAGTGGAAGATGTTTTTACAGAGGCTTCTCTTAATCCTGATTCTTTGCCTCCTGCTCCTGTTAAACCGGATAGGCATTACAGGGTGCCTGAAGCTCATAAGTTTCTTTTTAAGAGTCCTAGGGCAGACCCAGAAACTGTTAGCCAGGGACCTAAAGGTGTTAAGGCTTCTGTGGTAAAGAATCCGGTTCCGGCAGACAAAGAGGCCAGGGCCTTGGATAGGTGGGGAAAGAAAGTTTATACTTCTTCCACTCTTGCTATGAGGGCTTTGAATTGCCAGTTTCACATGTTGAAATACCAATACCAAAACTATCTCCTTTCACAATTGAAGTCTAAGGTTGATGCTCTGGCAGAAGGTATTGACGTGTTGTTTGGTTCTCCTGTTGAGGCAGTTTTAAAGAAAATGGAAGACAAGGCTAAGTCTATGCAGACTGTTAAAGATTTTTTGCAGGTCCAGCCTCCAAAGTTTAGTAGAAATTGGCCTACTAAGGGGTGGACGTATCCTTCTTATGATTCCCAGTCTAGGGGTAGATCTAGACGTGGTAGGGGCAGAGCTCAGGGCTCTTTCAGGCCTAGAACAGGGAGTTCTCCTGCACAGTCTTCGGGTGAGGGCAGAGGTCAGTCCTTTCGTAAACAGACCCAATGACCTACCTTTTCAGCTGCCAGAGCCTTCTCGTCTGGCAGCACCTTTGGGAGGAAGGTTGGCACTTTTCAAAGAAAATTGGAGTTTAATTACCCAAGACAGATGGGTATTGGATATCATACACCACGGCTACAGGTTTTATTTCCATACCTTGCCTCCTTTCAAAGGCATGCCAGACGTTCCTCCTCAACAAAAAATAGAGGCGCACAAGCAAGTTTCTCTGTTGCTCCAAATACCGGCCATACAGCCGGTCCCTATGCCAGAAGTGGGCCTAGGATTTTATTCTCGCCTGTTCCTAGTACCAAAGAAGGGGAACACGTGGAGACCAATTTTGGATTTATCTATCCTCAACACTTATCTGGACATTCCCAAGTTCAAAATGTTGACGTTGCAGCAGCTTTTACCTCTGCTGGGCAAAGATCATTGGATGGTAACTTTGGATCTCAAGGAGGCTTACCTTCATGTTCCTATCAGACTAAGTTGCAGGAAGTATCTGCGTTTTCGAGCTGGGACTTCTCACTATCAGTTCTCTGCATTGCCCTTTGGCTTATCTACTGCGCCCAGAGTGTTCACGAAAGTTCTGGCTCCAGTGATAGCTTTCTTCAGGCTAAAAGGAATACAGATCTATCCTTATTTGGACGACTGCCTGGTTCTGGCTCAAGGAAGGGAAGAGCTTCTTCATCATTTGGAATATGTGATAGCAGTGCTAAGATGCCTGGGGTATTCTGTGAACGAAATAAAGTCCAGTCTAGTACCCTCTCAGGACATGTGCTTTCTGGGTGTGAGACTGAATACAGCATCCCAGATGGCCTTTTTAACCCCGGACAAACAAAAGAGTCTTTCCCTTTACTTCCATCAACTATCTCATCAGTCCGGGCTGACTGCAAGGACAGTCCTTCAAGCCTTAGGGTTCATGGCATCTTGTATTCTGGTGCTTCCCAATGCCAAACTGCATATGAGGAAGCTACAATGGTATCTCAAAAATGTATGGACACAGCACTGCCAGGATCTGGACACTGTCATTCAAATAATACCTTGCATTCAAAAGGAATTTTTGTGGTGGGCTCAGGAATGTCACCTAAACAAGGGACTCTGTGACCCGGCCAGAGGCAAGTCAAATTTTAACGACAGATGCCTCAGACAAAGCTTGGGGAGCTCATCTGAATGGAAAATGGTTACAAGACAAGTGGCCTGCCAGACTACAACATCTACATATCAACCAGTTTGCATTAATAGCTTTCAAGGAATTACTTTTTCCAGGGCAGGTGTTGATTCTAACAGACAACACAACTGTCATGTGGTACATCAACAAGCAAGGGGGAACGCATTCTTATCCTCTATGCAGGCAAGCAATGATTTTGTGGGAGACTGCTCTCAGTTTACAGCTCAATCTTCAGGCAAGGTTTCTGCCAGGAGCACAGAACTCCTTAGCAGATGTGTTGAGCAGGCAATTATGGATCCCAGTGGAAATTGGATCCTCATGTATTTCAGAAATTGACAGTGTCATGGGGAACTCCAGACATAGATCTGTTCGCTTCTCCACTAAACCATCAGCTGCCAAAGTTTTGCACAAAACGGTTTCATCCCACAGCTTGGAGAGTGGATGCTCTTTCTTTCAGTTGGAGCAATCTTCATGTGTATGCCTTTCCACCTCTGCCTCTCCTCCCAAAGGTACTTCTAAAGGTCAGACAGGACAAGCCAAGGATGATTTTAATAGCTCCAGATTGGCCTCGACAGCACTGGTACCCATTACTGAGAAGTCTGGTACGGAAGCCTCCATGGCCTTTGCCTTCGATTCCACACCTGTTGTCACAGGAGGACAGCCATTTGCTCAATGTCAAGCTTCACTCCTGCACCTAACAGTCTGGCATATTCTGTTTTGAACCATAGTGGGCCTCCACTTCCTCAGCAAGTTTTGAATGTTATTTTGGAAGCTAGAAGGCCTAGTACAAGGAAAGTGTATGCAGACAAATGGAAGAGATTTTTACTTTGGAGTGCAGCAAAGATTTTGATGTTTCTGAGCCTAATTTGTGTGTGGCTCTTCAATATCTTACTGAGTTACTAGACAAAGGTTTGTCTTTCTCTTCTATTAAAGTTCATGCTGCAGCAATTTCGCTCACTATGATTGCGACGCCATTGTTTTCTCATCCTTTGTTCAAGCAATTTCTTAGAGGGGCAAAGAATATAAGACCCCCTAAGAGCTCCTACTCCTGCTTGGGATCTCAATTTTGTGTTGGAGAAACTCACTCTACAACCTTTTGAGCCTGCAGCTACTTCTGAGTTGAAATATTTGTCATGGAAGACTGCTTTTTTGTTGGCCATTACCTCTGCAAGAAGGGTTTCTGAATTGCAGGCCCTTATGGCGGTTGAGACTTTTTTGATTTTCCATAAGGATAGGGTATCATTACGACTAATCCTTCCTTTATGCCTAAGGTGGTTTCTAGTGTGGCTTTAAACCAAACTATTCATTTGCCTACTTTTTATGCAAATCCCCAAAATAAAGGGGAAAAGATTTTGCACACTTTAGATGTAGACAGGCAGTTGCGTTATTATTTGGACAGAACTAAAGGGTTCAGGCAGTCTCAGCAATTGTTTGTTTCTTTTGCTTTGAGTTCTCAGGGCAAGCCTGTGTCAAAACAAACTATTTCTAAGTGGATTGGGTTTTGCATTGCTTTCTGTTATTCCCATCATGGCAAGGAGATTCCAGCTGGGATTAGGCCTCATTCCACTAGGGCTACTGCCACTTCGACAGCTTTTTTGAGGAGAGTGGCAACCAAGGATATTTTGGAGGCAGCTACTTGGAGTTCAGTGCATACGACAGCTTTTTTGAGGGGAGTGGCAACCAACGATATTTTGGAGGCAGCTACTTGGAGTTCAGTGCATACTTTCTCTAGGCATTATCACCTGCCACTTTACTCTAAATCCAGGGCTGGTTTTGCCACTGCTGTTTTGCAGGGCATTTTGGCAGCTCCTGCTTCTTTGTAGTTTAGCCATCCTCCCTTACCTCTGCTTTGGGATTCTACCCAAGTGTAAGGACTGCAGCAATGTGAGATGAAGAACATAGTACAGTTTTGTACCTACCATAAATGTAGATGTTCAAGATCCACATTGCTGCAGTCCAATTTACCTCCCTCCTTCCCCTCTGTAGTTAGAGGTGGTTGTGTAGGTTGGGTTGTACATTTTGTGTATATTGTATATATTGTACATATAATTAGTGCAAGGGTGGTTGGTTGGTTGTTTGCTGTCTTTTGGTTTTGACCTTTATTTTAGGGTCTTCTGACATCTGGGGCAAGAAAAGACTGAGGATATGACGTTGGTCATGCGCATTTGTACCCTGACGTCCTGATGTCAGTCAAATGCCAGCCTTGACTATCTTTGCGTCAATATTCGGGCCGACCGAGGACAGCGGACTACCCAAGTGTAAGGACTGCAGCAATGTGGATCTTCGAACATCTACATTTATGGTAGGTACAAAACTGTACTTTTTTTCTGTTCTAGAAGTCTGTAAAATGGATATGAGGGTTTTAAAAACTATTTAGAGCAAAGGGAGACACTTTGGCAGATCAGATTAAATTCTGATAAAACCCCTGGTTTAAACGAGACCATCAACGTTGTTTTTTTAAAATATCGTAAGTTAGCTATTAACAAACCTAGTGATTTGTCTTTTTTCTTTGAAACATGGAACACTTGTGTTTTTAAATTTTGTATTAGTTAATTGGATCCACTTGTGTTGATTGGTAATTCAAATATGTATTTAAGGTACTGATTTTTTTAATGGAGTGTATTCTGATGAAGTCGTGTGATGAAAGCGGTCATTAAAGTTTTGTACGCTATTTTGCTTGGAATTGTGGATTTTGTTTGTTCAGTCTCCTCTGCCTTTCCTTGGATTTACTTGTTTGTTGGCTTTTTCTACATTTACTAAGAACTACTTTCTTAGAGCCACACTCTCCAGTGGCCCATCATCACCACTGCAACCGTGCAGCAAACTTCACTGCAAAGAACATAGTTTTTTGTGTCTTAAAATTCAAGGCCTCTCTCCCTATTCCATAAATTTGTTCAAAACTTTAATGCTTTTAGTGACAGAGTGTTAACTGCTCACTGAGCAGCAGAATAACCAACAAACCCTCAGATGTATATTTATCAAAACACAAACTGATTTATGTGTTTACAGCCTTACATATACGTACACAGGTGCTATTTCTGAAGTATGTTGTAACAGTTTTTTCAGATGCCATCTTCTTCTTCTTTCGGCTTTTCCTGGTTAGGGGTCGCCACAGCGGATCATCTGTCTGCTCATGATTGGCAGTGTAGTTTTTTACAGTGTCGAGTTGCCAGCTCTATGCCCAACCTTCCACAGAAGGCACACACTCACACCTAGGGCCAATTTAGAGTGTCCAATCCACCTACAGCATGTCTTTGGGATGTGGGAGGAAACCCACGCGACCACAGGGTGGACATGCAGACTCCACACAGAAGGCACCTCAGCCGAGAATCGAACCGAGAACCTCTTGCTGTGAGGCAGCAATGCTAACATCAGTGTTATTCTCTCCCTATGGCAGCAGACAAAAAACACCTTTGCTAGTGAGGTGGAAACCTTATTAAGGATGTTATTTGAATGACCTGAGGTCATGAAGGTAATGCTACTCAATGCTAGAAGTCTAAACCTCAAAATGCACTCTCTCGAGGCACACCTAAAAATGGAGAACATCAATATCTGTGCAGTAACTGAGACCTGGTTCAAGGCTCCAGAGAGCACCCCTGCAATACCAGGCTACAACTCTTACCACACTTCAGCCACCAAAGCAGGACCGAAACACTAAAGGTGGAGGAGTGTCGATATTCACCAAGGATATTCACACCACTAGGCTAGTTGCCCAACCCAATGTGTCTGAAATTCTCCAGGTGCAACTAACACTAGGTAAGACTGCAATCCATACCCCAAGATTCTCACTGCACCTTTCTAAACATACTGGAAAATATTAAGATAAAACCAAACACCCTAATACTGGGTGATTTTTAACTACCCTGTCATTAACTGGGAAAACTACTCCTGTACCAACACCTTTGCCCAACGGTTCTTGGAATTCATAAATTCCAACACCCTGGATCAACTAATCCATAGTCCCACCAGGGGCTCCAATATCCTAGACCTGGTCATTACCAACATGGGAAACCGATGCTCCACACCTATGGTCACCCGCTCGTTAGTCAGGTCTGACCATAAGCTAATCACCCTTAACATCCACATCCCACCCCCACCCCCTGTAAGGAAACCTCCATAAAAAAACTTCTCCAAAGCCAACTTCATGCTACTCAAGTCAGAAGTGACAAACCTCATGACACCCATGCAGACGGGAACTGAAAGTTCAACTGCTGAATCCTACACTAAGGCACTATGCGAGCACATCCACTCATGCATGAATCATGCCATCCCAAATATAACCAAGATGCTCTCATCCAAAAAAAAAGGAAGCCAATCTGGTGTTCCCCTGCCGTAAACAAATTTTACAATAAAAGGAAGAAATTGTTGCAGAAAAGAGGAAAATCCCAGGATGCAAAAAACTTCCTTACCAGCCTCAGTAAGAAACTGAGATCCCTCATAAAATCCTCCAAAGCTAGTTAAGAAAATAAAATTGCCAAAGATTCTAAAGACAACCACAAGGCATTCTATAACTATGTCAAGAATCTAAATGGCAATGCTCAGATCTGCTCTGAGCTAAAACAGAATGGCATTAAATATACTGATCCCAAGGATATTGCCAATATCCTGGCAGATCTATTCAGTGCCAACTTCACACCCCCCCTCTCACCCCCTAAATGGCCCATCTCAATACCGGAAGATTGCCAAATTCCGGTAATAACGGCCACACAGGTAAAAAATGCACTCTCCAAAGCTAAGAATACACAGCATCCATGGGACCAGATGACATCCCGGGCTGTGTACTACATGAACTACAATATGAACTGGCACCTCACCTAAGTGTCCTGTTTAATCATAGCCTCACTTCAGGTTTCGTGCCCACTGAGTGGCGCAGAGCTACAGTTATCCTACTCCACAAGGGGGGATCCACCTTGGATCCCGGAAACTACCATCCCATCAGTCTGACGAGCCTTATCTGCAAGGCCATGGAGCGTATTATCATGGAACTTATAAACAAAGACATTGGCAACCTTCAAACACTGGACCCCACCCAGTTTGGGTTCATGAAGGGCCTTTCTTGTCTCCTGAACCTGATTAACTTCTTCGAATCAGTCTCTAGAGCCATGGACAAGGGTAAGGTGGTCCACACACCTTCTAGACCTTGCCAAGGCCTTTGACACCATCCCCCACTCTGGAATCATAGATAAACTTACTAAGCTGGGCATTAATCCCTACGTTACCCAATGGGTTGCTAACGGCTTACTGATAGAACCCATACTGTAAAAGTAGCCAACTCCAAATCCAGCTCCAGACAAGTGACAAGTGGAGTACCTCAGGGTTCAGTCCTGGGACCGCTCTTGTTTGGCATCTACTTCTCTGAAATACAGGCCAACACTAAGGGACTCTGGACAATAAAGTTTGCAGATGACTGCATACTGGGAGCCGTTATTGAATCCCCAAATGATGTGGATACTCTACAAAAGGGCTTTACAGAAACAGATGCTTGGTGCCAGAGCCATGGGCTCAAGCTCAATGCCAAGAAATGTATAGTTATCCCCTTTGGGAAAAAAACATGTATCTGTGAATTACCATATAGGTGGCAGTACACTAAACACCGAAAGTGTGATAGCCTAGTACTATACTATGAAACTATCTGCCCTGGGGCATTTGTAAGCCTAGCCATAGTGATGTGGCTTTTGCCACCCCATGAAATGGTACAAAAAAATGTACAGAATAAATCTAGAATACTGTGCCTCTGTCTAGTAGTTGACACAATGAAGGTCCCCTTATATAATAGAAGTAGTTTACTGTGCCCCTGTCTAGCAGTGACAGATGTGACCCCTGGGGTAAACTTACGATCTCCCATCCACTCATCAAGACTTCTCTTGAAGAGAGTCAGTGAGGGGCTCTGCCTAATATGAACTGGGATCCTGTTCCAAAGCATGGGAAGCCTCTGGGTTATGAATCTATCCCTCCAGCATGTCCTATTCATACTTGTGCCGAGGTTTAAGTCTTTAGCTCTCGTGGTCCTGATGGATTTGGATTTTTTGAGGTGAAGCAAGTCCATCAGATCCTGATTGGACATGGCCTTGTACGTCAGGCAGAGATCACCTCTGAGCAGGCGGTATGCTACTGAATAGAGCTGAAGTTTCTTTAGTCTGGCAGAATAAGACATATGTTGGAGACCCTTGATCGTTTTGGTGAGGTACTTTTGTGGTCTCTCCAGCTGTTGCAAATGCCGGGTGAGGTACATACCAAATGGGGCATTGTACTCAATCATGGGTCTGATGAGGGAGGAATATAGGGGTACAATGACATCCTTGGATCTGGATGTGAATCCCTTCATGATGAGGTGTGCAAGGTAGAATGTTTTTCTAACCACTTTGGCAACATGGGTGTCAAATGAGAGGTCGCTGTCTACTTGGGTCCCTAGGTCTCTGATTACTTTTTCCGTACTCAGTGGGTTGCTGTCTGTGAATTTGTGGGTACTTTGTTTTTTCCAAAAGGGATGACTACATTTTTTGGCATTTAGTTTAAGGCCGTGACTACGGCACCAGTTGTCCGTTTCAGTGAGGCCTTTTTGTAGGATGTGTGTGTCTGCTGGTGTATCGACTATGGTGCCTAGTTTGCAGTCATCTGCGAACTTTGTCAGCCACAGCCCTCCCATGTTTGCTTTAACATCTGAGAAATAAATGCCAATCAAGAGGGGTCCCAGGACAGATCCCTGTGGGACACCACTTGTGACTGGCTTTGAGTCTGACATTGCTCCAGCGATTTTAACTTTATGGGTTCTGTCCTTTAGCCAGTTTGCAACCCATCTAGTGACATAAGGGTTTACTTTTAAGCTGTTTAGCTTATCTATGATGCCTGAGTGGGGTATTGTGTCGAAGGGCTTAGCCAAGTCCAGGTATGCTGTATGGACTGCTTTGCCCTCATCAATGGCTCTAGTGACTGTTTCGAAAAAGTCAACCAGGTTTAAAAGGCAGGATCTGCCCTTTACAAAGCCGAACTGGGTGGGGTCAAGTGTCTGTAGGTCCCCTATGTCTCTGTTTGAGTTCCATAATGATTCTTTCCATAGCTTTGCAGACCAGGCTAGTTAAGCTTATGGGGCGGTAGTTTCCAGGGTCTGTAGAGGCACCCCCCTTGTGGAGTGGGACCACTGTTGCTGTACGCCAGTGTTCAGGTACATATCCCAAAGTAAGGCAAAGGTTAAATAGCATTTTTATGTGTGGGTTTAGCTCCTCTTGGAGTTCATGTAACACGCACCCTGGGATACCGTCAGGTCCCATTGATGCTGTGTTTTTTGCTTTGTTTAGGGCGGTTCTCACTTGGACATCTGAGATGACAGGGAGATTACATTTAGCTGGGTAAGTATTTCTTCTTTTGGGGGTGAAGGAGGGGAGAAATTTGCACTGAACCTGGCAGTCAGAATGTTAGCAATATCTGTGGGTTCAGTGTATTTTTTGTTGTTGTGAACCAACTCTGAGCATATCTGAGGGTTTCCGCCCAGGTTTCTAACATAGCTGAAGAAGGCTTTGTGGTTATCTTTAGTGTCCTTAGCGATTTTTCTCTCAAATATTGCCTTGGATGTTTTTATGAGAGAACGTAGTTTTCTGCTAATGTTGATCAGAGATGTCTTCCCTTCATGGGATTTCACTCTGACATGCAGTAGCTTTCTTCTTTTGTTATACAATTTGTTTATGGCTGAGGTCCACCAGACAGGACGCTTACATTTGGTGGAGAGGGACTTGGATTTGTTTGGGATTGCATGATCCATGCATTCTTGGAGATGTCCATAGAAAGCATTTGTGAAGGATTCGGCATTGTGGGATGTGGTATCCACTGGCACAGTTGGGCTTAAAGGATACCATCTCAGTCTTAAGAGTGAAGTCTGCTTTTGAGAAGTTTTTCACTGTGGTCTTTTGTGCTGGGGGTGGAGGTGGGATATGTATATCCAGGGTGATTAGTTTGAGGTCAGATCTCACTAGTGAGGGGTATACTAATGGTGTGGAGCATTTTGTCCCCATGTTTGTGATGATCAGGTCTAGTATATTATCTCCCCTAGTGGGAGAGGTGACTAGTTGTTCCAGTGCATTTGAATTTATGAATTCCAGGAACCTTTGGGCTAGGGTATTAGGGCTAGAATAATGTACCCAATCTATGTTTGGGTAGTTGAAGTCTCCCAGTATGATGGTATTCTGTGATACATTCATATCCTCCAATGTCTTTAGGAAGGCTGAGTGGGGTTCTTGAGATTGGAAGGGTGGTCTGTAACATGCTACCAGTTGTATAGCAGTTTTGCCTATGGTTAATTGCACCTGTATGGTCTCTGATGCTTCATGTGTTGCTACTAACCTGGAGGTGTGGGTGTCCTTTATGAATATGGACACTCCCCCTTTGTGGTTCGGCCCGGGTTTTGGGGCCAAAAAGCATGATACGAGGTATAGCCTGGTAGCGCTGGGGTGCTTTCAGGAGCCTTGAACCAGGTTTCAGTTACTGCACAGACGTCTATGTTCTCCATGCTGAGGAGTGCATCAAGTGCCTGCATCTTGAGATTTAGACTTCTGGCGTTGAGCAGCATTACCCTTAGTTTTTTCCATTTTTGTTTTCTAAGGAGGTGGGTTTGTCTTTTGAGCCTTGCCTAAAAAAGGCACTATGGGGGTGGCAAGAGCCTTAGCCAATATCCGGAAGCCCAGTGGTGACAGGTGTAAGCCATCCTTTGTGAAGCAGCGTGGCTTGTCCAACATATCATCCCAGGCAGACAGACATTGGATCCCCTTAGAATGACACCAGTACTTGAGCCAATTGTTAAAGCTGATCATCTTGTCTTTGTATTGTGGTATCCTTCTTGGTGAGGGCAAGATGCTGCTCAGGGTCAGGGTCATACCAGCTTGGGCTACATAATCGGAGAGCTCCTCTGTCTCTTTTCATGTAGTCCAAGGAGGTACGTCTCAGGTCATTCACACAAGCATGGACCATGACGGAGTCCTATTTGTACTTGCTTTGGAGTGACCTGAGTGCGTGTGTTATGTGGCGGATCCTAGCTCCCGATAGACAGCTCACAGTCACCTTCTCCTTGTTCAGCCTGGTCAGTGGGACATCAGTGTGTCTGACTATGGAGTCACCTATTACTAGTGGATCAGGCAAGGTGTTTGGCCTTAAGGGCTGCGATTGGTTGACACACTGATTTATTGAAGTATGTGTTGCATGTGTTTTGTTTTGAGGTGGTGGATTTTTGGATGTCTGCTTTGGGAGCCTCTGTTGTTTTGGTAAGTTTTTTATTAGAGCCTCCGAGTATGTCTTTGTGTTTTTATGTGTTTGGTTTGCAGTTGTGGTAGGTCTATGTGGGACTGGGATTGTTGTGTGTGGTTGCCATCTCCTCCTGTCTGGTCATGCCAGCCCTGAGTTGAGAGAGTTCAGCCTCCAGTTTGGCTATATAGTTGCATCTCTCACATGTATTTGTGTTTGTTTGGAGGAGGAGAGGGTTGTCTGTGTACATGAGACAATTGTAGCATTGTCTCAAGATACCCAGATTGACCAGCTGAACTGGAGACGACGCCAGTACTCTACCACTCGACATGCTAGAACAGTATAAGGGAGTGGTATACCTTTAAGGGAAGTGGATATTCACAGGGGTGGTAAGGAGATGTAGTGCTTTACTTGGTACGAGAGTGCTTACTTAGTAGAGAAGTATTGAGAACAAGTGCTAGGCTTATAATAAAGTGAGTAGTCTGGTTATACTAAGAGTAGAGCTTCCTTGAGGGAAAATTTGAAGAGCAGACTTGCCGGAGCCAGAAAAAGTTTAACCTTGTTTAAGCTATGCGCACGACCGCTCAAAGCTGTGCAAACGCGGATTTTAAACAGTGAACTACAAAAGAGCTAGAAATGGTCCAAAGCAACCAATTACTACAGCTTCTTGTGTTGAGGTCACTTCCCCCATGGACAGGTAGGCTGCTCAAGGCTCCCCACTCCCACTGGTGAGCAAAGAAACTTCCTTCTATCCAAGTAAGGTAATGGACAACACAGGAACTACACCACAGCCCAGAATACAGCAATGCCTGTAAACTGGTCTAAACTAGTTGAGGAAGGCGGGAAAACAAGGATTGTTTTTTTGTTTTTTTGGTAGAAACACACAGAAAATGCAGAAACAGTGATAAATTAGTTACACAGGCAAGCACACTTTAGTGGGCAGCCTCCACAGTTAAATTAAACAAACAAGCAAACTTTCGATCAAATTCGACTAAAATGTAACTTTAAGTGCAGATTTTAAAATAATGCAGCAATCAGTTAAAAAAAGTTCAGGCTAGTTCAAGGTAAGCTACAGAAGCTATTTCAACTGAAAAAAAGCAAAGATCACTGATAAGAGACTTGGGGACACAGGTGGACAGTGGTCTCACCTTCGATAACCACATTGCCACAACAGTCAGGAAATCCTTCTATGTGGCACACCTCATCACTAAGGGCTTTTCATCCAGAAAAAAGGAGGTCATTGTCCCACTGTACTCATCCCTCATTAGACCCATTATAGAATACAACGCTCCGTTTGGTATGTACCTCTCAAGACATCTGCAACAACTGGAAAGGCCGCAGAAATACCTCACTAAAAGAATCACAGGCCTAAAGCAGATGCCCTACGCTGACTGCCTTAAAAAAACTCTAGCTGTACTCTGTCGTATATCTTCTACTCAGTGGCGATCTCTGCTTAACATACAAGGCCATGTCAAACCCAGAGCTGTTGGACATGCTACACTTAAAGAAATCCCAATCCTTCAGAGCCACATGCTCCAGTGATCTAAACCTTGTCATCACAATAAACAAAACATGCTGGAGGGATAGGTTCCTGACCCAGAGACTCCCCAGACTCTGGAATAGATTGCCCATACATGTCAAGCAGAGTGCCTCTTTGGCCCTCTTTAAAATGAACCTTGACGATTGGATGGGAGAAAGGAAATTCACCCCTGGGATCATGTCAGTCGCCCTGCTAGACAGGGGTCTAGGGAAGTAAATAGTATGGGAAGAAATAGCCAGGGATTTGTTATGGCTAGGCTTGTATAGGCCCTAGAGCTGATATCCTAGTACCAACTTATGAACCTAATCTCTTAGTTCAAGAGACCTGGACAAAGCCAAAAATAATGGGGGGGGGGGCAAAGGAACTGTACAGGGGATAAGAGGCAGCTTCTTTTACAGTACATAACTGAATAGGTCCTCATTTATTATGGGCAAAACATCGTAAAAGTTGTTTTTCTTGTGTCTCATCTTTCTGTATTGTGCCTGCTGTAAATTTAAATATTACAGTTATAAACTTAGGATTTGTGTTAGCATGGATATGAAGTCTGAAACTGGAATGACAATCATTATTTATTGACTTTATTCCTCACCGATTTGCCAGAAAACCACACATTTTATGAGGAACACACAAAGAATATGAACTGAAAATCTGGACATTTGAGAGGTATGCTTGCAGCAATGCTGCACTTTCACTAGTGTGCCAAATGCGGGACTCTGTCAACCGTACTGCTTTGGCACCTTGAGTAGCAGTACTTCAACACTTTAAAAAAAAAAATAGCTCAATGCAGAATCACTCACTCACACTGGCAGTTTCTCTGCACACTCTGCAAAGTCCTTTGTCCAAACTAGTCAAGAGTTTAAGTGCTCGGAGTTTCACCCAATGATATCGCTGCTCGAACCAGTGCACCTAATACGGTGGCTTTACAGTTGGTGGAGGCTTATAATAATAAAAAAAAAAAAATTGCTGTCTGCAACCTCCAGTCACATCTCTGATGCATTAGGTGCATTTGATAGGCTTCTTTTTTGAAGAAAAGACCGCACTGAAGTTGAAACCGAAAAATGACCGTTTCAACGGTACATTTTCAATTTTCAACAGACCATAGCGCAGTTAAAAAAAAAAATAAAAAATCAACCAGATACCGAAACAGGCTGCATACAACTACTTTGTGGGCCATGGTTGTGAGACTGCTGCTCTAATCCTCAAGTTTTGGCAAAAAAACAAACAAAAAAAAAAACTAAAATAGATTCAACATACTTCAAGTAAACAGATATTTAAGAGGAAATGGCAATGGGGTTCCAAAAAAAAAAAAAAAATAGAAATCCCCCAGAACCAAGGGCAGTGCAACATGTCAGAATGACTATATTGAAGGCATCATGATCTCCCACCCTGACAACACCCTTTCCCTTCCCTAAACTCTGAATCTCCACTTTTCTTTTTGGCAACAATGAGTTTCAGACAAATGGGTTCTGAAGATCATTAAGGTTATACATGGCAGTGGAAAGAAGTACATCCTTTCCAGAAACGGTTCCTCATCCACCAGGTCAAACTCTTATTTCCATCTGTCCTTCAACAGATACTGTCCCAGTGAGTGATAGAACCAGTTCTTCCTTCCCAGGTGGGAATGTATTTTATTCAGAGATGTTTTTAGTAATAAAGAAAGAATGCTTGGAGACATGATCTGGGTACAACTTTCCAAAAACTGTTTGTGATGGTGTCCAGTTTCAAAATGATGTTACTTTACAATGTTACCTCTTCTTACTTATTCAAGTTTCCTGGTAATGTTATGTTTTAAAGATGATTGTCATCCCATTCCCATTCGTCCAGATTTCAGGCATTTAAGGTTTTATGTGTCTGGATCACATTATCAGTTATCTGCCTTACCCTTTGAATTTTCCACCACATCTAGTATATTTGCAAAGTGTCTAGCTCTAGTTATAGCTCATTGCAGGCTACAGGGTATCCACAATTTTACCTAGTTAGACAACTTGCTTATCTTTGCAGAATCATTTGCAAAAGTGTCAGGAATCTCCCTTGTGGTGAGAGACCTGTTGCACAAGCTGTGATTCCAAGAGAACATTCAAAAGTCTTTAGCCCTTTCACACAGGATTATATTCGTAGGGTGCCTCCTGGACACCTCAGTTCAAAGAGCTTTTCTTCCACAGGAAAAAATCTATCTGTATATTGATCTGCTTCTATGGTTTTCCTGTCAGACTTCAGTCACTGCAAGGGAATGTCTCAGGATTTTGGCTGTCATGGCATCAATGATTCTCATTATATCCCTGACAAGACTCTACATGTGAAACATGAAATTGTATCTGAAATTACTCTGGTCACAGCACCATATCCTTTCTATTTTCAAATATCAGTGTTTGTGTTTGTAAGAAGAGAAATCACTTAGTAGTAGAGACTAAAAATATCCATTAATCCAGGTCCCCTCTTCTCTTTTTCTGTTCAAAGCAGTCCATCACCATAGATGCATCAGACTTTGCTTGGGGAGGTAATTTGATGAGAGATAAAAATGCAAGGTTAATGAAACCTTAAGGACAGACTCAAGCAGTGTAAATGTAGAAGAGATGCTTTCTCTGATCAAGGGACTCAACTCTCAGAATCATCTTTGGCCCCTGGGAACTCTTCAAGTTATTTTAGACAATACCACAGTCATATGGTACATGGACAAGCAAGGGGCAACCAAGTCATATCCCCTTTGTAGATTAGCCATATTATCTTGGGATATAGCTTTACAACACAGTCTCACTTTTTAGTCATAATAAATTCCATCAGAGCAAAATTGTGTGGGAGACAAGCTAGGCAGGACAAGGGCAGACCCTCACAAATGGAAACTAGATCTGGGTCTTCCAAGATTTGGTCCAACTGTGGTGAGTTCCTCGAGTAAACCTATTTGCCTCTTCTCTGAACCATCAACTGGCAAGATTCTGCCCCAGGACTCCATACATGTAGGTCTGGAAGACAGATGCCTTTTCTTTTTCTTGGACAGGAATGCTTTTATATGCTTTTCTATTCTTTCCACTGATATCCAGGGTACTTCTGAAGAATCAGAAGGAATCCACACAAGATCATAATGGTGAGACTTCGGAGATGGCTGCACACTGAGTAACAGCTTGTTTCTAGCTCTCCTAGTGTGAAAACAAACTCGGCAGAGGATGCTAGTAAACTTGTGTTTTATGGGTAAATTTCAGTAACTAGCTAGTAAGTGTGCTGCCTGGATGCTAGGAATAAAGAAATACAGAAGACCTGGAAAAAATACGCTACAAAAAGTGAGGAAAAAATGCTGACTGGGGAAAGTTCTGCAGCTCTTCAGCAAAAAGCAATGCAGCCTTTGGACATGACTTCTAATAACCTACAGGAAGATGCAAGACAACTGCATAGAGACCTGATTAAACTAAACAAAACACTGATGGAGTGCATCAACACAAACAACAAAAGGCTGGAAAAAATGGAAGAAGCTATAAATAGATATTCAGATGAGATGATAAAACTGCAAAAGTCAGAGGCTGAAATGAAGAAAAGGCTGGCTGGATAAGAGACTGCTCGGGAAGGGATGTTTCAAAAAACTGGACAGAGCACAGCACGTAAGGAAAATGATATTTTCAGCTATACCATAGAAGCTGAAGGAGCAGACTGCATTAATTTTATGAAAGCACAAATAAGCAACTGGAGTGGTATTCCACAGCAGGAGTTGTTAGTTGGAAGGGCATATCATGTATATGCTCCAAACCTACCGATAAGAAAGCAACCTAGACCTTTAATAGTAAAGATGCAATCCTACCAGCAGAAGATGATTCTAAAAAAAACTGTGGCAGAAGGACGAAATACTAAAATGGGTGGCAGAGGGACAAAATACTAAAATGGGAGACAGCAGAGTGTTTATGGAGGACTACTTATTGTACACCAGGCAGCAGAGGAGTAAATTCATTCCACTATTGGGAATGTTGAGACGCAGGTGTTAGACTCAAACTGCTTAACCAGCTGTCTTTAATTTATTCTTCCCTGGAGGGACAAAATCTTTTTTTTTTTTTTGATGAAGTGCATGATAAGGAGGAATTACAAAAGTTTATCCAGCAAAAAATGAGCTGTGAGACAGGGGGATATTCTGCTTCTTGTCCTTCTGGTAAGGAGGACCACAGACTGTACCTGTGAAACCTTTTCCAGTATTTTCAATGGAAAACATTGGAGGAAAGGAGCATGGGAGTTGACTAGAAGTGAGAGTGAGTTGGAAATGAAGCAGATTTAGGCAATGGAGAACAGTAGTAATAAAACCAGTGACTCAGTTTGGGATTACAGTCCAATAATTATGCTTGTTAAATATGACCGAACAAGATAAGCTGGTAATATTGGACTTTCAAAATTTCTTGGATTTGTGGGGGGACTCTAGTATATGCCCTAATTCAGGTAATTCGTGTTCAGAAAATGCTTTGTGGAGGGGAAGACGGGGCAAAGCTAACTGCAAGTAAAGAAAACATATTTTCTTTTCTTAATAGAACTGTATTTGTGGTGTATGGTTTTCTTTGCACGATACTTGTGTTTTCTCCCCATTTTCTCTTGTACAGTTTTGAGAAATATAGTCAATGCAAAAAAAAAGCCTTGTTAAAAAGGCTTGACAAAGTTAAAATTAATGTGTTTTTTCATTCTTGCATGGGGAAATGACTGTATTGCAGACCTTAGGTTGATTAATTTTAAGAGAGAGCAAGTAAATGAAGAAGAATATTGAATATTTTTTCTACCGAATCCATGTATACTTGGTAGCAATTCTGCAGCTGGTATTCAGGTTTCCATGGAAGCAATCTGATTAAAGAGAAACTGGTTTTCATGTCTCCATGGAGGCAATCTGATAAAGAGAAACTGGAGACAGTCTGGTGGAAGGGGACTGGCTGAGGGAAAAGAAAAGAGAAATTGGCTAGGACATAATATTCTCTGAAAGCAATCGGGGTTTCCCAGTTGAGAGGGTTTTAAAGATGAGAAATTGGCTAGGACATAATATTCTGTGAATGCAATCAGGGGGTTTCCCAGTTGAGAGGGCTTTAAAGATGAGATAAATCCAATTAGACTTTAAGTCGTTTTCTAATTTTTTTGAAATGCCGTGGGGTTACAGAGGCGCTTTGTTTTTTTTTTCCCCCTTCTCTATCTCTCTTTGCAATGCCTACATTTCTTAAAACTGAACAGTGTAAAAAGGGAACAGGGCAATGACTGGGCTAAGACCCTAGACATTATCCAGTAACAAGTTAATTACAAAGCACGTAAATGAAAACTAATATTGAATATTATTTTTTTCTGGTAGACAAAGGTACCCATAGCAGTTTTTTGGTTTGCATGTCACTAGAAGACAATTTGATAAGTAGGAATATCTTGGAGTAAGTGTTTACTCAGCTGGAAGAGCTATAAAGATAGACAAAATCAAATAGCACTTCCTAAGATGCATGGCATGTAGCCTGTGCTATTAGTATGACTAACATTTATTTTTGGTTAACTCTTTTGTTCTCATTAGGAAGTAAAACCGTCAGTATTTGCAGATGTACATCATTTTGTGTGCTTTGTGTGTGTAGGGAAGTTATTTTTTCTGTTTGAGAGCTTTCAAAAAATGAAACATTATGTAAGGTGTGGAGTGGGCTCAAATGGGTATAACAAGAAACTGTCTAAAAGACCAACCTGCCGAACACTATATGCATGTAACATAAACATTGGAACTAGTTTTTTAACAAAAAAGCAGTTGTACATAAAAGGTGGTAATAATTATATAAAAATTATGTTTTTTATAATATCTTTCAATCTGGTCTTGCAGATAAGTATAAAAAAGTGTAAACTATATTAAAAAATGTAGAGTGTAAATAGCTATTCTACAGGAGACACCGGGAAAGAACTCAACATGTGAATTTGATAAAGTTTTTCAGGATGGCCATTCAGCAGAATATCTGGTGCAAAAGAAAGAGTTCTTATATTTGCAAGAGGAGCTCCAATAGTGATAGAAAAGGGGAAAAAAGATAACAAGATGTATAGTACCAAGGGGCTACTGGCAAGGGAGGAGGATTACACTGGTATGCATTTACATTCCACCTAAAACTGCTATAGTCGAGCTTAAGAAAATTCTGGGAGAAATAATCGGCTTTCAGCAAGGAATATTACTTACAGGTGGAGACTTGAATTTGGTGTGCAACAGAGAAGATGTGACAGGGGGGGGCTAGAAGGGAAAATACAACAATAGAGGGTAGATTTTTGAAGAAATTTATGAAAATGTTTGGCATGGAAGATGTGAATTCAGTACTAGGAGTTTGGAGTGAATCTCCAAGATACAAAAAATGGGCTAGGTACATCTCTCACAGGAACGTGTGCATTTAATTGAAGGTATTGAAGTGCACCCAATAACTATTTCACATCATGCACCAATAATAACTAAAATAAAAATGCATGGTAATGAAATATATCTCTCACAGGAACGTGTGCATTTAATTGAAGGTATTGAAGTGCACCCAATAACTATTTCACATCATGCACCAATAATAACTAAAATAAAAATGCATGGTAATGAAATACAAATGAGACACTGGTGCTTTCCCACCTATCGGCTGAAAAGAGGAATTTAAGGAATGGGTTTTAGAATTAATTCAGAAGCTACTAGAAAAGATGGAAATTTCTTCTGAAAATAAAGCTAGGGAGTGGGACAAAACTTATAGTGGCATTTAAAATTAGGGTGGACATAAAGAAAAGGGAGATTTGGCTAACCAGTAACAATAATTATTTAGAGGGACTGACAAATGTCACAGTATTGCAATTTATTGTTTATTTATTTTACATTTGTTGACCAGGATTGTCCTACTGAGCTGAAGAGCCATTTTTCAGCGGAGGCCCAGGGAGAAAAGCTCCAACATATTATACAATTTTCATTATAAACTGGCATTAAACAGCAATGTTACAGGATTATTACAAGGCATTAAATAACAATGCAATGTTATACAGTGTCAGTAATCAGGAGTGTAGCATAACTATTTCAAGATGAATGAAAATAAATATATCATTAAGATGAGAATAGTTTTTGGGGTAAGTGGTTACAAAACCCAGTTTTAACATGATGTAGTTGCATGAAGGCAAGACAATTACAATAGAACGTTTCTCTGATGCAATTTGCTTAATAGCTTTTAGAAGACGGTAGAAAGAGTAGTCAAGGAAGATTAGAGAGAGCTAGTGAGAAGAGTGAGTTAAGGGAAGAAAGTAGATTAAGGTATGAGAAGTAGGGGATGTTAAGGAGGGAGAGTGCATTGGCAGGACCAGTGACTTTTAAAGTGCTTTTTGGTGGCTGTTTTAAATTGTTTAGGATGTGTAAGGGTCCTGATTTCTAGTGGGAGCTTAGCAGTAATAGCTTAACTTAACTATAGCTAGCAATAATGGCTAAAAGAATAGCAAAAGTGATACCAAAATTAATAGATATAGATGGGTATGGTTTTGTGGAGGGGAAAGCAAATCTTTGACAATATTCACAGAACAGTGGTGATCCAGAGGGAAGCAGAATGTAAGAAAATACCACTGTTATTGGTGGGTCTTGATGTAGAGAGAGCCTCTGACAAGAGTAGACTGGGACTTCATGAGCAGACTGGGACTTCATGAGCAGGACAGTGGAAACCTTTGCTTTCCCTGATACAATTGTAAGGTTGATTAGGACTATATAGAAGGGATCAGAGGCAAAAATTAAAGTGGTTGAGGTCCTCTCTAATGACTTCTGCTTGAAAACAGGAACTAGGCAAGGTTGTCTGCTTTCCCCTTTGGTTGCTTTATATTTAGAACCATTACCAAAGAAAGTAAGGGACTCAGAATTTTAAGGGTATAATTGGTA
The DNA here is from genome assembly GCF_019279795.1 of Protopterus annectens. NCBI lineage: Eukaryota > Metazoa > Chordata > Ceratodontiformes > Protopteridae > Protopterus > Protopterus annectens. The sequence goes on from NC_056741.1 coordinate 1,498,496,396, forward strand.
TGGTAGTCAGGAAATGCTGGCTCTATTTGCAGATATTATTTTATACATGACAAAACCAGAAAGGGACATTTACAGTGTTGTGGAACATTTTTAAGACCATTTTAAATCTTCTTGGGATGCAAAATTAATGCAGCAAAGGCAATACTGGTAAATTATGTACCCACACACAAATTGGTCCAACAATATCCATATTTATGGGGGCATGATAAAATGAAGTATTTAGGAGTATGGATTAGAAATAATTCTGTTGTGGCAGCTAAGGATATGTGGGAAGAAACTAAACAAAAGATAATATAAAAATTGAGAAACTGGAAGCTTTGTTATATGAATACTTTGATACAACCAATTAAAATGTTTTTAGTCCCTTTAGTCTTATACACAGGTCAGGCATATTTTTATCAAACAGAGGAGAAGCTGTGGATAGCAATTAAAACAAAAAGATCTGAAGGATTTTATCTGGGAAGGGAAGATGGCAAGGGTGAAGTGCAGTAAGCTGATTCTTCCAATAGAACAAGGCAGACTAGAATTACCCAATTTCAGGTGTATTTTAGAGCAACACCGTTAAGGCTCTTATACATAGCACAAGCTGAAAACTATAATCCAAAAATGGAAAGGATTGATGATGATACAGGGGGGAAGCTCAAGAAATAAGGAGAGATTGGGATTGTGCATGCAGACTCTTGAGGAGAATAACATTAGTAGTATATTCATGAAATAACATGGAGTATTCTAAGAACTAAACCAGCATGAGAATGAAAAGAAGAGATTCTGCCAATATGGATGACTGTGGTTAGGAATACAGGTAATAAGACATGAGGGGTCTGGAAATTATTGGAGAAACTGGCAAAGGAACCAAGGTATTGAGAGCAAATAACTAGAAAGGGAAAGGTAATAGAATGGGAAGAGGCCACAAATGTATTTAGACTGCAGGTTATAGATTGCCTTCCCCATCAAGTATTGATATCCGAGTATAGGCAAAAAGAAATAGGGGAATCTTAAATAAAAGATCAGCAGTGGTGGAGTTTTTAATAGAATCCAGAACAGAAGTGTTAAAAAAGGAATAATTGGAGCATATAAAATATTTCATGATAATTATCATAATCAGAGAAGCATAGAAAGGATTGGAAAGAGAGAGAGTGGATAAGCAAGTCACAAAGAGACAATGGGGGATATATGTATATTTCCTAAATGTGCAACAAAGATTTAGGATCTTTGCCTGGAAGTGTTTACATAGATATTTTTATACCCCAAGTAGACTCCAAAGAAATTTTCCGTAGGTAGATAGCAAATATTGGAGGTGTGACGGGCAGGAAAGAGGTAGTTGGGAGCATATTTTTTGGGAGTGTAGTGAGCTGATGGACTTTTAGTGATTCCTTGCAGACTGCTCTGTCAGAGATTCTAGGTGAGTGGATTGGACTCACTGGGGAGATGATTTTTTTGAGCTGTGATACAGAATCAGAATTGCCTAGACATAGTAAACCTTGTTGAGTCTAATTATCATGGGTGCCAAAAAAGCAATTACTAGAAAATGGAAATCAAAGTCTAGACCAGCTTTATTAGAAGTAATAAATGTAGTAACAGAAATAAAACCAGTGGAACTGGGACATTTTAGAAAAGGGACTGAGCAAACTACATAGGAAAAAAATGGGAACTGTGGGAACAATATATGCAGAGAAGGAACAGATTTTAAGAAGTAGGATTTGAATGAGCCATGTAATGCTTAACTGACAATGACTGGATAGATTATAAGTGATGTGTAATGTTTGCAACTACAGCCATTTCAATTGTCTGTGATGTATAATGTTTGCAACTAAAGTGGTGTGGATGTTTTTGTTTTTCATTTATATAAATATAACATTACCTTTGTCATACGTGATAATTTAATAAAGATGTTTATTGAAAAAAAAGATATAATGGTGACTCCCTTCTGGCCCAGGCAGCATTGATTTTTGCCTTCTTTTGGAAATGGGTAGGGGCAGTTATCACAAGTTTCCTCAGACTGGATCTGTTCACAATAGAATAGGGGTGTTTGATGCACCCTGAGCCTAATCAACTTCTGACTGCGTGGATAATATGGTCTTAATTCTTCTTTGGCATATGTTAATTGCGGACATACAGCAGGTACAAATGGTGGTAAGAAAGCCTGCTACTAGAAAATCATGTATTAGCAAATGGAAAAGGGTTTTGAGTTGGGGTGAACAACATAACCAGCACCCATTCCGGGCTAGTTGTTCTATGATTTTAGAATATTTATAGGTTCATATGTTAGTACTAGGCTATCTGCCCAAAGGCATTTATAAGCCTAGCCAGAATGTGTTGGCTTTCACCCCTCCCCCTTAGATTAGTTCCCTGTGCCTCTGTCCAGCAGAGCCACTGAAGTGATCCCCGAGGTAAACTTTCTGTTTCCCATCCACTTGTCAAGGTTTCTTTTGAAGAGTGTTAGCGAGGAGCTCTGCTTAATGTAGATTGGGATCTTGTTCCAAAGCATGGAAAGTCTCTGGGACAGGAATCTATCCCTCCAGCACGTCCTATTTATTGTTGTGGTGAGGTTTAGATCCTTAGAGCGTGTGGCTCGAGGGGATAAGGTTTTCTTTAGGTGGAGCATGTCCATCAATTCTGGGTTGGACATGGCCTTGTATGTCAGGCAGAGAACACTTCTGAGTAGGCAGTATGCAACTGAGTACAACTGGAGTTTCTTCAGGTGAGCTGCATAGGGCATCTGTTTGTGGCCAGTAATCCTCTTGGTGAGGTACTTCTGTGGTCTTTCCAGCTGTTGCAGGTGTCTTGTAAGGTACATCCCAAATGAGGCGTTGTACTCTATGATGGGTCTGATGATTTGTGCAAGTTGTTTCCCTATGGCCTCCTCCATCAAGGCTCATTTATCGTTTGTTTCACCATATCTGCGCTTGGATCCTCCTCTTTCAGTACATTCTTGTTTTAGAATGTTTTTGAAAGGAGTTTTGCATAAGAGGCCTCCTAGAAAACCGGTGGCCCCTCCTTGGGATCTTAATTTTGTGTTAGAGAAACTAACAATCCTGATGTCAATTTTCATTTTATCCTTGACATATGAGTTCAGTTCCAAGCCTCGGAACTACTACTATTACTATGGCTCGCTAAAGCCAAAAACTCTCGCACTTAACCCTTAATCACAATGCTTTCCTTCTAGTTACTCGTCTCATTTGCCACTTTTCATGATAGATGCATTTGCCATTCCTATCGAGCTAAGTGTAACTTTTTTGATATATTTCAAATTTTGAAAGAGTTTCTGCTACTTTTCTTTACTTATTAGTCATTAACTCACCCACTTTTTTATAACAGTTTTAGATGTATCGTTTCCTTCTCTTTTCGTACACCTTAGTGTATTCTGAGCTATTATCATTGATAGTTTTCTTTCTCCCGTACACCTCTGTGTATTCTTGGCTATCATTCTTGGTTTTAGTTCCTGCTGCTGCTTCTATTTAAAAAAAAAAATTCTTCACTGAGTGTTATTGTTTCTGAAGTTTTCTATGTGTGTGTGTGTGTGTGTGTGTGTGTGTGTGTGTGTGTGTGTGTGTGTGGTTTGTATAGCTGAGCTGGCTTGTTGTCGCCAATTATTTACAAACTTTAGAAATATTTTTATTATGGCAGATAAACCTAAAGTTTCTGGATTCAAAAGGCTCCAGAAATGCGGGCAAAATATTCCAATGTCAGGTACTCATTCGCTATGTTTTTATTGCCTAGGCCCTGTTCACCTTGAATAAGAAGACTGCTATATATGTCACAGTTATTAGTGAAAAGATGTAATAACTTATTTTGAAGGATGTGCTTCTATCTGCCTTCAGTAAGCCCTTATCTGGTGCTGACACAGCCAAGAGTAATACTGATGTGTCATCGTCTTCCTCATCTTCACCTTCCAAAGTTTTGGAGAAACCAAAAAAAGAGCCCTATCGGTGTCTTTCACTCCGTCACTGTCCTCGAAAAGGCCCAAGTCTTTGGTTCCTTTAGAACTCTTGGAACAGACCTACTCCTCTACTAAAACTTCAGTCCTGAAGGGACCTATGGAATTGAGTTTATCTGAGCAAAGTCTTCCGCACCTAGCGTTTCAGTGCAGGAGCATCTGGATTTTTTGACACCAAAACCTTTGGCATAGACATTACTTTGTTTATCAATTATTTTGATACTGAGTAAGCAAACAGATGAGCCATCCTTTATGGATCTTCCAAAGACCTCATATTCACCTTCTATTGACCCCTTTGCAGGAAGGCTGCCCTTCGCCCTTTCTGGAAAGGCCAAAATCGCCCTCCACCCTTTCTATCCGTTCCTCCAATAGCTTAACTAAAGATGATATGGAGAGGCTGGTGAATAAGATGCTCTGGGTAAGAGGATTGTCAGGATACCTCTTCGATCCCAGCCCCCTCATGTATGGGAGCTGATTCTTTCCTTACTCCTCTGGGTTTTCCTCCTCTGACTTCATCCGAAGCATTAGAATTCACAGTTCTGAGCTGCTCGGCGCTGACTGTATTATTTCCAGAGATGTCCATATCTTCCAATTCTTGCTTGGAGGTCTTCCGTCCTTTTGAATTTAGAAGCTTCACGAGGCCAAGTCTGTCCTGTCAGCTCGGGGGGGGGGGGGGTACGAGTCTACATCTATTTCTTCAGAGCCATCTCTGCACCTTGCGGCTTCAGGACTGATCAGCTCTGCTCCGTTCTCGGAAGCTGTCTCTTCAGAGCAGGGAGTGACCACTGTTCTGAGGCAGTCCTTCTCAGTTCAGGGCTCCCTTCTCTCTTGGGGTGGGGTCCAGCTTTCAAGGCCATGAAGAAAGCCCTGACTGCCACAGTCAGTCAGCCCCTTCCACTTTGGAGACAGTGCCCCTTTCCTCCTCATGCCCAGATATTCAACCTGCATTCCCACTGGGATAGCAAGTGCCAAGACTGCAGGAGTCTCTGATAACAGTTCTGTCCTGTTCTGATACCTCCCCAGAAAATGCCACTGAGGAAGTCCCTAAGAAGAAGGGAAAAAGTGCAAGAGGAAGCATTTGGATTCCCCAGAGGAATCCCCATCACTGAAGATACTGACTTTGATGAAGGTGAGGGATCCCTAAGGTCACCCCTGATGTCTCCTTTGGAGACATCCTGGAAATATTGAAATGGAGGGGTGACTGGAAGACGCAAAATCCCTCTTCTGCGGAGTCCATGTACCTGCAGGCCTTCAGCACTCGACCCTATACCATTTGGGTGACTCCTGCTGACAAAACCCATTCAGTTGATCTCTCAGCATATGTGGAAGGCCCCTGATACTATCAAACCTATCCCCAGAAGACTTGACAAAATTCTGTCGGCCCCTGAAGACGAACCGTTTTGGGTCAAAGGGTTAGCAGTTGATGCCATGGTTGTGGCAGCAGCCACTAAGAAGGAACTGGCCGAAGAGAGTGCCTCTGTCCATCCACCCAACAGTCTCAGGCAGTGGATAGGTTTGGGAAGTGGGTCTATGCATCATTGACATTTGCCTTAAGGTCTTTGAATTTCTTGGCACACTTCACCAGACTTGAGGGATCTAGTCAAGGAGTTATCAGATACCCCTTGCAGGAACGGTTTCTGAGGATGTGTAAGAAAAGGTGGCTTCCCAGTTGACTACCCTGGAGTTTGTGTCTAGTTTGAGTCCATCGCTCATGCAGCCGAAGGGACCACCAGAGCAGCAGGGTCAGGTATTCCATTAGGAGACACGCCAGAATGCCCCTATGTGACTTTGTGGAGACATTTAATTCTTCGTTCATCAATGCCCCCATTGACAGATCATCCCTGTTTGGTCCAAAAAAGAGAAACTTTATCCAGGTGTGAGAAAGATGGAAAGACCCTTTCTGCTGTGGACATACATTTTTCCACTTGTCAATGACCATTCTCTAGAAATCAGAGAAGCAGTAGAAAAATGCATTTCAAAAAGTCGCAAGGGCCTTTTCAGAACACATGTGGAGGCAGTTCCTCCAGGGGCAGTGGGGGAAACTTTAATGGAAGATGCTGCCCATGCAGCAGAGGTGGCCCACAAAGTCAGGGTTTTAGTGATTCTTTCTCTGGTAAATCCTGCCAGTCCTCCTGAAAGGAGGCTCGATTGCATTCCTGTGGAGGCAGTTGGGGGACACTTATTCCTGCACGAAAATGCCTGGCTACAAATGACATTGGATGTTTGGGTGCAGAGGATTATAGCCAGAGGCTATACAATTTCCTTTTCACTTCCTCTTCCCATATGCAAGAAATTCCCGGCATTCCACCCAGTCAGAAAGAACAAGCAGTTCTAGAAATCCAAAAACTGCTAGAAAGAGAGTCCTCCAAGGAGTCCCACCAGACAAGAGAGTCTAGAATTTACTCAAGATTCTTTTAATGCCAAGAAAGACAGGGGACTGGAGATTAATTTTGGATCTAGGAATACTGATCCAAATCAGTTTGTCAAACCAAATTCCAGATGGTCACGATACAGTCCATTCTTCCATTTTTGGAAAAAGATCATTGGATGTACTCAGTAGATCTTCAGGATGCATATTACCATATAAAGATGGACAAATGATCCAGAAGATTCCTTTACTTCCAGCTGGGAGCCAATCACTTTCAAGTCAGAGGTCTGCCCTTTGGTCACCAAGTATATGGCAGTAGTAACAGCTCACTTAAGACTGCAGGGATTCCGAGTGTTTCCGTATCGAGACGATTTTCTCATTACCACTCCGACGGGGCATAAATTGATAGAAGCAAGAGGCCATATACTTAGTTTGCTGTTAACTGGGAATAACTGTAAATTACAAAAAATTTAATTTGACCCCAACTCAGAATTTAAGTTCATAGAAACTCTTCTAAATACTCAAACTTCCATAGCTTCTCTTCCCCCTGTAAGATTACAGAAAATCAGAGTTCAGGTACAGAAGCTAATTACCAACAGTGAAGTAACTGCTTGTCTAGTCCTTCAAGCACTGGGCTTCATGGCTGCAGCTATAACTCTAGTTCCCTTAGCAAGATGCCACATGAGGATACTACAGTGGTTGCTAGTGTCTCAGTGGTCAATGTTACACCAACCCATGTCGGATCTGATTTTGATTACCAATCTTTGCAGAAAGGATTTAGCTAGGTGGATGCATTCCAGAGACATTCTTCTAGACTGTCCCTTTCTCCCACCACAACCCCAAGCCATAGTGACCACAGACACATCCCAGATTGGGGAGGGGGCATTATTTGGGCAAGACTGGGGAACCAAGTGCTTTGGACAAAGAGGCCAACTTGCATATCAATGTAGTGGAGCTAAGGGCAGTGCTTTTAGCATTGCAAGCCTTTCAGATTTCTCTTCCTTCAGGAATAATTGCGATTCAAACAGACATTATGTCAGTGGTTTGGTACATCAACAAGTAAGGGTGAACAAAATCCAGTCCTCTTTGTCGAGCATCTGTCAGAGTGTGGCAGTGGGTGATCTCTTCCAGCCGCTTTCTGATAGCAATGCACTTTCCAGGGAGTTCCAATGTGATAGTGGACAAACTAAGCAGGTGTATTCTCCAGCCTCACGGGTGGTCTGTCAGTCCAAAAGTGAGTAGGATTTTCCATCAGTGGGGACAGCCTTGCTGCAATTTTATTTGCCTCTTCCCAAAACAGCAGTTGCAACACCTACTTTGCCCTGACCCCCCCCCCCCCCTCTGGGGGAGTCACCGAGAGATGCTCTCTTCCACATTTGGCCCTCCGGACTGCAGTATGCCTTTCCCCAGTTTCTCTAATCTGAAATTCCTACAGAAAGCAATCTGGTTGAAGAGCAAAATAATCTTCATTGCATCTTATTGCCCTCTACAAATATGGTTCCCCTTTCTTTGGCCTTGTCTGATTCAACAGCTTTGGATTCTGGACCCAGCTGCAGGCCTTCATCTCATCCAGAGGAATTAATCCATCCAAGCCTTGTAAACCTCAAGCTGATAGCTTAATTTCTGCAGTTCCGTTAATAGCCAGGCATCCCGCTCTCTTCTCCCTGGTATGTCATATACTCTTAGCCTCTCCTAAGCCAGCTACCCACAGACTCTATGCAAGTAAATGGAGAACGTTTACCTTTTGGGCTCGTGATATTTTGCAGCACCCATCGATAGAAATTTTAACATCGCTTTTTAAAGCGGGTGCTTCCCAGTCTACTATAAAAATTCAATTAGCTGCTATTTCTAATTTCCATAATGGTTTTAAAGAATCCTCTTTGCCTTCTCATAAGCTTTGCAGGGCCCTCTTTTAAAAGGAATACTCTTGCTAAACCCCCTTTTACAAAGATCCTACTTCACCTTGGGATCTCAACTTAGTGCTACAAGCCTTTGATCATCCTCCTTTTGAACCATCAGCTGAATGTGATCTGACATTTTTGTCCTGGAAAACTATTTTTTAGTGGAAAAAACTTCTGCCAGAAAGATTTCAGAAGTACAAGTCTTATGTAGACATCTTTACTTGATTTTTGATGAAGACAGAGTTTCACTGAGAACCAATCCTTCCTTTTTGCTCAAGGTGGTGTTAGAGACCAATATCGATCAGGCTATTAATTTACTAGTATTTTTTCCCAGTTTTACTAATAAAGGTGAATACTGCTTACGGTTATTAGACATTCACAGACAGTTATGTTTGTCTACACAGAGCTAAGAATTTTATAAAATCTGACCAACTACTTATGCCATTTTCATCTACAAGACTTTGCCAACCAGTGACCAGTGATGCTAGCCAAATGGCTTAAAATGGCTTTTATGTCCTTCTATTCAAATGCTGCTGTATCCATAACATGAGGGAGTCTGCATCTGGTTGACTTGTACGTCCGGCCATTTTACAAAAGTTGGCTCCTACTGCGAAGGTACGTGTGACGGCCTGCACCCCTTGGTGTACGTTGGCCATAAACGGACATTTGGTATAAGGCAGATGACAGCACACGCCTACCTCAGAACTTTTCTGCCACCTGTGACTGCCAGCTTTGGTTGCTCACTTGGAGAAGTGACATCATGCTTGTCCGTGTTCAGAGAAATACCCCATAGGGGATTTTGGGTACCTTTTTGGTACTGTGTTTTGGGTTAATGTCAGGTAGAAAGGGCAAGTGTCATTGTGGAAGGCAGATTCCACATAAAAACTCGCACAAGTTCTGCCTATTCTGTCTAGGCCAAGACCACGACCACACCACTTGTGAAATCTGTCAGGCTTTTGTTCCCAAAACCCTTTGAAGTCATCATTTCGCATTAAAATTGTATCTAGAGAATCAGCGCTTGAAACACTTAGCCAAAGACATGGACCCGACGTCGGGAACCTCTGAAGAGCTGGCTGCAAAAAAAGCCAAGAAATCTCAGCCTGATTCTACTGCTGTACTCTCTATTCTGACCATACCTCTCGAGGCTGGTGAAGTCCAGGAGTTGTAGTTAGAATCCATGGACCTTCCACTGGTGGTACCCAGGAGGAAGCCATCAAAGATGCCATTAGCGTCCCAGAGGGAGTCGCAGGTGTCAGACTCTGGCACTGGGGGGGGGCAAGGCTTATAATTTCTAAGGGCGCACGTGGGGTTTCCCAAATAGTCATCCCCAAACACGTTATCTCTGATGTTGTGGAGTGCCGCCCTGCATTGCGCCGTCCTTCCCTGCATCGCCTGACAGACACATTTATGTCAGATGTTCTCAAAAAGAAGAAGCAAAAATCAAAACATATTGCTCCTTCTCAACCATCCGTACCATTTGACCAGGCACCTGACTGGCAGGCTTGTACTCGGGGGCTACTTATTGCCTTCCTTGCATTATGCCAGGCCTCTGGCCCTGCCCAGACCCCTTCAGTCTCTACTCCTAAGGGCAAGCAAGTAACCGAGATTTCCTCTGAAGATGATTCTTTAGGGGACGAATCCCTGACTTGCACATCCCAAATTGTCCCACCTCTGGGGTATGCTTCTTTAGAGGAGGAGTCAAATGGGACAGATTCCCTAGGGGAAGACATTACCTTTGGGGAAACGGTGCAAATGAAGGACTTAACTGCAGTCAGGTTACTGAGAGTCAAAAGAGGTATTATGACATCATGCATCTTACAAATGGAGTCCCCTAATCCATTTACAGCTCCTCCTGTGCATCCTGCCTTTTTGGATGCCTTCCTGATTTCCTTGAAAGCACCAGATTCGCAACCCCCTGCACCAAAGCATCCAGACAGATTTTATAAAGTCCCTGAATATGCAAAATTCCTCTTCAAGGCCCCTTCTGCAGACCCTTTCACAATTTCTGTGGCTGCAGATAAAACTTCCAACCCCCCCCCCCCACTTCCCTGCTTCCCTCTAAGGAAAACAAGTATATACCTCTGCCACTTTAGCTGTGAGAGCCATAAACTAGCAAACTTGTATAGCCATATATTCCTTGGCCCTTCTTAACTGATACTAGTAAGGTGACCTTCCTGATTCCACTTTCAAAGCTAAGTTCTCTAGTCTTTTAAATTCCTGCATTCAAGTAACGTGATACTCCAAGTATAGTTAAGACGCAGTGGAGGCTTCATCAAGGGCTGCAGCCTCAGGTTCTGTCATCAGGAGATATTCCTGGCATAAGCTACATCCTCTGCCTGATGACATGAAGTCAAAACTCATGGATGCTCCCTTGCATAACCAGGCTTTGTTTGGTTGAGCGGCTGCTAAACTCTTTAAGGCCGTTCAGGCAAAGGGCAAAGAGCTCCAGGACTTCGGGCACATATTTGCTCCCCAGTTCCCTGCTTCCAGAGGAACTGTCTAGCTAAAACTACCTTTGTGAGAAGGCCTTCCAGACATTTAACATCCAAAAGGAAAAAAGGTTCAAGGAAGCAGACCCTCTCCAGGTCTTCACCCTCTACTCCAGTTCAAAAACAGCCTTTTTAGGCCAAGCTTGCTAGTCGGTGACTGCCAGGCCTTAAGCCCACACCCACCCCCCCCTGTGTCTTTCTCTGTCCTTCCCTGCTTAGAAACTGGTTACCCAGGACTCTTGGGTCCTCTCAATAATAAAACTAGGTTATTTCATGGTGTGGGAAACCAGACCTACCTTCAGAGGCATTCTTCAACCCCTTAAAGGCCAAATGGCTTCCTTTTCCCCCAGTTCTGCAGACCCTACTCTCTCGAGTCACAATTCAAGAGGTACTTGCACATTCAAGAGGGAAAGGATTTTACTCCAGGATGTTCCTGGTCCCCAAGAAAGAAGGTCCCTGGAGACCTATCTTGGATTTGTCCCATTTGAACACATTCCTCAAGGCCCCCTCCTTTCAGATGCTAACTCTTCCTACTCTCCTTCCCCTGATTCCCCCTCAGGCCTTCATGGTGTCCTTGGATATAAAGGATGCCTTCTTACATATTCCAGTCCATCCTCTTTTCAGGAAATTCCTTTGTTTCTCAGTGGGTTCTGCGCATTTTCAGTTTTGTGCTTTGCCATTTGGTCTCTCTATGGCCCCAAGTGTGTTCACAAAGTGTCTAGCTCCAGTCGTTGCCTTTGCCAGAATGCAAGGGATCCAACTCTTCCCTGCCTGGATGATATTCCCATCCAGACATCATCCCCACAGTTGGTCCAACAACATCTAGACTTCATCATCTCCCTCTTGAGGTGCCTGGGGTTCACCATAAACCTTCACAACTCCTCCCTGACACCCTCCTCAGGATTTTGTGTTCTTAGGATGCAGGATTTTAACAGGCCAAATGATGGCCTGTCTCTTCCAGACAAGATTCTGTCACTCTCATCCTATTTCCAGGAGATTCTCCCCCTTCAAGTCCTGTTGGCCAGATAGTTTCTTGGGATTCATAGCCTCCACTATTCCCACGGTACCCTTAACAAGGCTACACATGAGGAAATTCCAGTGGTGCTTAAGGACAATCTGGAAACAACACCTGCACCCTCTGGAGTTCATGGTACCCCTGCTTCCCTGCCTTTCCAGGGAGCTAAATTGGTGGATTGCACAGATCTCTGCCAGTCCAGGTCTTCTCCTGCAACCACTTCCACCCAACCAGAATCTTTACACAGATGCTTCAGACACAGGTTGGGGCGCAACTTTAGGAGAATGGAGAGTGAGAGACACTTGGACCCTGGGCCAACAGAGGGAACGCATCAGTATCACGGAGATGAGAGCCTTGATATTGGTCCTCCAAATCTTAAAGGCTAGGATTCTACCAGGTGTACTGAGATGGTATGCAGACAATAGCACTGTGCTGTGGTGCATCAACAAACAGGGAGGGGAGCTGGGCAAAGTCCTACCTCCTATACAGATTGGCCCTACAGATGTGGGAAATTGCCCAACAAAGACGTAAACGTCCTAGCCGTCTACATACCTTCTGCAGAAAATGTGATGGTAAATGCTCTAAGCAGGACCATGACTCAATCCCATGAATGGATGCTAAACAGGGATGTGTTCTGGACCTGGTCCATCGTTGGGGTAAACCTCAGGTAGACCTTTTTGCCTCCCCCCATGAACAGACAACTCCCAGCCTTCTGCACCAGGATTCCCTCTCTTGGGGTATGGAGGGTGGATGCTGCTTCCTTCCCACAGAAAGGGATGTTTGCTTATGCATTCCCCCCCTTTCCACTCTTACAAAAAGTTCTGCTGAAATTTCATAGAGAACAACCTCAAATCTTGTTGGTGATCCCCTTTTGGTCAAAGCAGCATTGGTTCCCCAAATTACATCATCCAGCCAAAGGCAATCACCACAAGTTACCCCACCGGATTGACCTACTTACACAGGGGAAGGGAACTCTCATACACCCCCAAATATCCACCTTAAACCTTACACTGTGGGTGATAGGGCATTGATTCCCTTCAGACACCTTTTACACAAAGGACATGCTTCAGGTTCTGCAGGATGCCAGAAAACCCACTATAAGAAAATTCTATCTATCCAAATGGAAAAGGTTTTCTGTTTGGTGTCTAAAACAAAATATTCAACCACTGACTGTAGAACCTCCAGTGGTTTTGTCTTACCTGTGTGAACTGATTTTAACTGTGGCTTGTCATACTCTTCAATTAAAGCACACCTATCTGCCATCTCAGCATGACTACCTTTCACCTCTCCCAGCTTCCAGACTGGAAGTTAAGCCGTTTTTAAAGGTGGCACTACACATTATACCTCCAAGGAAGCCCATTCCCCCCCTTGGGATCTTAATTTTGTATTGGAGAAGTTGACCTTGCCACCCTTTGAGCCAGCCAAGGACTGCTCTCTCCAACACTGCACATAGAAAACTATCCTCTTGGTGGCCATTAATTCAGCCAGCTGGGTCTCCGAACTGCAAGCCCTTAAGGCCTCTTCCCCTTTCACAGTTTTCCATAAGGACAGGGTTTTTACGCACTAACCGATCCTTCATGCCCAAAGTAGTTAATGAACTTTCCTTGAATCAGGCCAGCAATCTTCCTACCCTCTTCCCTTCTCCTCAAACCTCTGCTGAAATGATCCTTCACTCCTTGGATTTACATAGACAACTCGGATACTATTTGGCCAAGACCAAATCCATCTGTAAATCTGATAGGCTGTTTGTCTCCTATCACCCAAGATCCCTGGGAGACACCCTGTTTCCAAGCAAACCCTTTCCTTCTGGGTATCTCAAACTATTTCCTTTTGCTACACAGCCCATGGCAAAAGGCTCCCATTCCAGTGGAGGCGTGCTCCACTAGGGCTGTGCCCTCCTCTGGTGGCTTTTTTAAGGGTTTGGATACAGCTGCTATTTTAGAAGCAGCTACATGGTGATCTGTCCACACTTTCACCAAACACTAAGTTGGACATTATTTCCAGGTCCAGAGCAGGATTTGCCAGGGCCATTCTTTATGGCTTTGTGGAACATTTCTCTGTTCCTCCACCCAATTCTTAATAGCATGAGCTTTTGCACTCTCCCTCATGTTATGGATACAGCAGTGTATGAGTAGAAGAACATTGTATAGTTGTGTAAAATCTTCTATATGCTGCTGTATAGTTTCCCACCCTCCTTTCCCCCTGAGGCTAGCTTGACTCCTTAGTACCCACTCCATAGTCACTGGTTTCTGGCGACATCCAGTTCTGAGGTAGGTGCATGCTGACGTCCGCTTTATAACCAGCATCTGTTTATAGCCAGCATACGCGGAGTGGTACGGGTCGTTGCACGTACCTTTGCAGTAGCGGCTAACTTTTGTAGAATGGACGGACGTCAACCAGAAGCAGACTCTCTCATGTTATGGATACAGCAGCATATAGAAGAGAAGAACCTATAAAGTTATGGTAATATTTTACACAACTATATTTTATCTGTAATAAAAAGAAAATTAAATTGCCTTGGCCTTTTTAAAGGCACATTCTACAACAGCTGTAGCTACTTCAGCCATTTTTCAATCTAGAGCTTTTATAGATGATATCTGTGCAGCAGCAACTTAGGCTTCTCCTCGTACCTTTATTACTCATTACATATTGGAACTGGTCTCCAGGGGGAGAGCATCATTTGGTTCAGTGGTGCCCAGGAATATCCTTCCTCAAGTCCTTCCAAGGTCAAAAGTAGCTGGGGACTGTGTCCCATATGTCAAGGACAAAATGAAAATTGACAACATCAGATAAAGAAGTTATGTACTCACCATAGCATTCCATCTGTGTTGTCCATTTTCATTTATCCTAGACTTCCCTCTCACCTTCCCCCTGCTTTGACACACATCACTTATTGTAATTGTTATATGGTCTGTATAAAGGCTTTGGGGTTTTTCATTATGTTTGTATTTCAGCAAACTCAGTCTGAGGTAACTAGGAGAGGAGCATCGTGGGAAAGGGTAAGCCTGAGAGTTTTGTCTTTCACAAGCTGTAGTAATGGCAGAGTCTGTTCCAAGGCTCATAACCAAACCCATATGTCGAGGATAAATGAAAATGGACAATACAGATGGAACATTATGAAGTACACAACTTCTTTTTTTTACTTCATTTGAACCAGCTGTCCTGGTTGACTTGAAGTTTTTAACATGGGAAACAGTTTTATTGATTGCCCTGACCTCTGTAAAAGAAGAAAAAAGGGTATCCGAGTGGTAATATCTTGTGGTGAGTCAGCTCTCTCATTTTCGAAAAAGACTTGATTGTTTTGAGAACTATCTTTTATGCCTAAAGTGTCTGAGTTTAAGCCAAACTGTCCATTTTCCCATTTTTTTCCTGAACCTAAAATGAGGGAGAAAGGATGCTCCATACCTTGGATGTCCACACCTTGGATGTCCACAGACAACTCTGGTACTATCTTGACAGAATTAAATCTTTCAGATCTTCGATTAATTATTTATTTCTTGTGAAGGTAAAAAGAGAAGACAACCTGTGTCAAAACAGTAAATTTCCAAATGGTTATCTAGGGCTCTTACCTTTAGTTATACTCGCCACAACAAAACCCTTCCAGACAGCGTCATGGCCCACTCTACCAGGGTCTTGGCTTCAACTGAGACCTTTTGGAAAGGGTTGTATTCTAAAAGCAGCAACTTGGTCCTATGTACGTATATTTTTACAAAAATACTCTAAGCTTGATTCCATCTCTTCGGTTTAGATCTGGCTTTGGTAGGACCATTCTCCAGGAAAGGCTTCTAGGCCCTTGTCCTTCCACCTCCCAAATGTAGTAAAGTAGGGTAATCTACCCAAATAGCTAAATCTACTGCAGCAGTGAGCAATATGATGAACATAGTACAGTTAAGTAAGTAAATGCCATAACCGTGGATGTTCAAGTGATCAGTGCTGAGTAGCCAATCCCTTTCGCTGTATCCTTTGATTTAGTGTGTTTTTGCCAAGGTTTGAGTACATATGTTTTTGTTGTTCCTATCATTGCCCTTTCAGGACTCAGCCTCCCACTCTGTGTTGGCATGAAAGCACTGAAGGGCTTGCTGCCCAAACTTGTCTTAGTCAGCTTAGCTCGAGGTTTTATATCTTATACAGGGTATAGCCCATATAGCTAAATATAGCCAAGTCTACTGCCGTAGTCATCATTCGAACAACTGTTTTTCTTGCACAACTGTAGTTTCCCATCCAGTTCTATTTATTTATATGATAATTTCCTTTTCAGTTATAGTTGTTTTAGATTTTGATTTCTGTTCTCTAGTAATTGCTTTTTTTTAAATGGCGGCAAATAGCAAAATCCTACTAAGTTTAATGGTATGTCTAGGTAATTAAGATCCTGTATACCAGCTCAAAAGAATTATTACCTCAGTTCCTATTTGCTCTCACAACATTTCTGATAAAGTACTCTGTATTAAGTTTCTAAAATCTGCCAACTTGCTCCACTCCTAAAAATGTGTTCCCAAATGTCTCGCTCTTTGCCCTTACACATCCAGCATTTGCTGTCTGCCTGAGGAAGAATTCCGTGAAGTCTGTTCCGGGTATAAAATGCTGAGTGGTTAATGTTAAGTAAATGTCATCTTTTGCATTTTTTCCTTAGTCTTTTACCGTAATTATTGGGTCCCGTGGTGCATTTTGTATATTTAAGGGATTCTGGTTCTAAGGGTCTTGGAAGAAGCATTCATAGTTTAATGATTGAGACTGAGAAGTGTTTGCAGCATTACTATCAATATGGTATATTCGCCTGTATGTTTGCTTGTAGAGGTCATTGAGGATGTTTAACAGAAACATCTGCCATGTATAAGTATCTTGGTATGTTAACTTTGTCAGTAAGTGAAGAACAGTACTAAAATATCTGAGAGAATATGTAGTAGTATATTTGTCTCGAATGTATAAATAAAAAAATAGCACGAGGTGAAGGTATGGTGTGCATAGAATTTGGCTTCTCCCTTGTTGAGATGCATCCATTTGTTTTTGCAGTAGTAGGAAAAGTTGTATTGCACATTGTGCCAGATGACTAAGACATGCATTTATAAGTCTGTTTTTATAAGGTAGTAGTATGCTGTGTAACGAGAGACATGCAAGACGTAATATTGTGTACCTTAATATTACCAAAATAATTGTGCTTCCACATTCACAGCTAAGAGCCTATAAATGGTGTTAAGATGAAGGATTATGATAAATGCAAAAATAGATGTTATACTAGATATGGGTTTTACTTTGTGGTTGTTTATACATTATTATGTTTGCAGACTCAGTAAAGAAGGTAATATAGGAATTGCTTATTTGGAAAATGAACAGATGACTTTTACTTCAAATTTCAAGGATATTCCTGTGGTGAATACAGATGCTAGGATTCAGGAAGTAATCCAGTCTTGCAGTTTATATATTAAAAAGAGCGCTATCAGAATTTTGCAGTGCAACACAGCTGGGGATCAAGTATGCATACATGACAATTTACTGTGTGACCTTGCTGAGTCTAATGCTGCATAAGTTGATATTCAGTTGCAAAATCTGGAGAGATATGGACTGAACTATGGCAGGCCATGTAGTCTAGGCCCAGCAGCATTAGGCAGTTAGCATACTTGTGACTGTGTGGTTCCACATTCAGAGCTAAGAGCCCATAAACAGTAGAGCCAGTGAAGAGAGGGAAATGGGTTGATTAGTCAATCAGAAGTGAGGAGCAAGTACAAGAATACGCAAAAGAGCAAGGGGAAAAGTGTGGTATGGGTGGGGGAAGGGGGGGTCTCCTTTTATGGCAACAATTTAAAATATTGGGATGCTGCATGCTGGAACCTATAATATGGAGACTGAATGGATGAAAATCTGGATTTTCCTATACTAAGTCTGAGATTGCCATTTCACAGAGTCTTCCCTTTTCTCATAGGTGTAGCAAACTTATGAATTGGTATATATAAGTTTGGGGGATTGTCACCTTACAAAATAAAAAACGTTTAAAGGAGAAAAGTGATATTTGCTGTGCTCCTACATTTTTGGTCCCCCCCCCCCCCCCCCCAATGTGCTAAGGCTGGGATATTGTGAGTCCCAAGATTTCAGTAAGAAGGATTTTTTATGGGTACAGAAGGGTAGGGGAGTAAAGTAAAGAATTATGTGGATAGGATGAAAGTTTTAAAGAAGGCAGCAGGGGCAGACAGACAAACCTGTTATGCTGATATGGTTACGCACATACATGGGAGGTGCTGATGGAAAAAGGTAGGCACAAAAGAGATATGGCAGATGGATGGTGTTTGGGAGAATCTGATAAAATGGAAAGAGTGAGAGAATGTTGAGGGAGCAACATCATGAAGGCGGTTATTGTGGGGGTGAGGATCATCTGCAAAGCTGTACCGAGGTGAACCCAGCCAGACGTCAGCTTTGTGACTGCCTGCATGGGTGGGCTGGGATAATTGTAGCTTGGAGGTTGGGGTCATGCAGTTGCGTGACTGCAGGTAGCATAAGGATGTGCTTCAGGATGCCAGTATGGGTGTAAAGCTGCTTGTCCTCTACAACCTGCACACCACCATGTGCTTCTCCCTGTAGGTGACCCAGTGGGATCCCACCATGCTGCTTCCCTACACCCCTGCATGAAGAACCAGTACCAGAGGCCATCAGCAAACCTTCCAGGCCATTTTCTGCAGGATGACCCTCACCAGTCTGTAAAGAGGCCAGCCTGGAGACAGTTGGAGACCCAGCAGGTTGTAGTGAGGATGGCGCAAGGTGCAGTGCATACCGCCACTGCATAACCAGTTTTGCAGCTGTAAACTCAAGAAAAAAATTAGAAAGAAACAAAACTGTGGACAAATAATGAAATTTACAGGATGAATTGGAGACAAAAAAAGAAGCAGTGCAGAAAAAGCAATAAGTCAGTTATATTACATCTTAGTGTTGAGACCCTGGAAGGATAGAAATGCTATTAGCAGGCCAGTGGCAGAATGCATGCATTGTACAGAATTGCAGCTAATCTGTAACAGCAGTGGGGCACAGTTAGGTTACCACCTGTCCCACTTTGTGAGGGACAGTCCCTCTTTGGGCAGTTGTGTCTTGACAAAAAATTGTAAAAATGGCAAATGGCCTGAGATTTTAGGACAAAATTATTTTCTATATTTTTTATGTAATAGTTGCATAAAACAGTTATTCTGTATCTACAATACCTAAATGTTATAAGAAACAGAATAAGCAACTAAATGCTACAAGAATAAGCTTTTATTTAGCCAAAAAAGTTAAGTTCTATCCTTTGTACTGACCATGGGTATGTGTTGGCCTGTAAAATCTGATGTTTGTACCAAAAATGTCCCACTTTGGCCATTTGAAAAGGTGGCAACCCTAGGCACAGTGGTGAGGGGTGTGATGTGAAGTGTCTCGTCATTACTCTGTAGTACAGTGGCACAGTGTATGACTAGTACAGCAGCTTTTTGTTTGGACATCCAAAGATTGCCATTTGGACACAATGGACACGCCTCAGTAAGGCATGCCAGGCAGGCATAGACACTGCATATACCTGCACAGTTATCACATGGATATAAGGCACTGAATGACATAAACTGGCAAGTACTCAAGCAGAGTATACCCTTAATTGCATTATTACAACCAAAAGGTCAGTACATCTTGCAAAAAGATGGTACTGTCAGGAGTAATTGGCACTATTTAGGATATAGACATAGTTACACATGTATTTGAGATATTCTTGAGTCCTAAAACAAAGAAGAAATGTATGCAATGATTACATTAAGCAGCATTACAAATCTGGTAAATGGAATGCTAAGCAAGTGAGTAAATGGCATAAAGGTACAGCAGGAATGCATTACACACCCTGATGCTGGGACATTTGTGTCTGCCTTCTGTGGCAGGTGGCCCTGTTCTGAACTTTTGCAGGAGCTGAAAGATCCAAAATGGAAAGAACAGTAGTTAATGCAGCCAATCACTGGATGTCAGGAACAACTTCTAGTCTTGTAATAAGGCTTAATTGTATTAATACAAACTATTAGCACTCGAGCACTCTCTCCTTAACCTCCTCTTCTTGTTGGGAGAGAAGGTCAGGGCTGTGCCTCTTCAGATTGTTGTACCAGTGTTGGATCATCTTACCTGAGTAAGTGATGCCTGTGACACGTGAGTGCCAGACGTCCACCTTGTATCGGGATCCCTCATATGATTCCCTCTAGCAGGCACTCCCAGTGGTGCAGATGCAGCAGGTGGTGAAGAATCTTTACAAAGTCATTCCTTCCAGAAGGCATAGACACTTTCAGGTTAATACCAGGAGGGAAATGGTAGAAGAACCATGCTGATGCATGTCATAGAAACCACTCGTATGTCAGTGGACAGCATGAAAGAGTGAGGCAGCCTACTTCCAGTGTGCAGTAGTGCAAACAGTCATGCATGGATGGGATGCCTTTTTTACACCTAGCACACATGGTATGCACGCTCTGCCAAATTATAAATAACACAATGTTATGGCACTTGCGTGCTGTATTACCTCACTAAATCCTGTGTGTGTCTTTTAAAGCCTGTGGGTGCATAGTTGTAATGGACCTCCCTGGGCATGCGCAAATTGTACTTGATTACCATGTGTGAGTACAAGCAGGCCATGGGCCACATGTCAGGATATAGAGCCATTATCTGGCTACTTTGAGTGCAGTTCAGAAAAACTTTGGAATTTCATTATTAACAAAACTGCCACAATACATGGCCTTTAATGTGGTGGTGGGGTAACAGTTGCTATTGCAGGTTCATCCAGATAGCAATACAGGATTTGCATAACAACCATCTATTTTATCAGAGAACAGTGCGCTGCACTACACAATAAAGAAACAGTCCTACAGCATTTGTGATTAGGGGACACAGGCCAGTAACAGATGGGGAATGCAAAATGGCCATATTTAACTTGTGTGGGGGTAATGCTCAACAGTTACCTGCAGACAGTGTGAATGTTAACACAGCTGGGTTGTAAAGGGTACTCTGAGCAAACAAGGCATATGTCTGTTCATCACCAGCCCACCAGATGGACTGTTTAATGATACAGGTTATGAGAATAACTGCATTGTGTGACAACCTCCACAGAGATGTGTTGGAGGATGCACCCTCCGCAACAGCCGACTCGCATAGAGAAGGTGTGGGTGGGAGGGGTATACCTAAATGATTTTAAGCTATGGATGTGTTATGCAGAAACTCTGTGATTGGGGGAACTCTGGTCTCTGTAGATGGACAACACTCTACATTTTGCACCAAATTCCATTTCCAAGCTGTCCCACTGAATTGCTGTGGGAATGTGGCATATGAAAACATGTTTTAACAGGTATGCCACTTGTTGCAACCACAGATGTGGCATTGGTCATTGACTAGTTGAGCTGATAGAAATATTTGTGCCCAGGTACTAATCATCAGTGTTTGTCCAAAATGACACCGGACAGTGGTTGGAAAAGTTAAATCTGGCAGAGACAGAGGTGTTACTACAAACTCTCTGTGCATGTGAAAAGAGCATTCCAAGCACCAACAAGGCTAATAACCTAATGGGAGCAGGACCATCATTATAGATGTGGCTGCAGCTGGTGACAGCAGCATGTCAGGGCAACATGTCTGTCACAGGGTCACCAACATACTGCACAAAATCTCAAGAAATTGCACTGGAGAAAATGGCCACAGGCAGAGGACTGCTTTCAGAGACCACCCTAAGTAACATGGAGGAGTGCTTGGTTCCCCTGTCTGGGGATAGTGAGAAGACACTTACTTGCCTACTGGGATTTGATTGTAAATGGCTTCCATTGTTTAGTAGGTTATGTCTGATGTACTTTGTGGCCAGTTAATGTATTGTACTGTATAGCTTGTGTGTATTCGATGCTTCAGTTTTATTTTTGGCATTACTGTGAACCAGCCGCTTCCAGTGCAGTAGAGTGTGCGCCTGTACCAGCCTCGCACAAGGTACCCCTGCAATTGTTTACCCTGTGAGTTGTCTCTTGGCATATCCTTTGCTACGGGCTGTGGTCTGTCTGGCCCTCCAGTAGTGAACTTGTGCTCAGATTGTTTATGTAATGCTGCACAACATGGTACAATGCAGACTACAGAATCTGGCTGCAGTCCTGCAAAGTGTTCTGCTGGATACCACCAGAGGAATCTAAACTGTGGAAGAGGGTTTTACAGCACTCTGAACACAGTCAACAGTGTTGTGGGTCTGCAACAGTGAAGAGCTGTATGACATCTCAGCTGTGAGCTGTGGCTCCAAGGTGTATCTGGTGTTGCCTGCAAAACGGAATGCATACCTTGTATAAGTTGAGGATCCAAGATACCTGCTTGTTGTTAATGCAGCTTCATAGTTAAGTTAGGAAAAGCACCCTGTACACAAATCGGTGATATAAGTTGGATGTGTGCCAGATGTGGAAACTGGATGATGTGCAGCCTCATTATCTGTAATTCTGTGTAAATTGCTTACCACCTGGCAGTTAATGGCGTGGAAACCCTTTATTATTGTAGTGCTTGTAACAGTATGGACTAGGCAGGCCTTTAAGGGTAATGTAGGTACAGTCAGTAGCCCCTAGAACCTCAAGGAAAATGGTTATTTCATGGAACAGCTGATAGTGGTGTTCCATTTCTTTGCAGTCTGTGGCAACCACATTTGCTACTACAAATGAAACCCGACTTAAAGGAAATGGTGTAGTATTTCTGAGACAGATTCCTTTGAAACATCCACGTTTCCTGATGGCTGCTAAGAAGTCCCTGTAACAAAGTCAGTGTTGCACATGCCTTCTTATCCACAACAATTGGTATTCCATGCATTCCACATGATCCCTTGTGTGGGTGGCACATGTTTACAAGGTTCTATGTAGTATCTGTTCTCATGCTAGTGCTCATCTATATCCTTGTTGTGGAGGTTACAGTAAGTTAGTCATGATCAGATCTGTCTGCAGTGTGTGGGGTGACAATGCACACCAGAACATCGGCCCTTAGTAAATGTTGTGCTAATGTGGCTGCTGCTCCTAGTATTTTACCGCAGTCTGTTTTCACCAGGGAATGATTGTGTACAAAGTCTCTGCCCAAATGAGTTTGGCACTCTACTTTTATACACGTTTGAATTGTGCTGCCATGTTGTTCATCCTCTTTTTGCAGTCAGTCTTCTTTCCATAATGATGCTCGCGTGCATATGATGCTGACCGCTCTATTTTCCTGGGTAGTGAGATCGTACTGTGTAAGACACTGAATCACCTTGCTTGTCGAGCCATTTCTTGTAATGGAGTGTTTTATATTTGTTTCTAAATCCCCTGCCAAGATCTTTAAAAGCTGTTTATTTTTTTTAGAGTTTGTTTAGCTTTCAAAATAGTCACTTCAGTGCTACATTTTATTGTATTTCAGGTGTGCAAACATGTCTGAAGCCTTAAAAAAATGTATTGCAGTTATTGTTTTACCACACAGTGATACACAAGAATTTCATTAAGACTTACACTATGTTAGTTGTAGCTGTCTGAGGTTTGGGAGTGTCTCGGATACAGTTTCTATAGGGATTTGTACAACCAGTGAATCATATACCTCAACACAAGAAATTTGGACAAAGCCAAAAATAATGGAGAGACAAAGGCCCAAAAATGGGGACAGGTTTTAAAATTGTTCTTTAAACCAGGAAAGTTGCTAGAATAATGGATTTTGCTTTTGCATATATTTTCTGAAGAATATGAAGGCTGAAACTCAAATATCTGTCATTTAATTAGTGATGTCACTCATCAGTGATTTGCCAGAAAAGTACAAGTTTTATGAGTAACAGATCATATGAGGCAAAAATCTGGAAAGTTGAGAGGTGTGCTCAGTGAATGCATTTTTAAAGTCTCTTGTTAATTTATAAATTATGTTTTGCTTTTGTGGAACTTGATTAGAAGAGCTGAGTTTACTAAAATAATTCTTAAGAATGAAGCCTGATTATTTAATCCCCGTAATGCATTACCAGTTAAGAATGTTGCACCTCTTTCCTGCCATGACATCTAAGGGTTACAGCCTAGAGGGTTTGGTATGCAAAACAGGTGTCAATACCATCCAATCCCTGAGATAACAGGGACCAATCTGATTGCCCTCCTTAAAATCTTATCCAGTGAATCTAGGTAGTACTCCCATGCCCCCTTGTTGAACTACTTAAATAAGAGCCTCTGTCACTGTTTAATTATTGATCTGACAAGTATGTTAATTACCAAAAGTGTTCATCCTAATTAACATGGATCAAGAAAACCTTATAATGGCGGATCATTTGGCATTTACATAGAATCTGTTGCAGTTTTTTATGTGCTGGATTTTGGGCTTCAAACTTTAATCGTTTACACTGGATTATTTTTATGCCACTCATGGCTTCTCCTGGTTCCGTTTCCTGCAATAAATTGTTTTAAGTAAAACATTTGACATTTTTATTCTTTTTTTTTTCTGCTTACAATGTTTTCATTGTTTTGATCTCCATCTGCTTATTTTATTTATTTTTGTTTATTTCCATAAACAGTTCTGCTTTTTCTGCAAGTGCTATTATGGCAAGTAAATCAGTCTGCAAACTAATATCTGTATTGTTTTTAATTGGATAGACCCACAACATTAATGTGCTATTCGCAGGGAATTCCATGACAGTAGAAGGCACAGTAGAGAATTTGGGGAATTTATCTGAAAACACACAACTTTAGAAATTAGGAAACTAGAAACTGCACCTTCTACTTTTTACCTGTTGCCTGAATAACATGCTATAAAATCATTACCGTGGAAAGAAAAGGCCATAAAAAGAATGCAAGAAGTTCCTTCCTCCTGTAGATAAATCTGTCCTACTACAAAAATGTGTGGAGAAGCAGGTTCCCTTAGAAGATTCTCACCTTTGTTTTTCTGCTTTTATTGTGGTGAAAGTCTAGTTAAATTTCAGAAGACTTTTGCAGCTCTTATTCAAGTTCCTGTCTCCTCTTCCTCTTGCTGACTCCAGATTTGGGGAACTACTGTTAATGCAGTAACAAAAAAATAAATAAATAAATAAATAAAAAGCAGCCCACTGATCTCATTTTTTTCCTATGAGAATATTACAGGTAGTAAGCTTGTCATGTAACTGAGCAGTTGCCCCCCCCCGTGCTTCTTGCCCTCTGTAAATTTAGCTAAAAATTTAATCCAGCTGAAGTAGGAACACTGTCTGATAACATCACTCGGATCTCCAATAAAGCATTCTTGCCTAGGTGAGGACACCCAAGCCAGAATTTAAGAGGAACTCCACTCTGCAGTTTCTGCGCTGGGGAAGAGGGGAGTTGGGATTTGCATCCTTATAATGGTTTTTCTGTAAATAGCTTTGCACAGTAACTCTGTTACTGGCAAAACCTCCTTGACAAAATACTGCAGGCTGAAGAGGGAATCTCTGATGATGAACTTAAAAGTTTAAGACATCAGCTTTCACAGTGTCAGGGAATGGTAGCCTGATGCTGGCTGATGAGACAGAGCAGCAGCAGGAACTAGTATTGTTCTACATTTGCACTCCTGGCTCTCTCGTTCCTCTTCAGTGAAAAAGGCAAAGCATCGTTTATTAGCTCTACTGTTTTTGAATCAGAAATTGAAGAGCCAGTCACTGAAGGTGTGGGAGAGAAAAAAAAGTATTGCTGATGTACAGTTCCACCCTCCTGATGGCTAAGAAGCCAGTCATCATCTTATTTCTTAAAGAATCCATGGAAAGCTCTATCTGGACACAGTGTAGTGAAACCAGCATTTCTCTCCTGCTGGTTCCCATGCTGACCTAAGGGACAAGATCTTTTGAAATGTCATGGTGATGGCTAGCATCTCCGTAGTGACCAGCAGCAGTTCTGTTGCAAAATCAACCACTAGATGAAGGTGGTCATTGGCAGGTGCTCCTTTTCATGCATTACCAGGATTAACCTTCATTGGCAGTGCATGGGTCAAAGAACTGATGCCTGGAAGCAGTCCTAAGAGCCCATCAGACCAGATCGGCTTTTCCCGGTTAGGGGTCGCCACAGCGGAACTCCGGTCCACTCATGATTGGTAGTTGATTTTTATGTGCTGAGTTACCAGCCCTGACGCACAACCTTCAACGAAGGTACGCCCATTCACGCATGTCTCCACGCAGAAGACGCTCTAGCTGAGAATCGAACCAGACAGCTTCTTACTGTGAGGCGACAACGCTACCGCAGCACCACCACCACTGGTACCAGAGAAAACTGGAATAATATTCTTAGAATAACGAATATTATACCAGAGAAAACTGAGATAATAATTGTTATTTGTTTTAGTCCTAAGAAGTTTTATAGGACCTGTAGCAACTCTTGTATCTCACTGGTGTAAACATCTTCATCAGTAGTGGTTTTGCATTGTCACTCTTATAACTGTGCTGAAAGGAGACTGGATCTATTGTTTTAGGGTTCAGGGTGTTTAATATATATTTGGATATTGGGGCGTTGTCCATAAAGTGCGCGTTTCCTTGTAGAATTGGCTGATTCCAGTTCAGAATCCTCTTACATTTTAATGTCAACTGTTAAGATTATTCACAAAAGACCCATAATAGTAATAACCACAATCCTAAAACTGCAAGAAATGAAATAGTGCGTTTCCACATCTAGATGGCTGAGTTATACTGACCAGCAGCAAGGTTTTGTCTGGCACTGCAGCAGAACTTCAGTCACTGGTGATATTTGAGAATCTCTTTAACATCATCAAGACATCGGATATTTTTGCCCTTGGTAAGTGTCGGACATCCTGTTTACCATACCTTTTGTTATTGCAGAGTACTTTGCCTTGGCTATGAGGCTAATGAAAGCTCCCGTAGTGATATTTCCTTATAACATTTCACAGAAATTTCGTTCACTGGCCATGGAGAAAGCAGTGGCTGCAGGGATCTAGCATAATATACCTAATCAAGATTTCAGAAGCTTTGCAAGCGTCACCTAGAGGTTTGGCTGCATCCAGTACTGCTCTTTTGATGGTATAGTATTTGAAGATCCATCTCCCAAAGCGATTTTGACCACTTGTATTTCTTACTTGGAACTGGGCTAATAATTACATTTATCACATGGGCACATTGAACCAGGTAGTGGGAGATCCACATCAGCGTCTTGAGGTGAGAGAATGTTCATGGCTCTACAACACTGATTACATAAAGTCTGCTAATGTTGATTTAGTTTTGACACCACCACTGTTACCTAGCCCATAAAACAATGGGAGCTACAGTTATCTTTTGTCACAAGGCCATGATGCTATTGATACAGATTTTCTAAACTATTTTAGATCCGTCTCAGCAGTCCAAATTGCTGGACAGCAAAACTATTTAGCAAATATATGAACAGTGGCCCAACCCATCAGTGATAGAATTGTTGGTCTACGGGTATGATTTTCACTTAGAATTCTAAAGGTTTTTGGTTCAAATCCCAAACAGGCCATGTTTTAACAGGGAACTAGGGATTTGGCATAGTGGTTAAGGTGTTTACCTCACCAACACAAGGTAGGAGATTTAATTCTCACCTTTGAAAGGTTAACTAGATGGACTTAAAGTGGTCTGCAAGTTTAGCTAGCATAGTATTTCCCTATGAACATATGTGTAATTTTCAAAAATTTATATAAACTTATTTGCAGTCTTTTTTTTCTTCCCCTGACATTACCAGATGCCTGAACTCTTCCTCTGTCTTTCCCTCTATATCAAAACAAGACCAAAGACTAAGTTGAGTCTTGGTTAAAATCCTTTTTTTATATTCCCATCCTTAGTGGTAATGCATTACTAATCATCTCAGTGTCAGTAATTCTGATAGCCACATTTTAGCCCACACAGATCTGATTTCCTGTCCTTAAGGATTTTTTCTTAGTGCCTCATCTTTCGCTCCCCTTTCCATGCTGCCTTGCCCTCCTAGGAAGGCTTGCCTGAGCCTTCATTCTCCCAGTTTGATAGTTCTCTCCATTAGTCAGCAAGACCGTAAATGTCAATAAGTCCATGAATTCTTTTGACAGTGTGTTTTTAATTATTATGGGCTTATAGAAACCTTGGTACACGCTATATAGGAACAAATGGAAATGCTTTTCCATTTGTATAGCTGAAAAACGGGTGGGTCTCTCTCACTCGCTGTCTTTCTCCTTCGGCATTTTGGGTAGCTCCTGTACTTTTCTCAAAGGCAGTTTTCTTTGACCCCATGTTGGAGATTCTGTCCACCTTGGAATATTGTTTTCCTCCTCTCTCCTGCAAACCATTTTTCATCTCTTCCTCCTCTAAGGTCATCTTCCGCTAATTTTAATTTTATATAATTGAAGACTACCTTTTGGTTCTAATGAAAATTTAAATGGCATTTATCTGAATAAAGATAATTCATTATAGCCTAAGTTAACTGTAAGAAAAGTCTAACTCATTCTGCCCTTCTGATTTTCTTTCCACAGTACCCCAATTGAGGAGAATAGCCTTTGAGTATTGTTGGTGTTAACGAGCAGCTCAGGCAGTATGATGAAGCAACATTGAGTTGTGAAAGCGCTCACCTACTTTTCTTTTTTGTAATAAAATTACTGTGGATAGTCTCCAGTGTGTAACTTTGGTGCCTTATTTTAATTTTATTGTTGCAAATATTTGTACCTGTTTGAGGTAGAACTGGCAAGAAAACTGCTTCATTATGAATGAATAGACATCCTTTCAGAATACTTATCTAGTGGTAGTATGAAAAATACACAAATCCTAGCCTAGATCTGTGACTGTGAGGAATGAAGCTGTGATAGCTACCTGTACAATTAGTTTGATTAGTGGCTTGGGTGCTGGAAGAGCCAGGTTTGGTGGGGAGGTGGAGGTGAATAGTGTACAGCTTGGCTTTCTGGGGAGAGGATGTGGTGGTTCCAGATGGCTAGCTATGCTGCTTTTGTACAAGCTGAGTCTTGCATTAGCAAGGAGCGAGAACTCAGGATGTGGGCTGTGGCTACCCAAGCCAGTGACTTAGCCTTGTTGGTTTGTATGAAAAGACGTACATATCCATTGATAGATGGTCTCTGGCAAACCCTGTGTTGAGGTAGATGCCTACCTCACCACCAGGAAATTGGAGGTTAAGGCCTATAGAAACACCCCTAGATGTTCATCGTGCGTACAGCTGCAGTAATCACAGATGGGTTCTCTGCCATCAGGCGGGTCCTCGGTCGGCCGAATTCCAAAGTCTAGGTCCGGCGTTGGTTGCTGTCGCCTTCTTTCCTGACGTCAGTGCGACAGGGGTATATAAGACACAGCCGACGCCATTTTCTTCAGTCTTTTTTGCCGTGCGGTGCCCGAAGCAGAAGCAGTTTGCAAGTGCCGGTCGGCCAGCTCCTGAAATTACGAAAATTTGGAAACCGAAGTCTTCTTTAAAGCTAAGTACCCCGTTGGGAAAACTTTTCTTGCCTCAGACCGATGTCAGACAAAGTTAACAATTGTATTTCTTGTGGGAAGCAAATACCGCATAAGGATTTCCATTCCCTCTGCATACCTTGTTTAGGCCCAGACCACGACGTCTCGGGCTGTCGCTTTTGCGCTACTTTCAATAAACGCACTATTAAGCGTCGGGCGGAGTTCGCCCAGCACTTTTTCGGTAAAGCTTTTGATTATAAAATGTCGTCGGAGACTCCGACTACCGTTTTGTCCAAAAAATGCAAGGACAAAGAGCGACACGCGAGGTCTGCGGTCTCCACCGACACCACGCCAAAACTGGCTACACGTGGTCCGGTTCTCAGCGAGGCGCCAACGCAGCCCCTGACTACCGACGACACTTCTCTGGCGGTGTCTTCTGTAACCGAGACCGCAGGTGCCTCGGCCCATACCCAGACTACAGTTACCGAAGCCACTGTGAGTGTTGAGCCTCCTAATGAGGACAGGTCCACTTCCACCCATGGTGTCTTTAGACCCTCATCTTTCTTTTCCATAAAGGCATTTACTAAGTCCAAATCAGCCATGCATCCCAAGAGGCCTGTTGCACATGGCCCATCTCCAGGCCCCATGCCTAAAATGCAGATGCTAAAAATGGCTGAGGATTTAATTCCTCTTATCAGGGGTTCCCAACCCCCTCCGGACAAGAGACCCAGAGTGGAGGAAAATTCTCCCTCTTCTGACCAGGGCTCCATTATTTCAGAACATTCTGATGAAGAGGAACACTCGTAATCCCCTTTTGAAGATTCTGATGCAGAGCAGTCCATTCCTTCTGTATCTCCCCCAGAGGATTTTTCTTTTGGGGAAACCTTGCATACCTTGAGGGAACACTTCCATTGGGAAGGCCAAGACTTTTCTGATTCCAAGAAAAGACTTAGGGAATTCCTTTTGCTACCTCAGCACAGACCTCTGGCGACACCTCCTGTCTTGGACATACTTGATGATGTTTACTCGGAGGCTTGCCTTAATCCGGATTCCCTGCCTCCTGCCCCAGTCAAGCCTGATAGGTACTACAGAGTTCCTAACTCTCACCAATTTCTTTACAAAAGCCATAATGCTGACCCTGAAACCATTTCTCACGGCCCCAAGGGAATGAAGGCCTCTACTGCTAAGAATCCACTACCTTCCAAAAGAGAGTCTAGATCCTTAGAAAGGTGGGGAAAAAAGGAATATACCTCGGCCACCCTAGCCATGAGGGCCTTAAATTGTCAGTTCCATATGCTTAAATATCAGCAGTTTCTGTTATCACAATTAAGGAATAAAATGTCACAACCTGAACAACCAGATTTGAAGGAATTGCAGGATATGATGCATAGTGCAGAACAAGTGGGTAAACACACCTTACAATGTGGCTATGATGCTCTAGAGGCCTCAAGTAGAGCTGCTGTTACAGGATCAGTCATTCGTAGACATGCCTGGCTTAGGGAACAAAGCTTGCCTGATCATGTTAAAGCTAAACTACTAGATGCTCCTTTACAAAAAGATGTATTATTTGGTACTAATGCTGAGGAGATACTACGGAAAATGGAATAAAAAGATAAATCTATGCAAACTGTCAAAGCTTTTCTACAGGTTCAACCACCACGTTTTAGCAGAAATTGGCCTTCAAAAAACTGGTCCTTTCCAGCCACGGACAAACCCCAAAGAGGTAGATACAGGCGCACAAGGGGCAGAGTACAATCTCAAGGATCATATAGAGGCAGACAATGGCAGACTCCAGCACCAAGAGGTGGCGAAGACAGTGTACAACAATGCAGGAAACAAAACCAATGACTTTCCCCTTTTCATGCCAAGCAAGTCTCAGCTGGCAGCACCCTTGGGAGGAAAGCTGGCATTATTTACAAGAAATTGGCATATTATCACAACAGACAAATGGATCCTGGACATCATAAACAGAGGCTACAGATTTCATTTTCACACTCTTCCAAAAATGAGAGGCATGCCGAACCTGCCACACAATCAAAGGGCAGAGGCTCAAATACAAATTTCAAAGCTCATGGACATGAAAGCTATTCAAGAGGTACCTACTCACGAACAAGGTCAAGGTTTTTATTCCAGACTATTCCTGGTACCAAGGAAAGGAACCGACTGGAGACCCATTTTGGACTTATCCATCCTAAACACTTTTCTACTGCACCAAAATTCAAGATGCTCACCTTACAGCAGCTTCTTCCCATGCTGGGCAAGGAGTTTTGGCTGGTAACATTGGACCTCAAGGAGGCATACCTGCATGTCCCAATCAGACAAAGCTGCAGAAGATACCTCAGATTTCTTGCAGGTTCAATCCACTATCAATTCTCTGCATTGCCCTTTGGCTTATCTACTGCCCAGAGTATTCACGAAATGCCTGGCATCAGTAATTGCCTACTGCAGACTTCAAGGGATGCAAATTTACCCTTATTTGGATGACTGCCTGATCCAAGCGGACAGCAAACACATACTTCTGGAACATCTGGCTTATGTAACACGGTTATTGAATTCTCTGGGATACACAGTCAACAGAGAAATCCAGGCTAACACCATTTCAGAAAATAACTTTCCTGGGTGCCAACTTGGACACAAACACCCAGATGGCCTATCTTACGCCAGAAAAACAGGGGCAACTAACTCAGTACTTCAAAATACTAGCAAATTGTACCAGGCTAACTGCAAGGAAAATCCTGCAGGCTCTGGGCTTCATGGCATCTTGCATTCTTCTAATCCCATGTGCAAAGTTGCATATGAGGAAACTTCAATGGTACCTAAAAAAAAAACCTATGGTCTCAACACCGCCACAGTTTGGAAACAATAATACCAATAATCCCATGTTTGCAACAGGAATTTCTATGGTGGGCCCAAGCATGCCAAACAAACACAGGTCTACCATTCTGCAAGCCTCAAGCAAGTCAAGTCATCACGACAGACGCCTCAGACTACGCCTGGGGGTGCACACATGACAGACAGGTGCATTCAGGGCAAATGGTCCCAAAAGGAAAAGCACCTCCACATCAGTCAAAAGGAAATGCTAGCAGGGATAAATGCATTTACAGCTTTCAAGGACCTCCTGCATCCAGGGCAATTATTGATAAGAACAGACAACACCACAGTAATGTGGTACATAAACAAACAAGGAGGAACACATTCATACCCCCTGTGCAGGCTAGCCATGTCACTTTGGAACTTGGCTCTGGAATGGCAAATCGAACTTCAAGCACACTACCTGCCAGGATTGGAAAACACGCTGGCAGATAATCTAAGCAGAAATATGACAGACCCACACGAATGGAAGTTGCATCCTCAAGTGTTTACAAAGATAATCCAAGCGTGGGGAAGGCCAGACATAGATCTCTTTGCCTCCCACAGGAATCATCAATTGACAAAGTTCTGCTCAAGGACCTTCCATCCAAAGGCCTGGAGAGTGGACGCCCTTTCTTTCAGTTTGGCAGCACGGACAGTTTACACCTTCCCACCTTTGCCTCTTCTGCCCAAGGTGCTCTTGAAAGCAAGAGCAGACAGACCGAAGATGATACTGATTGCTCCAGATTGGTCAAGACAACACTGGTACCCACTCCTGAGGAGCCTAACGCATACTCCTCCCTGGACCCTACCTCTAATGCCTCTTCTACTGACTCAGCACAGCTACAAAACTCTTCACAGTCAGCTGAAAACACTCAGTCTGGCTGCATGGAAAATTCCTTAACACCACAACAGACCCTACTCTCCAAAGAGGTACAGGATGTCATTTTGGAGGCCAGAAGGACATATACTAGAAAGGCTTACTCTGCAAAATGGAAACGGTTTTGCGCTTGGAATGAGAAAAAAGGCCAGGATCCTAGAAAACTGAATTTTGATATTACAGTATCTAGCTGAGCTGTTGAACAGTGGACTTTCATTTTCCTCCATCAAAATTCATGCCTCAGCCATTTCTGCAAAATACAACACTGATCCACCCTTATTCTCTCACCCACTCTTAAGACAGTTCCTCAGAGGGGCTAAGAATATAAGACCTCCAAGGAAACAGCCAATACCAGCCTGGGATCTTAATTACATTCTAGAAAAATTAACATTGCCTCCCTTTGAACCAGCTGCCTCAACAGATTTGCAATGTTTGTCCTGGAAAACAGCTTTCCTTCTGGCCATTACCTCAGCTCGTAGGGTTTCGGAACTACAAGCCCTCATGGCTGTGCAGCCCTTTCTCATCTTCCATCAGGACAGGGTTTCCCTACGAACCAACCCGTCATTTATGCCTAAGGTAGTATCCCGGGTAGCTTTAAATCAGGCCATACACTTACCTACCTTTTACCCCAATCCTCAAAACAAAGGGGAAAGGCTGCTACATTCCTTAGACATCCATAGACAGCTACGTTACTATTTGGACAGAACAAAGCCTTTCAGGAAATCAGATCAACTCTTTGTGTCCTATGCTGTAGGAGCTCAAGGGAAGCCAATTTCCAAGCAGACAATTTCAAAATGGATAGGCCACTGCATACGGTTTTGTTACTCCTTTCATAGCAAATCTGTTCCTACAGGCATCAGATCCCACTCCACAAGGGCCACAGCTACCTCTATAGCCTTCCTCAGAGGAGTCCCTACCAAAGATATTTTGGAGGCAGCCACTTGGAGTTCTGTGCATACCTTCACAAAACACTACCACCTGCCTTTATACTCCAAAACTAGAGCAGGCTTTGCCACTGCTGTGTTGCAGGGCATTCTGGCTCTTCCCAGTTTCACCTAGTGCCTACCACCCTGTCCGTAGCTTTGGGATTCTACCCATCTGTGATTACTGCAGCTGTATGCACGATGAACATAGTACAGTTTTGTACCTACCATAAATGTAGATGTTCGAGTGCTAATACAGCTGCAGTACAGGTTTCCCTCCCTCCTTCCCCTCTTGGTAAAGGCCTAGTGGCTAACACCTCCTCATACAACCTGATTGGGTTATCCTTCTATAGTGTATTTGCTTGCAACTACTGATTTTTGATTATATTGCATTGCATGATTATATATATAATTTATGTATTGCCTTCCTTCTGGGGGCACCTGACATCTGGGGCAAGAAAGACTGAAGAAAATGGCGTCAGCTGTGTCTTATATACCCCTGTCGCACTGACGTCCGGAAAGAAGGCGACAGCAACCGACGCCGGACCTAGACTTTTGGAATTCGGCCGACCGAATACCCGCCTGACGGCAGAGAACCCATCTGTGATTACTGCAGCTGTATTAGCACTCGAACATCTACATTTATGGTAGGTACAAAACTGTACTTTGTCAGGGTTCTGGTGAGGCCACATGCAACCTTCATG